>NC_141878.1:582486964-582828464 GCF_056163025.1 Triticum urartu | reverse complement strand
ACAATCTATACTACCAAGAATACCGGAAAAGCCTCTAGTTGGGGCGGCCTGGGCAGCCTCTAATCGGCCGGAGCTTGGTTCTGGCAGCGAGGGGGAGGCGGGGTGAGTGGGGCTAGCCGAGTGTTGGCTGCAGATGGGGGGAGAGGGGGAATGACCAATGTGCCACCGACTAGCGGGCCAGGAGAGGACAAGGGCAGACATCGCACACGGGCTCAAATTTGGGCTGAAATGGATTGCGCGCAGACAAAAAAAGGAAGTTTGTCCGTTTGGGTCGGTGCGTTGAGCCACGATTTGTGTCAGTTTCAACCCAAACAAACACACACAGACAACTTACGTTGGCGTGTTGGAGTTGCTCTAAGGGTGGGGGTGGCCTCGTCATTCGCGACCACTATGGCGCCTCCCGTGTTGGAGCGAGGAGCGTTCCATTTACTCCCTCCACCTTGCAGCCCGAGCTTGTAGAAATTTTAGCCTGCCACAGGGCAGTGCAGCTGGCAATGGAGACGGATGTCCGGAAGCTGGTGGTTGAGGTGGATAGCACGGCTGTGTTGCTAATGTTGAACGACCAGGAGAGAAATCTTTGTGCTCCGGGTCTTATAATTCAAGAGATTAAAAAGATATTAGATTCAGTGCTCGGGCTCATTTGCACCCGGTGAATAGTAAATTCAAAAAAATCTATTTTTTTGGTGGAAGTTGTTTCATTGTGTGATGTTCTTGTCAAATTTCAGCTTGTTCGAACATACGAGGAGCTCATGAAAAAAAACACAAAATCAGTCAAAGTAGTACGTGAATAGTAAGCTTCCTTACAACCTTAAAATTTATGTTTTTTACTGAGAGCTACTGAAATGTTCAAACTCCTTAAAATTTGCCATGAACTTCAAGCACATGAGTAGCATAAAAAAACAGATCTTTTTACTATTTTAAACTAATTTACTATTCACCCTTGGGTGCATCTGCACCCAAGAGCCAAAACGTTGCGCCTGAGATTAAAGCCTTGCTCAAGACACGTGAAGAGGTGAAAGCGCAATGGATGCGGCGATCAACTAATGGGGTAGGTCATGTTTGGGCGTCTGGTGCACTGCGGGCTCCTCACGCGCCGCCATCTACTCCTCGTGGCAAAATTTCGTGTTTTGACCCTTTAGTCAAAAAAAATCGAGATCTGACCCCCGATTCATTTTTTTAAATCTGACCCTTTTGCTACTGTCACATGGCTCGGCAGTAAGGTCAGGCAACCAACCGCCAGAGGTACTGACGGTGGCATAGACGGCCCACAGTTGTTTCCTAACGGCCAGCGCACCACCCTACCGCCACAGGTCTTGGCGGTAGGTTATTGGACCCTACTGTCGAGCACCCTGGCGGTAGGGTCCTGGGGGTTTTGCGTTGCAAACTTGCCATAACTGAAAACCACAGATCCCTGGCGGTAGGTTGTGATATCCTACCGCCAGGGGGTTGCGGTAGGGTCCTGTGCTTTTGGGATTTTGCAAGTTTTAGTGATTGTTTCTTTTGTAAAGTTTTATCACAGGAAATAATACAGTTTCACAAATATGCTGTAACAAGAATATATATTTAAGAACCTTAAATATGCAGAGCTCACACAATATAACATGTATCACACTTGAGTAGTTTCACAAATAGCAAAATATGAGCTCACATATTAATAAAGGTTCCACATAGAAAATATCAAATGGTTACACATAGTTTTACAAATAGCAAATAGCAAACTTGTCCACATAGTTTGGCAACACCAACTAACGCAAGTAGTTTCGCAAACGGTTCAACAAGTTCTTCAGACAAGTTTAGAGAGCGTGCAGACATCTTCAGAGCTCCTCGTATGTTAGCCCTGGCCGTGGAGACAGAAACGGCAGCGGGTCCACCGGTTCAGGCAGAGGCGGAACGCTAGTTGGCATCCGATCTACCAAGCACTCCCACCTCGCCTTGCCCGCTGGAGTTCTTCCCTCCGCCCTTCCCCAGTTGATGATCTCGAACGCCGATGCACTTGGGGGCGGAATCCTGGCTCTTTCCTCCGCATTGCTCTCGAAATAGATTCTGCGGTCCAAATTGCGCAACTCCCAGTCGGCGTGCTGCTTGGCAGCTTCAATGCACCCTTCCCGACGGACATGGGAGAAAGTTGGATCTGCCTCCATCTCTGCCTTCACACTCTTCCACTCCTTCACGCTCTGCGACCAACACTTTTACATCACCGAGGATCCGTTTTTCCCTCTCCTGCCACCGCATTGCCCTCGTCGCCTCTAGGACCTCGTCTGAGACAGATCCCACCGACTGCAACAGCTCAGGGAAGGACTCGTACACGTACAGGAGCGGCATGGCGGACGGGATGTGCTGGAGAGGAGTGGCAGGAGCGGGCGGTGCTTGCTTCATGGTTCCGTACCTAAACATATGGATGCATCACACAAAGGTTCATCACCTCCAAAAAAATCTAAACCTAGGAAATATGAGTTAATCTTTCAATAAGCATATTAAGATTTAAATCATTCCTAGGCTACAAAAAATGACTCAAACTAAATCATTCCTAGACTACAAATAAATATGAGTTCAATCCTTTAATAAGCATATGAGGGTTCAACTTTTTTCCTCCAACTACATCCACTACTTGCATCATAGCATATCAAACTGCATCATCATATCACAACAGATTCCTCCAACATGCATCATATAAAAAAATCCTTAAAAAATATGAACTAGGGTTCATCTTCACACTACCATACCAACTAGTGACTAGAGTTCATATCTAACACAATATAACATCTAGAATCAACCTAAATCAATCATATGGTTAAAAAAAATTAATCTAGTTCAGAAAGAGAGTAATTTGAATCCAATAATGCAACGAATCGGAAACTATTTGACTCAAACGAATTGGAGGGATTGTAGGAGCTTACTTTTGTCGTTTCGGGGAAGAAGATCCGACGGGGGGGGGAGTGGAAGAGATGAGAGAGGAGGCGAGAGGAAGAAGAACTTTGTTCTTCGGGCGGCTGAGTGGGGGGATAAGGGGGCGGGGAGGGCGGCCCGCGGCTTATAACTGCCCAAACCCTACCGCCAGGGTCCTCGACGGTAGGATCACCCTACCTACCGCCAGGACCAGCGGCGGTAGGGTGGGACGGAGGGGGACAGCGGCCGTTTGGGCTGCTGACATGGATTAGTTTCCTACCGCCGAGCCCCTTGGCAGTAGGCTATGTAATCCTACCGCCGAGCCCTCTGGCGGTAGAAAAAAGGGTTAGATTTCAAAACAAAATCGAACAGGGGTCAGATCTCATTAAAGTTCAACAAAAGGGTCAAAACACGAAATTTGTCCACTCCTCGTCTCTTCTCTAGTACTCCCTCCGTCCGTGAATAAGTGTACTTCTAGCTTTTATCTTACGTCAAAGTTTTAAAACTTTGACTTACTTTATAGGGAAAAGTAGCAGCATTTATGACACTACATTAGTATCACTAGATCCGTTTTGAAATGTACTTTCATAATATATCAATTTGATGTCATATATGTTACTACTCTTTTGTATATAGTTGGTCAAAATTTTAAAACTTTGACTTAGGACAAAAGCTAGAAGTACACTTATTCACGGACGGAAGAAGTAGCCACGTTCCTTAGGTGCGCATCGCCTCCCACAATATCCCAGGGCTTGATCTATAATCGGCCCACACAATGTCCCACAATGCGCATCGCCTGCCGTAATGTACAAAAAAAATAAAGCATACGAAAATATGCAGCAACCAGATTAGTTCTTTCTTTGATCAGGCAACCAGATTAGTTCTGGTCGGCCCACATTTTCCAACAGGCATCCAAATATGGCTGCTTAAACATGGCTGGCTTTGGTTGTGTGTTAAGCCTGCATCGATTCTTTAAACATGGCTGGCTTTGGGTAGTTAGCAACGGCACTTTCAGTTTACAGTCATAGCCAAGAAAAGAAAATGTAGGGTGAAGGAAAGAGAAGAGCAGCTGGTAAAGTGCAGTATCTGCTTCTTCGACATGAATACACGAACATCTTCCTACATCTCTATTATTATCTATCCTTGTTCCGGCTGATCTCTGTTCTTTACGGTGTGCAAATCATAGAGGGCAGGTGTCCGTTCTTCTCAGTTTACAACAGTGCTTTCTGCCCTTTACGAAACATCTTATTACAAAGTTGGAGCACAATCACTTCACTTAATTATCTATCAGTATATATTGAAAAAGGAATTAATCAAATCTGGCAAAAGGAAGGGAATTGTACGTCCATGTTGAACTGAAGAATGTGCATGTCAGGTCTATATGCTAACTTGATACACTATCTGCCTGAATTGGAGAAGGCTCTGCGCCATAATCGATGCCACCGGTTCCATTTCCTCTACTATAGTAGTTGTACGTATATCGGCGACGGCAGTCTGATGAGATGATTTGCGGTGTCCGATGCGCCGCTGCTGCTGCCGAAGGGAGGGCGCGGGCACCGGAGCCGATCTGGTGGCGCCTAGCAGAAAGGTAGTCTGGCCTCGCAGCGGACTGGGTCATGGTCAGACCAACTTGATGGACCAGACCAAGTTGTGCTGTTTTCTGAACCAATTTTTTTTTTGAAGCAAGTTGTGCTGTTCCCTGTTGGTGAAAGAGGAGTCAGATAAATGTAGATAGAGGAGCAGAGAAAGGAACAGCTACCCGCCAGTGGCAGAGGTGGGCGCTCGTGTCTGTCGGTCGGTCCGTCCGGTGGGCGTCAACAGACCACCATGTTGAACCAATCACATTCCTTGTTGCATGCCAACACACAGCTACAAGATGGCCCGGTTGGTTAATTTAATTTAAACTTAACAACGGTAAGAGCAACTCTAGCCCGTCGACCCGGACGCCTGTTTTGTCTATCTTTTGTTCCTTTGCGTCGGCTGAATGGACACGAGCTTGTTTGCGTCGGCTGAACGGACACGAGCTTTTTAGGTCGGCGCGTGCATCCAACGCTGATCCGACCTATATTTTTTAAACATGAACTTAAAAAAAAGCAATCACGTTTAAACTTAAACTTAATTAAATATTAAAATCGGTCAGTCGCTGATCAAAGTCTACATTTACATTACACATTAATTAAACATAAAATTAAAAAATCCACGTCGTCATGCACGCTGTTCTAGACATCCTTGTCGTTCAAACCAACGTTCGTGAGGTTGACCAGCTCCGGCGCCAGGCTAGCCCACGGGAATACCGCCTCACAGGCCCTGGCCACGTCGCCCTGCTGCACCGCCGACTGGGCTGCTCCGGCGCTGGCACGACGCTCCTCCTTGTCCTTCTGGCGGCGCTTCTCCTCCTTGCACTCCCTTTGCATGCGCCGCTCGCCGTCGGCGCTCCTCCATCAGCGCGCGCTGCCTCCAATGTTCAAGGTACGCGGCCTCTTGCGCTGGCGCCGCGCCAAGCCAGACGCAGGGGGCGCTGACCCACTCGCACAGCTCGCCGGTCAAGATGTAGTGCTCAGTCGACTCCGTCGGCGGCGGCTCGGCCTTAGGTGTAGGGGGTGAGCCTCGACGGCGACGGTGGCACCACGCAATCACCGGCCGCAGAGAGGACGAGGGCCTCCGCTCGCCTCGTCTGGTTGTCCGCCTCCGCCTTGCGCCGCTCCTCCTCGATGGAGGTCTGCATGGCCGCCTCTAGTGCCTCCAGGTACGCAGCCAGCTCCTCCTCAAGCTTGACAATGGGGGACGGCGGAGGGTTGTTGTGGTGCTCCTAGACGCGGCGGCGTTACTCCTCATGCTCGAGAGCAAACCACACCTCCCAATTAGGGGAGTTTGGCGCGTACGCCAGCATCCGACGCTGCTCCGGCGTGAGGAGCTCCCGCCGCCTGCGCACCTCCTAGATGTGCGCCCGCTGCAATCACGGCACCGGGATCCGCTGCGGATCCAAATGCCAATCGTGCGGCAGCGTGACGTCTGGGTACGGCACTGGTTGCCTGTACAGCCAGTGCCACCGCGCCTGGTGCACCGGAATGTGCAGGCGCTGCCTGGCGGGGTGGGTAGGCGGCGGCGAAGGAGGAGGAAGCGTCGGGGGTGAACTTCCCCTTGCTCTTGCCGGAGCCGTTGAAGAAACCCATGGCTAGGGTTTGGTTGTCGCCGAGGAGGGAGCACGCGGGGAGGGGAGTTAGGATTGGACAGGCACTGGAAGTGGATGGAACCTTAAGATGCATTTTCAGTGATCCAGGTCCTCTGATTGATTCATGTGGTGCTTCATCTCCCAAGAGATATCGGGGTCCATGGACGTGATTGGGCACCCAGCTTTTTCTTTTTCTTTTTGAGGGAAGGGCACCCAGCTTTTTTTATTCTTTTTGAGGGAAGGGCACCCAGCTGTGTTGGTCAGAGGTGAATCTCGAGCGTCATCCCAAAAACAAAACAGAGGGAGCAAGCACGACCCCATCTTCGGAAGTGGCAAGGGACAGACTGCCGTCAAAAGAAGCAGGAGCATCTCTGATGCTAGCAATCACCAGTTTGGTAACTGCGGTCCGGTCCAGGTCCTTGCCCTGGGGTGGGGCGTCTCCTCCGTAGCAGCGTACCATACACCACGGACGGCTGCGCCAATCACAGCGCTCAACATGCCAATGCCCTGCTCCGGCCCAGACGGAGGCACAGCCACTCGCTGTTGCTTCTGGGGTACTCCGTGGTAGCGATTCTCTTTGCAAAAGTCTTTTTTCCTTTTCACCAGTCATAGCACTAAATAGTTTATTAACCATCTTTCGAATGTGTGGTTGTTACTACCACCGTTTTCTCGCCGGAAGCTTGATCCTGATTGATTGATTCTCTTTCTTTGAAAAATAATGCATCTTCTTGATTACCAGCTCAACGTAAAAAGCACATCACAATCATGTTTTGCGCCACAAACCATCACACGGTTTCTCCACGCTCGACCATGGAAACTGGCTGCACCCGGCGTCTGCACCCCTAGCCTGCCGGCGACGGAGTTCAAGGCGCGCCCGCGATAAAGTTAGTCGCACATGTGCCCGCCGCTCACGCAGGGACGAACCTCGCCGCGACAGCACGCACCGCTCAAGAAGAACCTTCCAGTACCTCGCGACCATGTTGAACCGGATACACTCTGTTCCAGTGGTGAGCCGTAGTATACGTATACAGGAAACAAAAGAATCAAATTTCCATTCAAAAGTCGTTTTCCAGTCCATATATTGTAGGGTCATAGCGTGCAGTTACTCGTGCATCCTAATTGGATGGAGCAGCATACGCAGATTCGGCTGTGTCGTCTGCCACCGGTGCAGTCCCAAGATTGGCATGGTGAGCTCTGACCGAAGACAACGCGGCCATGGCCGGCAACGGCTCGGGCGCTACTTGTGGCTAGCCATGCTTGCTCCCGTTGTCCGGAAGCCATTTGTTGTGCTCCAACTATCGTTATGTGTTGCATGCCACAACCTCGTCCTCACAACTCACAAGGCACCAACCTCAGCAAACTAGCAGGAGAGTGGAGGCGACAAGCGAAGAAACCGTGCGTGAAAACTCACGAGGCAGCAACCTGTGCGAGTTAATTAGCAACTCTCGCAAAGGGGATCCTCGAATCGTCCGCAATACCATGCGGTCCAGACACGGTTTGACATCCAATACCGGACTGTATCGTTCCGTCAAGCGGTCCTGATGTATTTTTTTCGGTAAATCTGACACAAATATGGGGGCTTTGTGGGAGTCCGGACAACAGCCACATAGGCCTTCGACACACCTGGCTCACCTAAAACCCTTCACGGCCCCCGTGACTCCATCCTCCCTATTTTCTCCCCTCCGTTCTTTCTCTCTTGCCTTCGCTACCGCTCCACCACCCTGGCCGCCACGCCACACCCCTGCCGGAACTCTATGTCTCCGTCACCTCCAGCGATCCATCCGGGATCCACCCCACTTCTCCTTCGTCGTCCTTCAACCCCTCTCCTCCGACCGACCCGCCAGGTACAATCTGCTACTGCTATGCTCACCATGCCCGGCAACTGTTCAATGAATTGCCAGAGCTGAAAAAATCATTCCTTCTTCTTTCAAGCAATGGATTCCAATTTAGAGTACACAAACAAGCGCTATGTCGAGTCGTCCAACAGCTCGCCCGACGAGGAGGACTACACAGATTTGGAGTACACACACGGGCACTATATTGAGTCGTCCGACGGCTCGTCCGACGGCTCGTTCGAGGAGGACTACACATATGAGGCTGCGATGATGCGATCAGTAATTGAAGACGTGGAGCGTGCGCAGGGGCATGTTCTCAGTTTCAAGGGATCGATCAAGGTTCATCAAGTGCTCAACCGCAACAGGGCACACGGCCATTTGACACTGATGGACGACTACTTTGCCCGTGGTGCACTCTCCGCTGACCATTTTCGCTTGCGTTTTCAAACGTGCAAGACTGTCTTTCATCATTTGTACCATGGCGTCCGGTCCTATGATAACTATTTCGCTTTGAAGAAGGACGTCGTTGGAACGATTGGGTTCTTTGGTAACCAAAAGTACACGGCCGCACTCCGGATGCTTGCATATGGCACGACCACTGATTTATGGGACGAGTACCTATGGATGTTTGAGAGCACATGCAGAGATACTATAGTCGACGTGTTTGGACCTCAGTACCTGAGAGAACCAACTGTGGCAGACACTGAGAGGTTCTTGGTAATCTCAGAAGCAAGAGGGTGCCCAGTTTTTCCTGGATCTCTGACTGCATGTATTGGAAATGGAAAAACTGTCCGAAGGCTTTACAAGGGCAATATCAGGATCAGGTTAACAAGCCCATGATCATTCTTGAAGCAGTTGCATCACATGATCTTTGGATTTGGGACGCTTTAATTGGCATGCCTGGGTCTCACAATGACATCAATGTGCTGCAGCGTTCATCATTGTTTGCGAGACTAACTGAAGGAAAAGTTTCTCCTTGCCACTATATTGTCAATGAACATGAGTACAAAACATGGGTACTATATGGTTTACGATATGTATCCTCCATGTGCTACCTTTGTTAGCACCATCTCTACCCAGTTGGCCAGAAAAAGTCTCACTTTGCCAAAGACAAGAAGCAGCTAGAAAGGATGTCGAGAGAGCATTTGAAGTTTTGCAAGGTCGTTTTGCAGTTGTTTGTGAACATGCTAAACAATGGATCTGGAGACCTTATGGAAGTTGATGACATGTTGTGTGATCATACACAACTTGATCGTCAATGATGAGGGTGAGGGCGCTGTCGCAGCTCTAGAATTTGAAAACATAGGTGATCCTACCGAATTTCTAGACCAGAATGCGGCCACATTTAAGAGTTTATTCCATAAAAAAATTTGGCATCGACCAACTCACGCACAATTGAAGGGAGATCTGATTGAGTATCTATGGTCGGTTAAAGGGGACAACAATATTGGAATGTAATATTTATTTTTCTTTTTAAATTTGAACTACTGCTGCATGCGGCTATTTGAACATTTGTACTCTATGTATGCTGCTATTTGAACATCTGAACTCTATGTATGCGGCTATTTGAGCGTGTGGACTTCTAAAAAAACCAAGGATGCTAGATGTATGCAGGCAACTTTGGATGATCGTCTCTCACATCCGTGACCGCGAACTGAATCCCCATGCCCGCGGACAACGGGTGCAGGAGGAAATTTGTGGGTCGGTGTTGGAGATGCTCTAAGGAGTTAGAGCGTCTACAATCAGGCTCCTCAAAACCCCTCATGGTGGCACCTATCCTATGAGTGTTGGACAGATTGATTCATTGTTGCACATGGTTGCATGATGCCTCTTCTGTAGAGCACGCTGCAAAAATATTTTGAACGGTCACGAGGAAGGGGTTTCCCATCTGAATACATTGCTCAAAAAAGTTGTCAAAACGAAGAGTTACCCCTTCAATTTTCGTTGATCCCTCAAGACACTTCTACTCATAGATGTGGGCTGTCGTAAGGGATCACAATGTCAAAATTTTGCAAGCAGCCTAACGCACCGCACTGGCATGTATACCGAGGGCACGGCAAAACTCAAAAGCGTCCACAATCAACAAGTGTAAGTAAGCACAAACCTTAACTGGAAGCTCCGCCACGGGATCGGGACGATTAACAAGTTGGAGAGACATCTTGCGCCATCAAGGAGCATGCACATGGGTTTTAGACAACAACAGTTGTTTCAAACCTATCCCCTCCGTTTTAAAATAGATGATCCAACTTTATACTAACTTTAGTAAGTGATTTCCTCATCGGCTCTATTTTTGTTTATCCATCGATATTTGATTTTTTTTTCATACATACATGTTTGAGGTAAATCCACCACCGGCCCTAAAGCTATTCGAGGTGTGCCACTTTAGTCCTAATAAAACTATGAAAACGAACATTTGAGTCCTACTTCTTTCTAAAGCCTCGTTGGATACATTGCAATACCCCCCACCGCCGGTCCTAAGCTCGCCGGAGCAAAGTCTGGCCTCCAGCCGTGGCACTTTTGACATTCGCCACATCAAATTAAAGAGCCACGTTGGAAAACAGCCTCGCCCTTGCTACTCTGCTTCTCCCGCACACGCACGACTCAGATGCAACTGCAGCGGTGGCGGACGGCAGAGGTCGCCGAAAGCAGGCGGCCGGTGGAGGCCGCCAGAAGCAGGCAACCGTGCTGCGGGTACTTGGCGCGGATGGCTCCACAACGGCGAACCCCCGGTGATCCCCCACCAGTGTACGGTACGAACCCTAACCCTGATCCTCTCTCTGAATCTTTGCCCAAATCCTTCCCCAATCTCTGGGAATATTTGATCTTTGGTCCAATCTGTGCTATTAACTGGTTATGTGGTTGGATTGTACTCCTAGGGTTTGTCCTGCTATTGCCTGGTTTTGGTATATCGTCTTTTGCTTCAGAGTTTGAACAAAAAACTCTGAATGTATGGCTGATATGACACTGATATTGATACTGGAGACATGTTAATTTGGAAACACATGATATATGTATGTGTGCAAGACCATTCTCTGTTAATTATATGTGACAAATTTAAAAAAAAATCACTGACAGGACCAATGGAAGAGTGATTCTCTGTAGAGATTAATCATGCTGATCTATTTTGCGGTTCTCGAATGAACAACACATATTTCGATGGCCTGGTTCATCACTTTGATGGTTGTGAGGTAGAGACTTGGTCGCCATTGTGGATAAATCATTTTGTGGGGGCAGCTTGGGCATGATCCAGCTAGCGCGCGTGATAATTAAATCACTATCTACGCTTTAATTTGTTTCCTCCACTATTAAACAAGTCAACTGGTAGCGCGCGCGATAAGCACGTCCTCTCCTCCCACCTCCACTTCTGCTGTTCCTGTTCCTCCCCCTCCCGCCTGAGCACTCCGGGGTTGAACCCGCTGGCGGTGGTCATTTTTTCTTTGCTGGAATTGCTGCCGGTCGGCGGAAACGACTGCTACGAAGGCGCGGAATATCGGATCCGGCATTTCCTGCATCGCCCGCCGTGTGCGTGACGTCGGCTGTCAAGTACACCGAGCCCGGGGAGAGAAGGTAGGCTGCTAGTTCCTCCTCCACCCTGTCATTAGACGCGGAAAGCTTGGAGCTTATCTTTGTTCAGGTTACCAATTGCTCCTTGCAACCAGGCTGACCAAGTATCGAATGAGATAGTAGTAACTCCCTTCCCTTGTGCTGAAAGAATGACATCAGAATTAGTATTACATTGTTGCAACACCGCAATGTGAACTGTAGACAAGACTGTAATTTTTTTGATAGGTTTTGCAATTTTTTATCTTGTGATAAGTATATTTATACTATTAACACTTGTTAAGTTATAAGGCTGCCTTACAGCAGTGTTAAAGATCCTAATAACAGCAATAAGTTGCCTTGCATTGCTGTTAAATATCCTACCAATACTTCTTTTTTACTGCCAATATGCTAACAAATGGTTGTCTTAAACCTGTGTTTAGTATCCTATAGCACTAATAAGTTGCTTTAAACAGTGTTAAATATCATAACAGTACTGATAAGCTGCCTTAAACTAGCGTCAAATATCCAAACATTATTGATAATTTACCTCTTGGTTAATACGTAAGTTAGTGCTTTTTAATTCCTTATTGTTGCTGTTGTGATATTACAGTGATCTACCAATCTAAAATAAATTTACGAATATCTAGGCTTACAGATTTTTGGTAATGACTTAGGTAGGATGTGTTTGGTTGGAGAGATAAATAAGGATGGGTTAGGATCTTCCCGGTTTTATTACAACATTTTTCATTTTGATTTGTTTTATTTAGATTTGTAGCATCAACTTTTCATTTTTGGACTAAACTGCACGTATTGACCAAATATACCAGCATGGGAATTTCTTGCGTGTAACAAAGAATTATTCATACAAAAATAACCTGAACCTCCTTTCTTTTAAGTGTTTCTCTTAATTAATGTTGCATCAAAACAGAGGGGAAAAAGTTTTTGCATTCTCTCGCTTACAAAAGAGAGATGGCATCAACCACCGTCAGATTCAATGCACCCCTCTCTATTTTCATGCTACTGATAACTGATTGCACCTCCAGTACATCTACAGCCTCATCTTCTTTGAGATTTTCTGGATTATTCTGACCTTTTTCTGTGACTTCATATAGCCTCGGCACCGCTAGATTTTCCAGATTTTATTTCTGTTATACAATTATCAGCTATAAATTGCAAAAGAGTACACAAGAGACAAATTTACATGATAATAATTGTTACTATTCTTTGGTATTGGGATATGGTTTTTACAACAATATGTGCTTATTGACCATCATTCTTTATGCATTAAAACTGGGAACATAACATGTATGATAGAGTTTGTATTGCAGCTTGGAGTGTACCTAGAATAGGCTTAGCTAGTATCCCTTCTGTGTAGGCAAGGTTTTCTTGTCTATATGGTGGAAAGCTTTATGTGTTCTAGGAGGATCTATTCAAGACAATGGTATTTGTGTCGATGTATTCATTGTGTATTTGTGTGATGAAAGCTTCTTTAATTTTTAGGTTGCCAACTATTATCAACATGGTTGTGTGAAATGGAGCATTGTACGATCAACGGATCAAGTGTGTTCAGGTTGTTGTAAGCGTTTTCAGGTCAGTGTTACTTGAACTTTCAGACACAGATGCAGATATATATTTCCTTGTATTCGTTGTTGGATGGATACCAAATACAACACTGTAATAGTAAATCTAAGGTGGTCCATTGATAAATATGATTTTACTAAAGGAGTGCTATGTTGCTTTACATGAGTTTAGAATATAAACATGCTCATAAACTTACAAGAAATGCAAAGAGAATATGTGGAAACTGATGACATGAAGCATAAAATAAATTAGCGACTCTTGGTTGCTTTCTATTGTTCATAACATTGCACATTCGCACATGAGTGTCTTCTAGGTGCTGGTATACGCTTATTTTTTGTTTATTGATTTGGTTAGTGGATTAGCTTATCAATGGAAGTGCTCTTAGTTTTGGTTACTAGAAAATACATCTGAATCTAGCCAGGTTTTCCAATTTCGTACTGTGGCGGCTTATAGATAGTTGAGCAAACGTATATACAGCTTTCCCTAAATCTGGCACCTTTAGTGTGGGATATCTAATATGATAGGTGCCACCATGAGTGCTGGACAGATTGAGTCATTGTTGCACTGGTTGCATAATGCCTTTTCTGTGAGTAAATAGCATAAAACTACTACTTTACAGGCTAGGGTTCCAAAAAACTACCGGTTTTTAATTTTTCGCTGATAACTACCAAGTCAGGGGTTGACTGTTTCAAAAAACCCTAAACACTCGTTCCTAGCGATTTAAACCGTTTTATGACAGATCGGGCCCACTCCTAAACAATCCGTTTGTTTGACCGTTTTGTTTGACAGTTAACTTACATGTGGGACCCACATGTAAGTTGCCTCTTGTTCCTCTTATCTTCTCTTCTCTCCTTCTGTCTCTTTCTTCTTCCTCTCCCCTACAACCACCACCCACCGACGGCAAGGAAGAACGCCGCGCGGAGGAGCAGCCGCATCGCAGGAGCACGGGCCGCACCTTGGCCAGGGGCTCAGGCCGTCGCGAGCCGCGCGCCATGGCCGGGAGCGCGCCGAGGAGCAAGGGCCGCCTCCAGCTGCGCCATGGTCAGGTGCTCGGGCCATCGCGAGCCGCGCGCCATGGCCAGGAACGCGCGAGGAGCAAGGGCCCCCGCCAGCCGCACCATGGACAAAGGCTCTGGCCGCCTCCAGCGCCGCGCAATGGCCCAGGAGCAGCGGCGGTTGTCGGCAAGGAGCTCCTCCACCTAGCCCGTCGCGAAACGAGGAACACTCGTTCCTAGCGGCGGCCTTCGCGACGAGGAACGACTAGAGAACCCCGCCTTCGCGACAAGGAACGCGGCGGCCGCGCCGCCTTCTTTCGCTTGGCCGCGACCAGGCCGCCGGCGAGCTGCCTGCGCCGTTCCTCAGAGAGCAGTCAGGGACCCGATTGCTTTTTTAGAAAACAGCCAGGGACCCGATTGCTTTTTTAGAAAACAGCCAGGGACCCGATTGCTTTTTTAAAAAAGTTACAGGGACCTCATTGCTTTTTTAAAGAACTTACAAAAATACTGACATATGGGCCCTACATGTAAGGTAACGGTCAAACAAACGGTTCTCTTACATGCGGGTCCCAACTGTCATAATCATGATTAATTTTAAAGCATTCTATGATTAGGGTTTTTTGAAACAGCCAACCCCTGACTTGGTAGTTATCAGCGAAAAATTAAAAACTGGTAGTTTTTTAGAACCCTAGCCTGTAAAGTAGTAGTTTTATGCTATTTACTCCTTTTCTGTAGAGCACGCTTCACATGGGTTTTCAAACAACAACAGTTCCTTCAAACCTAAGTGATTTCCTTAGCGGCCTTTTTTTGTTTACCATTGATATTTGATTTTGTCTTTCTCATACATACATATCTCTTAGATAAATATTTGTTTGTTATTGTGTGATGGGTAGCATGTTGAGATAGCTGCTACTGTTGCAGTATATGTACTTGATTTTCCCTATGCTATAGATCTGGAAGCATCTAGGTTTTGTGATACTTGCTTAACAAAGAGAATTATGAGCTCCTTCATAAGAGTAAACCAATACTGCATCCGGATGAGGAGCAATAGTGTGCACACTAGCCATTTTGAGCAGGTGTAATTGTTGCTATTTCCACTACTTATATTGTTTCTTTGCCCTTGTGAAACGTATATAATCCTTTACTATTCTTCTAAAATATCTTTGGACTTAATTCTTTTGACAGAAAATTGTGTTTACTATTCCTGCTAACACCTTTAATTTATCAATTAAAAGAGAGATCAATTTCTATATTTACTGAAACCCCAAAGTGTGTTATGTATGTACACATTGAGGTGCAAACTACATACAATATGCAATAACTATATGATGCCATATATGGGTGATCATTATTGTACCATCGTTAACCCTTGCGGTTGTAGCAAAACACCATCCCATCAGTATCTCCTTTCTCTAATTATGTGCTTTCCTAATTCAGGTCCAAGATGATGCTAGAGATCAGTGATTTTATCATCCTCTGGTAGTTGGCACCAGTCTGTTGCATCTATGACTAAAGTGCATCATTGTTTATCTTCCCATTAATCTTCTTCTGGAATTGTGGGTGCTTTCAGGTTGAATATTGGTACAAGTCTATAAATTCCAGTCTGCTAGCCAACTTCCTAGATTTAAGTTTACATGTATATTTGATTCAATTTTTTCTAAGAGGCGGCAGTTTTCAACCTACTAGGTTTAAGTTAGAGGGCCCTTGATGTTATTTATTTTACAATATTGTTATATTTTACCAGACTTTGTAAAGATAGTTTGCGGTTGTCTGTTGACCTGATTGTACCAAGCTGGTATGACATAGTTCTCACGTTGAACCATTTCTGTTGTTAAATTCTTAGAAACTCCTTAGCATCATTGGTGGCAATATTTATGCAGCATTACAAAAGTATGAGGCTCGCTATTAGCTAATAACAACATAGAAGATTTTTTAAAAGCAATCAGAAAAAAGGTTGCGCCTTTTATGCTTCTAGTAGTATTCCTACTTACTATAAAATCCACCTTTGGACTTTTGGTGTGGTAACTAAGTATGATTCTTGTTGCTTAGAATTAAATTCGTTTTACACTTTCATATTACACTGTCATATTATGCAACTAGTTAACTCTACAAAGCATGACTAGGTACTCCTTGGGCAATATGATGGCTACAAGGATGATCGTACAGTGCCAAATGTGTCCAACAAAGCTATTTCTGCATTAATTGTACCGTGGTTACACAATGAGAGATGGGAAGATATATTATTTTTCTTCCAAGGCGCTCCTTACCATTCTGACTGGTAATCTTTTGTTGGCACACCTTTTTTTTCATCTATCCGTGTTGCAAGTATGCGATGTGCTGTTCCATCCCTCTGTTGGGTAATATGTTCTTTGCACCATTTCACTGCAGATGACTTCTTTAGAGCTTGTTTGGCAATACCTATCGGAGAGGTTGGATATTTGTGCTAAATCTGAACCGATTTGCCAATGGCCAGGTTTGGACTTTGGAGTGAACATCTCCAGCGGCTTACATTAGCAAACACCTGGTTGTCTTTGAGAAGTGTGGTTTGGTTAGGTTACGTGGCAGAAGATAGCTTAGAGGAAAGGAGAAGCTTTGGCTTCAACATGGAGAGGAGAGTTTGCTGCATTGCAACTATCTGAGATCATAACAGGCATTTAGGCCTTGTTTGATTAAGATTTAACCCATGTGGATTTGGCTTCGACGTGGGTCTCGATTTGGTTGTTTACAACTGCTAAACCTTGACGACCAGGACCGGATGTTGCAAATACAATGGATTTATGTTTTGTGCTTTCGTCTCGGTTTGGATGTTTAATTTGTCTTGTTGATTATTGGAGATTTGTTGTATTGGTGAATGGTGAGATACACCTCCTGTAGCAGTAATGTTCCTGAAAATGTACCCTTTTTGAGATGAGAGATTGAATGCTTTTGATTAAAGTTTGTTCAATTGTTGTTGACCAATTTTTTCGTTTCCTGTCCGTGTGGCTTTAGTAAAATTTGGCTAAGCTAGGCTAGGCTAGAAATGAAGCTACGCTAAGCTGTAAGCTTGTAAATAAGACAAGATGTTTTTTGACATTCATGCATTGCTTTGAAGTAGTAGTTGAAGCAAGAAAGATGAGAAACAAGCAAACCACACATAAAAATTATGGCAGATAGTAGATAATTAGCACAGCACAAAGCAAATCAAACAAATAAAGAGGGGGCTTTCTCACAGTAGAGCAGATTACGATGAATAAGTCTTAACAAGATAGGTGCATGGGGGCATCCTATCCAGTCACATACATTCATGCATGTCAAGTCTTAAGAAGATTTGGTTGTGGCATTACAGCCAGCTGCGAATTCAGAAGTAACAATACATAGGAGTAACAGCATGTGGGCCATTACAGCAAACCACCAAAATAAAAGCCGAAAGAGTAACAGCGGGCTCTTGGGTTGAATGGCGAGTCTCTGAGCTTGAATGAGATCCGATCATTTGGTGTCGACATTGGCGCTGGCCGCAGCAGTCTTGTCAGCAGCTCCCTCCTCACCTGCATTCACGGATTATCATTTTCCTATTCACCACAAGAAAGAAACCATTCCAAGAGCATTTGTACAGTAGTACTACACTATACTCTAGTCTAGTCTACAATTGCAGGAGTACTGTACTGTCACCGCACAGGAGTCAGGAAACCATCAAAGCCCTACTCTAGTCTACAATTGCATGCGCATGCTGTGGGTGACATTGCAAGCTAGTAGTAGTCTCCAGCTAGCTAGCTAGTAGTACTAGTAGTAGTATCTCTATAGAGAAAGGACAGAGGGAGGGTACCTAGGCCATCGATGAGCGCGTCAAGCTTGCGAAGTCTCTGCATTTCCACGACCTCTTTGGCCGCATCATGTACCACGCACCCCTGGATGTACTGGCCCAGCCAAGATGAGATGGTGAGGAAGACGGCCGCTCCGGAACCCAGCAGCCCGTAGGTGATGGAGGACCGATTCTCCTTGGCTCTCACGCTGTTCTTCCTGCAACCAACAAGTAAAAGTGGAGATTAAGCTAACAATGATCCACCCTAGTCGAGCAGCTAGCAGGAGTAGTGCAGGCAAAAGAATCCTACAGATTCTCCCTCTCCAAACGCGCAAGCTCCTCAAGGAGCTTCGTGTCCACGTCTGACAGCTTGTTGTAGACATCCAGCAGGCGCCCAGTCTCCTTCAATGCGTCTCTCCTGAGCTCTTCCAGCCCCGTCGCCCTGCGGATACATCGGTCAGGACTTAAGAAATACAAAAGGGACATCCTTTGCGCGAGCGCGAGGACAGAAGATCTTTCGCTCTACGAGAGGGAGGAGAGGTTCGTCGTTCTTACCCTCCGCTGCCGCCTGAGTTGCCCGCGGAGCCGCCGCCCGCCATCCTGCAATGCCATTGTGCACGTCAAGAACAGAAAAAAAATGGCCTTTTGCAGTACACGAGAGCAGAACGAGATAGATGGACAAGGAAGGATTGATGGATTCTTCCGATCCTCTGAACCGGAAGACCCCCACGGGAGATCGGCCCTTTGGCACCCAGACGGCGGCATCTTATATGCGTAAAAGTGGAGAGCCAAGGTTACCTCCCACCGGAGTTTGACGCGCCGCCGGTCGCCACCCCGCCTCCGCCGGTCGCCGCGCCGCCGGATCCGGTCGTCCTGCGACGTAATGTTGGTCAAGTTCAAATCTTTTGCCCCGAGATAAAAAGGAGCGAGGAGAGGAAAGGAGAAGAGAAAGACCTGGCTCCGCCGGAGTTGGCCGCCCCTCCGGTCCCGCTGCCTCCGCCGGTGATCCCTGCCCCGGTGCCGGTGCCGGTCGTCGACATCCGTCGCGCCCTGAACAACAACAAGACCATGAGCACGCAGGAAAGAAAGAGCAAGAAGAAGAAGGAAAGAGGGCGAGCAGCAGACGTACATGGCGATGCGCTTGCGGAGGAGTGGAAAAAGGGCGTTCCGGAGGGAGGAAGCGGCCGCCATTGCTAGGGCAGAGGAGGTGCCGGTGTGGGTGGGGGTAGGTGGGATGGATTGGGATGGGCGAGGGGAGGGGCTGCCTGCTTTATACCCCCGGGCCACCGTCTCCTCTCAAAAGATTTTCCTTTTTTTTGAACTCTACTCCATACAGCAACTCCCTTGGATACCCCGCCCGCCGCTCAAATCTCAAATCAAACAGTGGTCAAACTCAATTTTTCGCTTCAGTCCATCTCCCTCCTTTTCTTTTCTTTTCTTTTGGCGGATGCTAAGCCATCAAACACGCCACACACACTTCTTAAATTATCTCCTCGGATACTCATTTTCAAAACCTTAAAACCATACCGAAATTCATTTTTTTTAAAAAGGAGGATGACCCCCTGCCTCTGCATCTGGGCGATGCATACAGCCACTTTATTAATTATTCTTACAAGACCTTACAAAGTAATACTCCCTCCGTTCCTTTTTACTCCGCATATAAGATTTATGTATAGTCAAACTTCACCAACTTTGACCAAATTTGTATAAAAAAATATCAACATCTACAATATCAAATATACATAATATGAAACTACATTCCATAATGAATCTAAAGATATCCCTTTGGCGTTGTAAATATTGATACTTTTTTCTATAACTTTGGTCAAAGTAAAGATACTTTGACTTCAGACAAAAGTTATATGCGGACTAAAAAGAAACGGAGGGAGTACAATAGTAAGACTAAAACCGCCGTCTAAGCACCTCTATCCAGTTGATGAAGGGCGCAGATAGTCTGGGTCTAATACCAAACAGACATCGCAGCAAAACCTAACATCTAAGACCTGATATCCCATCCAGGACGCCTGCCGGGCATGGGTCTCACCGGTCCGGTGTGCACTCAGAGGCCGCCGCCGCCAACTGCCACCGCTCCATCTTCAGAACTGTACTGATGCATCAACCTTGCTCGGTCCAGCTATCGTCGACGCCACCACGGCGCCCAACGGCACCTCCTCCCTGCACGCAAATAGCTGAGCACGTCGCGGTCGCCACTGATACACCTCAGCACCATGCTACCAAGTACCACCAGCCAACACAGCTTGAAGCCCTTGGAGGATCTGTCGTGCGTAGCACCTGCCGACCAGGCATGACCAAGCGAAGCACCTGTCGTTCAGGCATGACTTGACATCTCCACCGAAGCTCCGTGCAAGACGAAGCCGCTCCACCTCCTACCTCTGACTTCCAGCGCTGCTCCACAAAACGACGCTCCCAAGAGAGAAACGACACCGCAGTGCCGCCACCGTCCGGTCTGGAACACCAGATCCTAGGGTTTCTTCCGGAGCAATACGAGCGGGTCGACGGTAGTCACATGCCGATGCCTTCATCAAGGTAACGACGTGGAACGCCACCATCGCCCGCCGTCGACTCGGTTTTCACCGGCAACTACGTCTCCCCGACTCGCAGCTGGTGCCAGATGACGAATCCCGAGATCCGAACACCCAGCCTTAGGCCGACCACCTATAATGGAAGAGATGACCACCACCGCTGGCTGCACCGGTCAGAACAGATCTGGACGGAGGTGCCACCGACGAGACCACCAGGCCCTCCATGCCGCCGTCGCCGATCTGAAGGCAGCGTGCACGCCACCGCAGCCAAGCCGGCCGCCACCGACTGCAGCCGTCGCCGCTGCCTGAAGGGCCATCCGCAGCGCCCGCAGCCCTGGCCTCCGCCGTGCCAAGCCGTCGCCGTCCGAGGACGGGCCGGCCTCCCGCCGCCTGCCGCCATCCACCGTGCCGCAGATTCCAGATCGGTCGCGCCACCAGACGCCTTGGGGTCCGCCCCACCCCGAAGACGCGCGAGAGAGGAGATCCACTACAAGAAATATGTCAACTTATGACCTTCTGTCAGTGACCCTCGAAGAATTGGTCATAAATTTATGACCATTTTAGACCAATTGGTCAAAAGCTGTTCAGGGGGCTTCAAACCCTAAACCATTGCGACCATTTTGGTCAGAAAGGTCGTAATTTCCTTACACGAAATGGTCACAAAGCAAACAGTGCTAGTCCGCTGACTTATTTCTAGTTGTTAATGACCAATATAGATGGTCATAGCCTTGTAGATTGTGGTGGGTTGTGATGACTGGGCGCCATCTCATCAGTTTTGCCTATGTGTCATGTCCATGTGGCAGTTTTTGCCCTAGGTTGTGAAGCAACCTATATTCTATCATTCCCAAAATTCCCAAAAAAAATCTCATAAATTCTTTGGGGCATATCTTCATCAAATATGTAAAAATCATTCCTTGCCTAGTTCAAAACTAATTCATCAATATTCATTTTCCTATTCTGTTCACAACAACACTTTATGAAGGAAGTGCTATTTATATATTCTTGATTGCCCTCAGAAATTTTGGGCACTCTTTCCTATCCAAATCATTACCGCATGACAAAATTCAGCTCCATTTGCCTAGCAAATCTTCCTCGGCAAATTTCCAAAGTTTTTGTCCACCTAGAAGCATTGTGAAGGAAGTACCTTTTTTATATCTCTAAATGACATGAAATTTATACAGTTCCTTCATATGCCTAAATTATCACCCTCCTACAAATTGCAGCTCAGTCAAATCATCTATGTGAGCCCAGGTTCAATTTATATTTTATGGCCAAATTGGCACGTTGCAAAGCAAGTGTTATATAGACCCCTCCTATTACCCTCAAACTTTTCAGGCACTCTTCCATACCCAAATCATTGCCACATGATAATATTCAGCTCAATTTTCCTAGTAAATCTTTCTCGGGAAATTTCCAAAGTTTCTACCTCGAGAGAAGCTTTGTGAAGTAAGTACTAGCTAGGCTTACCCAAATGATCTGAAAATTTACCAACGCATGACCACACCTAAGTAACTTACCTGCACCAATTTTGAGCTCATTTCATTCATCCAATCTCTCTCACTAGTTTTCCCAAGTTTCTGTCCATAGAAGAGTATTGTGAAGGAAGTACCACTTTGGCATGTCCAAATGGTATCAATTTTCTACAATGCTTTCCTATGCCCAAATAACCATCCTTCACAAAATTTCAGCTCACTCCATTCATTATTTTGAGCCCAGCTTCAACATTCATATTTTTGTCCAGCGTGGTACTTTGCAAAGCAAGTACCACCTAGGATCCTCCTTTTGAGCTAAAAATTTGTGAAGACATTCTCCTTAGTATATGATCATCCTCAGCCAAAACTCACGCCCATTGGCCATGTGCATTTCCCGTACCGCTAATCAAACACTTGGCTGCTAATTCATGTTTGAGCATCGATCAGTCTCCTCGTGAGAATCTTATGTTGTAATTTTCTTCCTAGCACCTACCTGGGGAGTGCCCAACCCAGTAGACATGTCTAGGCCACCCAGAACACATGGCAACGCCACGGTCACGCGGTGACCACGCGGCGGGCATGCGAGTTTACGCGCTCTAGAGATGGGGCCCTCGGCCACCGCCCAAACCTCGACGTATCGCCACCAAACCATGTATTTATGATTAAATAGGTACTTATGTTACTATAAATGATTTTTGGAAAAAATAAATAGCAAACTATGAGGCAGCTGCAGTTCAAATTTGACCCGCTTCCAACTGAATCGGTGGAAATTTGTCTTTTTCACGAGAGGTGGATCAAAACTTTTTACGCCCAACCATTTTGTCAATTGTGCATTAAATATGTCCTAGTATTTTAGAAAATTTATTTGGTCCAATTTTGCAACAATTATTTGGTCGTTCCTTCACAAAAAAATCTCCTTTCAGGCACTCGGAAAATGACAAATGGTTTTTTCGTCCAAAGAAAATGAAAACTTCCTTAGGCAACATTGTTTGTCATTCCAATATGCACCCTTGTGCACAATATGAGATTATTTGAACAAACTATGCCACGAATGTGGCCATAAGATTGATCATTTGGCTTGAAAGCCATGAATCTTCACAGATGATAGCTCATTTCTGAGAACACTTTTTAAAAATAATTGCCATATTACAAGTTTGTTATTTTTCCTGGGAACTTGGCCACATATAATGACACAATGCGAAGGTTACCCAATTTTTGATTTTTTTTCGAATTTTTTATGCCCGTTTCAAAATGTGATCAAAACGGCGGGAATGACGGTTCCTAGCTAGTGGTTGAATCTTGGAATTTTTTTGGTATTTCTCTGATTAAATAGATACTTATGTGCCTAGAAATGATTTTTGGAAAAAATAAATAGCAAACTATGAGGCAGCTGCAGTTCAAATTTGACCTGCTTCCAACTGAATCGGCAGAAATTTGTCTTTTTCACGAGAGGTGGATCAAAACTTTTTACACCCAACCATTTGGTCAATTGCGCATTAAATATGGCCTAGTATTTTAGAAAAATGATTTGGTCCAATTTTGCAACAATTATTTGGTAGTTCCTTCACAAAAAAACCTCCTTTCGGGCACTCGGAAAATGAAAAATGGTTTTTTCGTCCAAAGAAAATGAAAACTTCCTGAGGCAACATTGTTTGCCATTCCAATATGCAACCTTGTGCACAATATGAGATTATTTGAACAAACTATGCCACGAATGTGGCCATAAGGTTGATCATTTGGCTTGAAAGCCATGAATCTTCACAGATGATAGCTCATTTCTGAGATACACTTTTTTAAAATAATTGCCGTATTACAAGTTTGTTATTTTTCTGGGAACTTGGCCACATATAATGACACAATGCGAAGGTTACCCAATTTTTTGATTTTTTTCGAATTTTTTATGCCCGTTTCAAAATGCGATCAAAACGGCGGGAATGACCGTTCCTAGCTAGTGGTTGAATCTTGGAATTTTTTTTGGTATTTCTCTGATTAAATAGATACTTATGTACCTAGAAATGATTTTTGGAAAAAATAAATAGCAAACTATGAGGCAGGTGCAGTTCAAATTTGACCCGCTTCCAACTGAATCGGCAGAAATTTGTCTTTTTCACGAGAGGTGGATCAAAACTTTTTACACCCAACCATTTGGTCAATTGTGCATTAAATATGGCCTAGTATTTTAGAAAATTGATTTGGTCCAATTTTGCAACAATTATTTGGTAGTTCCTTCACAAAAAACCTCCTTTCGGGCACTCGGAAAATGAAAAATGGTTTTTTCGTCCAAAGAAAATGAAAACTTCCTGAGGCAACATTGTTTGCCATTCCAATATGCACCCTTGTGCACAATATGAGATTATTTGAACAAACTATGCCACGAATGTGGCCATAAGATTGATCATTTGGCTTGAAAACCATGAATCTTCACAGATGATAGCTCATTTCTGAGCACACTTTTTTAAAATAATTGCCGTATTACAAGTTTGTTATTTTTCCTGGTAACTTGGTCACATATAATGACACAATGTGAAGTTTTCCCAATTTTTTGATTTTTTTTCAATTTTTTATGCCCGTTTCAAGATGCGGTCAAAACGGCGGGAATGACCGTTCCTAGCTAGTGGTTGAATCTTGGAATTTTTTTGGTGTTTCTCTGATTAAATAGATACTTATGTACCTAGAAATTATTTTTGAAAAAAATAAAAAGCAAACTATGAGGTAGCTACAGTTCAAATTCTACCCGCTTCCAACTAAATTGGCGGAAATTTGTCTTTTTCACGAGAGGTGGATCAAAACTTTTTACACCCAACCATTTGGTCAATTGTGCATTAAATATGCCCTAGTATTTTATAAAATTGATTTGGTCCAATTTTGCAACAATTATTTGGGAGTTCTTTCACAAAAAAACCTCCTTTTAGGCACTCGAAAAATGGAAAATGGTTTTTTCGTCCAAAGAAAATGCAAACTTCCTTAGGCAACATTGTTTGCAATTCCAATATGCACCCTTGTGCGCAATATGAGATCATCTGAACAAACTATGCCATGAATGTGGCCATAAGATTGATCATTTGACTTGAAAGCCATGAATCTTCACACATGATAGCTCATTTCCGAGAACACTTTTTTAAAATAATTGCCATATTACAAGTTTATTATTTTTCCTGGAAACTTGGTCACATATGACGACACAATGCGAAGGTTTTCCAATTTTTTTGATTTTTTATGCCCGTTTCAAAATGCGGTCAAAACGGCGGGAATGACCGTTCATAGCTAGTAGTTGAATCTTGGAAAACTTTTGATGTGGGGGAGTGATGCATGGCGCCGCAGGCTACCGGGTAGTGGCCACCGCTCATGCACACGAGGATGGTGTCGCAAGGTCGCCGGGGGTTGCAGTAGAAGGTGGTGCGGCAATAGTCACCGATGATGCAACATAGCATCATCGCGGACCGCCGGTGCTGTGATCCAACATTGTCGGGACCGATGGAGTTTCAATGAAGCATTGTCGGGTCGCCAGTGTTGTGATATAATATCGTCGGGGGTCGCCAGAGTTGCAACGAAGCCTCCCCGAGTTAGTCAATGGTATAATATTTTTGAAAATGAAGTGGTGCCGTTTTGCAACAAATATTGGATAGGTTATTTGTATGGATGAGAAAATATATAAGAGAAAAAAAAGAAAAGAAAAAACAATTGCATAAGCTTAATCATCATTGGTGGAAACATGTGTGCCATGGATCGATGACATGGCACACATCCATCCATCCATCTTTTCATCCCACATCCATCCATTCATCCACCCACCCACCCACCCACACCCACCCGTTGTGTCCCACCAACCCACCCCGCTGTGCCCGATATGCGGAGAGAGAGAGAGAGAGATCTCCTCCCCTTCCAGATCACCGCCGCCACCTCTCCTTCCCCTTCCCGACAACGCCAGATCCGCGCGCCGCGCTCCCTCCACCTCCCACAGCAGATCTAGCGCCCTGCAGCCTCGGCGTGGCGGCCGGCTGGCTCGCCGGCGCGCGCGTGCTTCGATGCGCGCCGCTCCGTCGAGCTGGCCGGACCACGACGGCATGCGACCTAGGGTTTGCGGGATCCTCGGACGGCCGCCGTCCACCTCGCGCTGTAGGGACGGGTCCGTCGTCTCCTCGGAGGAGGGGACGGCCATGTTCGTCGTGCTCCACCCTTGCAGTCTATCCCGGCCTCCTCCTCTGGCATCTCCGCGAGGGCGCCCGACACCAGGCAGGCCGTCGACGCGCCGGACCTCAAGGCCGGTCGTGCTGCTCCTTTTGCGTGCGTCCTTCCCCGACAACGTCCCCATGGCTAGGGTTTCAGATGCGATGGCGCCTCCGTCGATGATGCGTCTCTGGTACGTCCCCACATGTAGCTCAGCCCATTCATCTTGTTTTTTGTTCTTATCTTCTCAAGCATGTGTTCTTGCGCGCAGCACAAGAACGTGGAGAAGATCAGGGACGGGGCCACCAACGAGACCATCGCGCTCAAGAAGATATGCCTCCAGCAGGAGGACGATGGCGTCCCCTCCACCGCCATCCGCGAGATCTCCCTCCTCAAGGAGATGCAGCACTAGAACATCGTCAGGTACCCCTCCCCCTTCCCATCTCTCCTCCCCAGCATCAGGGTTTGGGCTGGATTTGGCCGCCGCGGAATGGATGGACTGACTGCTGTTGTGTTGTGCAGGCTGCAAGACGTGGTGCATAACGAGAAGTCTCAAGTCTGAACAATAGTGCACTTAACAATATCTGCCAGGCTATTAGACGCTCCACTTCATCCTTTTTGTAGACAATAAGAATTTTCAATTCATAGAAATGCCACAGCTGGGATTGGCAGTCCAAACTTCAGAGAAAATTATGGTTGCAGTCCCTTTTGAGCGTGTTAGATTTTGATTTCCAGCGTGCAACATTTTAACTGGATTTTAACTCCAACAATATGCAGCCATGTAGGCTCGTTAAGAATGCCAGCTTATTTGATTCCTTGCTTGGGCATTCGTACTCCGTTCTGCCCTGAGCGGGGCATGTTACACATACCTACTTGTTCTGCAATAACCAATGAAGTTGTATTATTGAGTGAGTTTAGAATCATGGATGCAGACAGTTTACAGTTGGTTTCTCTGTGCATTATTATTTGAGTTCGAAGCCACGGATGCAGACTTTTTTTAGTTGGTTCTCAATTGGGTCTGAATAAGTTAGGCTCTGTTCTGCATCATCAATTAATGAAGTTGCTCTGCAACAATTAATTATGCTGGTACCTTGGTGAAGGAACTAGTATTGGCATTATGCTGGAACATTGCAGAAAACAACTTCTTTACATAGAAAACGTTGAAAAAATAAAATGTGCGAAAATCTTGAACGGGTTTGGGTATGTTTTCAGCATCTCTGTATTGCACTAGTAATTCATCAATGATTCTTAAGTTCTACCTGTGAGCACCAAATGTTTGGGAACTCTTTTGTAATTTGGTTAATCAGCATTTGTATTGTACCACTTCCTGGTTGCCGTATCAAATATTATACCATTGCACTATTTAGTTACTTTTCAAAGTTGTGATAAATATAGTTCTTTTTTACTTTCAAGATAGCATCAAATTCATGTCTTCCATTTTTCTCATCTACGCTGCGTGTATATATAGAAGCACCGTTTTAGTTGCTCTGTAGGTTATGAGTAGAACTCAACTAGCTAATTAACAAGTGAACTCACTATGCATTTGCTGAATCCATATTTGGAAAGTTCACTGACCCTGCTACTATAACAAACTGCTGGTGGTGGCTCTTTCCCAGGTAGCTCAAGGTGAAGAAGGCCATCGAGAAGGGCAACACCGACGGCGCCCAGATCCATGCCGAGAATGCCATCCGCAAGCGTACCGAGCACATGAACTACCTCCGTCTCGCCTCCCTCTTATGTAATCTTCTTTTAGGCCTTTCGAGATAGAGTTCTTTAGCTGACATGTTTAGCAAATGCTGCAGTGCTTATGGTTTAGTTTTACACCTGCATAAAAATGAATGGCTGCTACTGTTTCTAGTTTTAGGTTTGGATGAGATGCATGATTGCATGCTTGTGGTTCTGTCACTACAATCTATACTACTGCTACTACAATCTATACTAATGCTATTGTCATATCCTGGTTATTTTGTTGCTATCAATATTTGTCCCATGTTTTGTTTCCTTGCATGCTTACTACTACAATTGTGCAATATGTTCATTCATTTGACAAAAATCTCTTATGCTGTTGACTTAGCTTGACCCAGAACAGCAGCATCCTTGATGCGACTAACCTTCACCTCGTTCTTTCCCTCGCAGACTCGAAGGAGGCTGTATGCAAGGCACCAAGGTGCATGGTGCTCGCAAGCGACGAACGGAGGCTGTTCGACATCGGCTACACAAACCACCATTGTGAGCTCCTACCTTTGCTATGCTACAACCATGCTTTGTTTCATGGGTTAGTTAGGATTTTGATGCTTTTTGCGCTGTGGTTGAGTCCTTGCTGACTGTTGTGTCGATGATCAAGTGTTGTTGCCTCATTCGGCTATTTTATTCACTGCTGGTAATTAGTAGTATTAGAGTGTTGCTGGTTCATTAGGATGTGGCTGAAACCATTGGATGGCCTTCCTGTACATGTTATCCAGCATTAGTACTTGTCCCATTTTTTGTTTCCTTGATGGACATGCATGTTATGGTCCCATTTTTTGTTTCGGTGCTGGACATGCATGTTATGGTTCAAGTGTCGATGATGTCTAGTAGATAGTTTGCTAGCTATATACCTGCTGCTGATTGATGCTCTTGTGGTCTCCTAGAATCATATTATACTATATGTAGTGTTCTTGTGGTTCTATGAAGATGCATCACAAACATCTAGGTCTTTAAAGTTGACTGAATCTGTTGCTTTATCATATATTTGGTCCGTAAATCTACATTTCTATGAGATCTCTTTCACTATATAATTTTTTGATAGTCCAGGAATAATCTAATAATCTAATGCTGGTAGTCTATGTGTTCACTCTTTTACAGGAGCTCCAGGTCTATGAAATTTGAAGTTCGAAGCCGTATAGCCCTACTCAGCAAAGAGTTGTCTCTATGTTTGACTGTAATAGACTGCAAATATTGTAATATTGTAACAGTAGGCATATTGGGGTTGTAATAGACTATCTACAGATTGTAGTAGACTTGGTGTTACTTGATGAACTACATTTGTACTGTTCCGTCTGAAATATTGATTATGTATGATCAATCTAACGAGTGAGAACAATTTAAGATGCACCTTTGTAATATTGTAACAGATTGTAAAAGACTAGTGTATGCTTGAAATAGTGATTATGTATGTTGAAAAGATGTGAAATGGAAACTTGACCCGTGGGTACCACTTGTGAATAAAATCTGAGCATTTTTGAAATTTCTGACATGTGGGACTGATGTATGGCATTATGACTAGTGGGACCAGCGCTAAAATATAATGATTGAAAATAGAAAATAAATGATTGTAAGAAGGCTAAGGCCCAAAAATAAAGACGCTGAAATATTGGGCTTGGCCCATGTAGCCCACAAGAATTGACTTGGAAAAAATCTAGAATTGTTGGGCTAGGCCCATGTAGAAAACCGAATTGGGCCGGGCTGAATCTTGTGCCACATCAGCTTGCCACGCTGGATGCCTACGTGGCCTGGGGGAAGTTGCTAGTGACCAAAACGCCACCGTAGGAATATTTTGGTCGTAAACGTCTTCGACCATTCCAGAAGAAAGGTCGCTATAGTCAGTTTACGACCGCCAGCTTTTGACCTTCTGTTTTTGGTCACAAAAAGGTCGCAAATGGAAATTTGTGACCTTTCAGTGACCAATAATGGTGGTCACAAGTTGACATATTTCTTGTAGTGATCTCCCGCCACCGCCGTCGGCCCCCGGGCTTAGCCCGGCGGCGTCTTCCGGCGGCGACGGAGGGAGGGGAGGAGGGAGTTTGCGGCGGCGGCGGCTAGGTTTCTGGCCGCCCGAGTCGCCCTAGGGGGAAGACGACGCGGGGCGGGGCAGGGTGTCTACATGCATCCATACGTTGTAGTCCATTTAAAATATCTAAAAAGACTTGTATATAGGGACGGAGGGAGTAGTTATCAATGATTTGGCTGATTCACAGTCCATCGCGTCTGTGGTTTGCATACGTACTCCTCCTAATACCGCAAGAGATTAAGGTGTCAGGCTCCCGTTAATCCCATTCTGTAAAAATCAAAGGTGTGTTGCGTGGCTCGGCTGGATTTTGAGGCTCCAGATAAGCGCGGCATGCCGGCATCCAATCCAATGCAGCATCCCAACCTGATGCTTGGTTTTGTCCGGGTGCGAAAAAACTGATGGTCTCTCTGCTGCACAACATGGAGGGACGGAAGACGGACAAAAGCTAAAGCAGCTCCCCTCTACCCTGCACCACTACTAGTACGCAGCTAGTACCACTCCTACTCTCTGACGATGTGTAAGAACTGTACTTTTGCGTGTGGTGTGGGCATGCAGCTACAGGACATTTGATTTGGCTTGGCGTGGATGAGGCCAGCGCGTGCAGGCCAAATTTCATGTTTTGACCCTTTTCGCATAGAAATTCAGGATCTGACCCCTGTTGGAAAGAATTTTGGGATTTGACCCTTTTTTCTACCGCCACGAGGCTTGGCGGTAGGATTACTTAGCCTACCACCAGAACCTGTGGCGGTAGGATACTTATCCACGTCAGCAGCATTAACGATCTCCGTCGCCGTCCGTCCCACCCTACCGCCACATGCCCTGGCGGTAGCCTGTCTGATCCTACCGCCGGGGATCCTGGCGGTAGGGTCTAGGGCACTTATAAGCCGCGGGCCGCCCCACCCCTCCCCCTTCTCCCCCAACCAGCCGCCCCAAGAACAGAGGAGTTCTTCCTCTCGCCCCTTCTCTCATCTCCCCCACTCCTCCCTTTGATCTTCGTTGTTTCTTCACCATTTTTGCGGATCGAGATGGCCCGGAAGAAAGCAAGGTAAGCTTCTTTGACCCCTTCAATTAGTTTTAGACAAATAGCTTCCGATTCGTCGCATTGTTTGATTCAAATCACTCCCATTTTTGAACTAGAATTAATTATTTTGAACCCTAGGATTGATTTAGGTTGATTCTAGATGTTATATTTTGTTAGATATGAACTCTAGTCACTAGTTGGTATGGTTATGTGAAGATGAACCCTAGTTCATATTATTTTTGGAGGATTTTTTTATATGATGCATGTGTGGAGGAATTTGTTATGATATGATGATGCATATTGATATGCGATGATTCAAGTAGTGGATGTAGTTGGAAACAAATGTTGAACTCTCAAAATGAACCTAGGTTTAGATTTTTTTTTCAAGGTGATGAACCTTTTGTGCGATGAATCTATATGTTTAGGTACGAAAGCTTGGAGCAAGCACCGCCGACTCCATCACCGCCTGCTCCTCCCACTCCTCTGCAGCAGATTCCGTCAGAGATGCCGCTCCCGTACATGTACGAGACCTTCCCCGAGCTGCTGCAGCCGGTGGGATCTGTCTCAGACGAGGTCCTAGAGGCGACGAGGGCAAAGCGGTGGCACGAGAGGGCAGAGCGGATCCTCGACGATGTCGCGGGTTGGTCGCAGAGCATGAAGGAGTGGAAGAAAGTGAAGGCAGAGATGGAGGCAGATGCAAGTATCTGCCGTGTCCGCCGGGAAGCGTACATTGAAGTTGCGCAGAATTACTCCAACTATCTCCTGAGCAATTTGGGTCGGAGAATCTACTTCGAAAGCAATGCGGAGGAGAGAGCCAGGATGCCACCCCAAGTGCATCTGCGTTCGATATCATCAACTGGGGAAGGGCGGAGGCGAAAACTCCAGCGGGCAGGGCAAGGTGGGAGTGCTTGAACGGTCGGATGCCGACCAGCGTTCCGCCTCCGCCTGAACCGGTGGATCCGCTGCCGTATCTGTCTCCACGGCCAGGCCTAACATACGAGGAGCTCTGAAGATGATGATGTCTGCCCGTTCTTCGAAATTATCAGCAAATCGTCTTATTAGTTTGTCTTGTGTCTTTCAATTATGTTCTCGATGAATAATGAAACTATGTACCTCTTGTAATGCCTTTTGTTCATTATCAATTCATTTTGAACATTAAGTTAACTTCATGCCATTTGTTCTTGTCAATATGAGTATACTTTCATGGTAAAAGAAATGACTATATACTTTCATGATAAAAAACATGTGTGTGTACTTCAAGTGTTATTATTGTGTATGTAATGCCATTTGTTTGAGATCTGTTTTTTAGCCTCTATATTATTGATGTGAAAAGAAACAAGCAATTAAACTTGAATGTGTAAAACACAGGACCCTACCGCCAGGGACCCTGGCGGTAAGGTCACACAACCTACCGCCAGGGCACTTCGATATTTTGTTACAGAAACTTTCATAGGCAAAACCACCTACTGCCAGGGGTTCTGGCGGTAGGTTTAGATAGGCTACCGCCAGGTCCCCTGGCGGTAGGTTACTTATCCACATCAGCTCGGGCAAACGGCTACCGTTCCCCTTCGTCGCACCCTACCGCCACGGACCCTGGCGGTGGCCTGTCTAACCCTACCGCCATAACCCCTGGCGGTAGCGAAAGGGTCAAATCCAGAAATTCTATCCAACAGGGGTCAGATCTTGAATTTCTATGCGAAAAGGGTCAAAACACGAAATTTGGCCGCGCGTGCATGCACAAGCGACCATCCTCCATTTGAGTTGCATACACAACACAATCGTACGAAAGAAGGGATTAATTGTGACTTTCAAGGAAGGGATTAATCAGGTATACAAACCAACAACACTACATGCGCCTCACGGTTCCTTTATGTGATCCCTGACTTGATAATTTCTTTTTTTGTATATACCACGGTTTCCTTCGCTTCTCGTCACCCTCAAATTATTAACAAGTATAAAAATATCTTCAAATAGAATTTATCACGATAGAATGAAAATGCCATAACATTCTTTTTTCTATGGTGAGTGGTGCCTCGAACAAACTCTTCCCTTCCCAGCTCCGACGGTGAGGTTGTCGATTCACCTTCATCTGCTTGCCATTCGGATAGCCGATTGCAGGGAAGGGAATCTTGATGCATCGCCTTCAGCTAGTAGTTTAAGTTAAGGATTATTATGTCCTTGTGCAATAAATCAAGGGACACAACATCCGACTGATTTCCCACTCCCACCAATGAAATAGAGGATGCTCCAAATTCACTACCCACGAGCGCATATTTAGAGGCTTACATGGCTGATATCGAGCTCGCTCCAATCCAATCGCCTCATGCGGAATGGAAATTTCACCCCTTCTTCCTCTTTCTCCCTCTCTAGTGTGCCCATATTTTCCACGATAGCATTTTCGACCAGAAAACGAACCCCTTTATGGTTGTCGGTCGCCTGCCTAGCTATCCATTAATGGTTGGTTGTGTCCATTCCCTCCACACCCACCTTGCGCCCCATGGCCCATGACAATAGAAGGATGGAACACCCTCAGCCACTTCTCTACTCCCCTCTCTGACAACTACCCGTCAACAAATTCTCCCCCTCAATGGAATATTGCCCAAGGCGGAACCCCCATGGCCGCCAACATCAAGCAACCCCCTCCCCTGCGGCTATAAAAGGATGGCACACCCTCCTCCATTTCTCTACTCCCTCTGGCAACTCCCCATCAACATCTCTCCTTCAATGTTGCATCTCCTGAAGCGAAACTCCCATGACTGCCAACATCAAGCAACCCCCTACCCCTGTGGCTGTAAAAGGATGGCACACCTCTCCGGCAACTCCCCATGCACATCTCCTCTCCCTCAATGGTGCATTGCCCAAGGCGAAAACACCCATGACCATAGACATCAAGCAAGCCCCCTCCCCCATCCATCGAACAACAATGGTAGGAGGAGGACTGTGGACAATGAGGAAGTGGAGTGGACAGATTTCAAGTTCACCTTCGAGGTTGCTCGGGAGTTAGATGCGGAATGTGACTTCCCCTGATTCCGACGATGGTAGATGGCCGCTATGGGACGAGGCCGCCCTGGCCTGTTTCAACGCCATCGAGGCTCACTAGTGCAGAACCGGGCAATAGCACCGGTTCGTAAGGCCCTTTAGTGCCGGTTTAGGAACCGGCACTAAAGTTTCGGCACTAAAGGCCCCCCCTTTAGTACCGGTTTAGCACGAACCGGTGCTAAAGGGGAACTACGTGGCATGAGCCAGCTCCGGGGGCCGGGAGCCCTTTAGTACCGGTTGGTAACACCAACAGGTACTAAATGGTTGTGGGTTTTTGTTTTATTTTGTATTTTTCAATTAAATTTGTGTTATCAATTTAATTTAGGATTGTTTTACGTTATAATGAGTTGTAGTCGTCATCATCATCATCATCATCGCATATTAATAAATAAATAAACTCTAGCTAGCTAAAAATCATCATAGTCGTCTAATTACCACTATTTAATCATCATAGTCATTACCGCTAGCTATCTAATCATCATCAACGCTGGCTAGCTTAAAGAGGAAACATCCACTTTGTAACAGAAGCAAAGATGTCATCAAGTTCAACATAATCATCACCAACATCGAAGTTCAGGACACGGACATGAGACAAGTACTAATTAAGAGCATGAACTAGTAGCTACTGATCCTGCTGCTCCCTCTTAGGTAGAATAGCATAGAACATGTATAGCTCTCCTGATTCATCATACTGGAGAATGCAGATGAATCTGTCTCCTAATCTTGGGTTGTGCTTCTCCTTGCTGCCCCCTAGTACTTCTCTGCGATCGTTAACAATTTTGCTCCAATCTTTCACTATTAAGCATTCTTCGCTTTCAGAAATCCTGAATGCACTCATGTGCAATGTAGGAAATCTTGGTCGTAAGCTAACCATTGACATGCGACCTTTTGTCTCGATCCACTGAGGCACAACTGTCATCGGAAGTCCCTGTTGAAGAACATCGTATAGTAATTAATATACTAAGCAATGAAAGTTTAGCTTCAAAAATAATGTATGCAAAAGATGCACTAATTAAGGACAAATATTTAAAATCTTACCATCTTTCGATTATAGATGTGACCGTAGTTCAATACGATCACCATTGGTCGCACGTTTTGAGTACTAACATTTCTAAGTTTAGGAAATTTTTTTGTCTTGACAGTATTAAGATCCTCAAGCCATGAAACATAATGACTTATCTCCTCGCAGTTTAGTTGAGCCCCGGGGCAGTAGTAGGTCCTGTCTACCAAGCGCCGGACATGTTTGCTTGAACCGAAATAAGCTGACAATACAAATTAGTTGTCAACTATTTTTGAATAAACTGTATCAAAGACATAAACATATGCATGCATGGTTGAGAAAAACTCACCAAATGGTAGAACTGGAGGCGTTTGCACATCGACCCAGATGTCTATATTACCTTCAATATCATCTTCCGGACGAATATCAAAGGTGATAACCATATCAGGCTCAAATGCATAAGCCTTACATAGTGCTTGCCAAGTTTTGCATTCAAAATGGGTGTATGTGTCTCCATTATATAATTTGACGTTGAAAGTATACCCATGCTCCGTCTTCAAGTAAACTCTCTTTACCTCCATATCATCTATAGCACTAAAACCTATCTTATCCAAGACAAAATTTCTTGCATGGCAGGGGATGCGCTAGTAGAATAGTGAAAATTTAAAATTATAAGTTGAAGCAAATGAAGCATAAGTTTTGCATTCAAATAATAATTGACAAAGTGACTTACTGTATCAACTTCGAATGTCTCATCCAGCTTGATGCTGAAGAGCCTACCATCAACAAGGAAATTTTGGTCGCACAGGCCGCGCTGGTCTTCACAGTGTTCGCACGTAATGACATCTTTTTCGTCGTCAGATGACATTTCCTATGTTCATATAGGTGAAACATTAAACACCTATATCTAGCCAAATATATATTCATCTAACATTTGACATTAATATATCTAACTATATATTCAATTGACATTACTATATATTTAACTTTTTTATCTAATTCATCTAACATTCGACATTAATCTAACATTTATATAAACTTAAAATATATAAAAAATTAAATAAACAGAAAAACTCATTAACAAATAATATTTTAATTAGATCATCAAATCTCAGATACCTAAATTTTCTTACTAAAAATAAACTAGTTATATTAATTATTCAACTAGTTCAAATCTCATATACCTAAATTTTCTTACTAAAAATAAACTAGTTATATTAATTATTGAACTAGTTCAAATCTCATATACCTAAATTTTCTTACTAAAAATAAACTAGTTATATTAATTATTGAACTAGTTCAAATCTCATATACCTAAATTTTCTTACTAAAAATAAGCTAGTTATATTAATTATTGAACTAGTTCAAATCTCATATACCTAAATTTTCTTACTAAAAATAAACTAGCTATATTAATTATTGAACTAGTTCAAATCTCATATACCTAAATTTTCTTACTAAAAATAAACTAGTTATATTAATTATTCAACTAGTTCTAATCTCATATACCTCAATTTTCTTACTAAAAATAAACTAGTTATATTAATTATTGAACTAGTTCAAATCTCATATACCTAAATTTTCTTACTAAAAATAAACTAGTTATATTAATTATTCAACTAGTTCTAATCTCTAGTTCGACAATTTTTCTATCTAGCTAGCTAATTCATCTAACATTCGACATTAATCTAACATTCGATCATCTAATTAACTTTTCTAAAAAACAGAAAATAAGTAAAAAAAATGTGTGTGTGTATGTGTGTGTGTGTATGCGTGTGTGGTATATGTGTGTGTGTGTGTGCGGCCGCCGCCGCCCCATACGTACGAGCGGGGGCGCCGGCATACGGGGCGGGGGCGGCGGCGTACGGGGCGGGGGCGCCGGCATTCGGGGCAGGGGCGCCGGCGTTCGGGGCGGCGGCGGAGACGGACGGCGGCGCGCGGCGTTCGGGGCGGACGGCGTGGCGCGGCGGCCGGGTACGCGCGAGGAGAGAGCGAGATACGTACGGACGGCGGCGCGGGACGACGACGGGACCGTGGCACGGGACGACGACGGACGGCGGCGCGCGGCGTTCGGGGCGGCGGCGGGGACGACGACGACGACGACGGGCGGCGACGACGGGAGCGGCGCGCGAGAGGTTGACGAAAGAAGTGGGGAGATGTAACTGAAATTTCGTAAGTGCTGTATATATAGGGTGAGCCTTTAGTACCGGTTGGAGCCACCAACCGGTACTAAATGCCTACTTTGGCCAGGCAAAGAGGCGGGAAGAGCAGGCCTTTAGTACCGGTTTGTGGTTCCAACCGGTACTAAAGGGTGGTCTTTAGTACCGGTTGGAGCCACCAACCGGTACTAAAGGCCTTGCGCTGCCACCCCAAAGTTTAGTCCCACCTCGCCCGGCGAAGGGCAGCCGCACTGGTTTATAAACCCAGCCGCGGCTACCTCTTCGAAGTCCTCTATATAGCAGGCTTCTGGGCCTAATTAATTAGGGCGCGCTGCCCTGTGAGTCTGCTGGCCCTTCTGGGCCTGCATTTGCACACCCTAGGTCTGGCAGGCCCACTGAGCAGCGCGCCAACAATTTTTTTATATAGTTTTTTCTTTTTTGCATTACTTATTTTCTTCTATTTATTTTTGAGTAGTTTTTTATATAGTTTTTTCTTTTCTACATTATTTATTTTCTTCTATTTATTTTTGAGTAATTTTTTTGTATAGTTTTTTTTATTTTCTGCATTATTTATTTTCTTCTATTTATTTTCTTCTGGAAATTGAATGCTGCATACCATGCCAAGTTTCAACATTTTCAGGATTCATTTTGTAGTGATTTTCAATTTCACGGTCATTTAGCTCTCTAAACAATTAGGTAAATGACCGAAAAACAACAAATGATGTCAGAACATGTTGGAAATTGATGACGTCGCTTTAAATGCTGCATACTGAACACAAAAGAAGTCCGGAGTTCAAATAAGTTTAAAAAACATTGAAGTGGCCATGTAACAGATGAGTTCTCGTCCGAAACCCTGATACTCCGAAAGTGTTTGTCCAGTTTGTACACGAAGTGCGTCCAGTTTTTGCCGTGACCCTCTCTACTCTTTCGCGCATGCTATGCGGGTGATATGATGATACCATGCCAAGTTTCAACATTTTCAGGATTCATTTTGTAGTGATTTTCAATTTCACGGTCATTTAGCTCTCTAAACAATTAAGTAAATGACCGAAAAACAACAAATGATGTCAGAACATATTGGAAATTGATGACGTCGCTTTAAATGCTGCATACTGAACACAAAAGAAGTCCGGAGTTCAAATAATCTTAAAAAACATTGAAGTGGCCATGTAACAGATGAGTTCTCGTTCGAAACCCTGATACTCCGAAAGAGATTGTCCAGTTTGTACACGAAGTGCGTCCAGTTTTTGCCGTGACCCTCTCTACTCTTTCGCGCATGCTATGCGGGTGATATGATGATACCATGCCAAGTTTCAACATTTTCAGGATTCATTTTGTAGTGATTTTCAATTTCACGGTCATTTAGCTCTCTAAACAATTAGGTAAATGACCGAAAAACAACAAATGATGTCAGAACATATTGGAAATTGATGACGTCGCTTTAAATGCTGCATACTGAACACAAAAGAAGTCCGGAGTTCAAATAAGTTTAGAAAACATTGAAGTGGCCATGTAACAGATGAGTTCTCTTCCGAAACCTTGATACTCCGAAAGAGATTGTCCAGTTTGTACACGAAGTGCGTCCAGTTTTTGCCGTGACCCTCTCTACTCTTTCGCGCATGCTATGCGGGTGATATGATGATACCATGCCAAGTTTCAACATTTTCAGGATTCATTTTGTAGTGATTTTCAATTTCACGGTCATTTAGCTCTCTAAACAATTAGGTAAATGACCGAAAAACAAGAAATGATGTCAGAACATATTGGAAATTGATGACGTCACTTTGAATGCTGCATACTGAACACAAAAGAAGTCCGGAGTTTAAATAAGTTATTAAAAATAAAAAAGAGGTGCAATGCTGGTTAATTTGCTTCAAGCCATTCGGAATAGTGTAGACTGCACTGCACATAGCTCAGTGCAATCTATGCTATTCCGCAAGGCTTGAAGCTAATCAACATGTAGATGAGCATTGCAACTCTTCGTCATTGTCTGTGCACTGACGACTTATAAACCGCTCATACTGCCTCTCTCTTGGCGAGGTGGGACTAAAAACAGCTTGCCATAACCTCATTAGTACCGGTTCGTGGTACGAACCGGCACTAAATGGTGATGGTGGGGCCATAGCCTGACCGCAGGCTGACACAGCCTCTTTAGTACCGGTTCGTGGCATGAACCGGTACTAAAGGTTCGCCACGAACCGGTACTATTGATCACCGCCACGAACCGGCACTAATGTACACATTAGTGCCGGCTCTAATTCAAACCGGCACTAATGTGCTTCACGTTTGACCCTTTTTCTACTAGTGGCTCGCAATGCTACATTTCTTGCCGGCCACAGTTGTCAACGATGACACATGACCGAAGTGGGACGAGACCACCCCAACCCATTTCCATGCATTTGAGACATGCAATGCCACAATCCGCGCCGATACGTACGATGCCGGCAAGTCCCGTTGTCGCCGACGTAACTAGTCCCAATGCAACTACTTTTGTTAATGTTTTATATAGTTGTATGCTCAAAATCGATTTTGAAGATGATGGATATACCAATTTTGCTAGAGTTAGAGTTCAATTTTTTTTGCTAGAGTTGCTCTTAAATCCTTGATTGAAATGAAATTGGTGGAGGAAGTAATATGTTGAAATTGGTGGGGGAAGTAAGATGCAAGATTGGTGTGTGCTTAGTGCTCATGATGTATAATTTGTTCATGGCCATGTTAGATTGTGTTTGATGTTCACCCTTAGAGTTAGAGTAGATCACTGGACAGTGGTCAAAATTATCCTTAGTGGAATAAGGATATGTTTCTTGATTATGGAGGTGACAAAAGGGTTCGTCGTAAAGGGTTACGTCGATGCAAGTTTTTGACACTAATCCAGATGATTCTGAGTCTCAATCTGGATACATATTGAAAGTGGGAACAATTAGCTAGAGTAGCTCCGTGCAGAGCATTGTAGACATAGAATTTTGCAAAATACATACGGATCTGTATTTGGCAGGCCCATTGACTAAATTTCTCTCACAAGCAAAACATGATCACTCTTTGGGTGTTAATCACATAGCAATGTGAACTAGATTATTGAATCTAAGAAACCCTTTGGGTGTTAGTCACATGGAGATGTGAACCAATCACATAAAGATGTGAACTATTGGTGTTAATCACATAGCGATGTGAACTAGATTATTGACTCTAGTGCAAGTGGGAGACTGAAGGAAATATGCCCTAGAGGCAATAATAAAGTTATTATTTATTTTCTTATATCATGATAAATGTTTATTATTCATGCTAGAATTGTATTAACCGGAAACATAATACATGTGTGAATACATAGACAAACAGAGTGTCACTAGTATGCCTCTACTTGACTAGCTCGTTAATCAAAGATGGTTATGTTTCCTAACCATGGACAAAGAGTTGTTATTTGATTAACGGGATCACATCATTAGTTGAATGATCTGATTGACATGACCCATTCCATTAGCTTAGCACCCGATCGTTTAATATGTTGCTATTGCTTTCTTCATGACTTATACATGTTCCTATGACTATGACATTATGCAACTCCCGTTTGCCGGAGGAACACTTTGTGTGCTACCAAACGTCACAACGTAACTGGGTGATTATAAAGGTGCTCTACAGGTGTCTCCAAAGGTACATGTTGGGTTGGCGTATTTCGAGATTAGGATTTGTCACTCCGAATGTCGGAGAGGTATCTCTGGGCCCTCTCGGTAATACACATCACTTAAGCCTTGCAAGCATTGCAACTAATGAGTTAGTTGCAGGATGATGTATTACGGAACGAGTAAAGAGACTTGCCGGTAACGAGATTGAACTAGGTATTGGATACCGATGATCGAATCTCGAGCAAGTAACATACCGATGACAAAGGGAACAACGTATGTTGTTATGCGGTCTGAGCGATAAAGATCTTCGTAGAATATGTAGGAGCCAATATGGGCATCCAGGTCCCGCTATTGTTTATTGACCGGAGACGTGTCTCGGTCATATCTACATTATTCTCGAACCGTAGGATCCGCACGCTTAAGGTTTCGATGACAGTTATATTATGAGTTTATGAGTTTTGATGTACCGAAGGAGTTTGGAGTCCCGGATGAGATCGGGGACATGATGAGGAGTCTCGAAATGGTCGAGACGTAAAAATCGATATATTGGACGACTATATTCGGACATCGGAAAGGTTCCGAGTGATTCGGGTATTTTTCGGAGTACCGGGGAGTTACGGGAATACGGGGAAGAAGTATTGGCCCTTATTGGGCCATACGGGAAAGAGAGAGGGGCTGCCTGGGGCAGGCCGCCCCCCCCAGGCCTAGTTCGAATTGGACTAGGGGGAGGGGCTGCGCCCCCTCCTTCCTTCCCTTCTCCCTTCCCCTTCCTTGTCTCCTACTCCTACTACATGGAAGGTTTCCTAGTTGGACTAGGAAAAGGGGAATCCTACTCCCGGTGGGAGTAGGACTCCCCTAGGGCGCGCCATAGAGAGGGCCGGCCCACCCCTCCTCCACTCCTTTATATACGGGGGCAGGGGGCACCCCATAGACACACAAGTTGATCTTCGTGATCGTTCCTTAGCCGTGTGCGGTGCCCCCCTCCACGATATTACACCTTGGTCATATTGTAGCGGTGCTTAGGCGAAGCCCTGCGACGGTAGAACATCAAGATCGTCACCACGCTGTCGTGCTGACGGAACTCCTCCCCGAAGCTTTGCTGGATCGGAGCCCGGGGAGCGTCATCGAGCTGTACGTGTGCTAAGAACTCGGAGGCGCCGGAGTAATGGCGCTTGGATCGGTTGGACCGGGAAGACGTACGACTACTTCCTCTACGTTGCGTCAACGCTTCTGCTTCGGTCTACGAGGGTACGTAGACAACACTCTTCCCTCTCGTTGCTATGCATCACCATGATCTTGCGTGTGCGTAGGAAAATTTTGAAATTACTACGTTCCCCAACAGTGGCATCCGAGCCTAGGTTTTATGGTTTGATGTTATATGCACGAGTAGAACACAAGTGAGTTGTGGGTGATATAAGTCATACTGCTTACCAGCATGTCATACTTTGGTTCGGCGGTATTGTTGGATGAAGCGGCCCGGACCGACATTACGCGTACGCTTACGCGAGACTGGTTCTACCGCCGTGCTTTGCACACAGGTGGCTAGCGGGTGTCAGTTTCTCCAACTTTAGTTGAACCGAGTGTGGCTACGCCCGGTCCTTGCGAAGGTTAAAACATCACCAACTTGACAAACTATCGTTGTGGTTTTGATGCGTAGGTAAGATTGGTTCTTGCTTAAGCCCGTAGCAGCCACGTAAAACTTGCAACAAACAAAGTAGAGGACGTCTAACTTGTTTTTGCAGGGCATGTTGTGATGTGATATGGTCAAGACATGATACTAAATTTTATTGTATGAGATGATCATGTTTTGTAACCGAGTTATTGGCAACTGGCAGGAGCCATATGGTTGTCGCTTTATTGTATGCAATGCAATTGCCCTGTAATGTTGTACTTTATCACTAAGCGGTAGCGATAGTCGTAGAAGCATAAGATTGGCGAGACGACAACGATGCTACGATGGAGATCTAAGTGTCGCGCCGGCGACGATGGCAATCATGAAGGTGCTTCGGAGATGGAGATCACAAGCACAAGATGATGATGGCCATATCATATCACTTATATTGATTGCATGTGATGTTTATCTTTTATGCATCTTATCTTGCATTGATTGACGGTAGCATTTTAAGATGATCTCTCACTAATTATCAAGAAGTGTTCTCCCTGAGTATGCACCGTTGCCAAAGTTCGTCGTGCCCAGACACCACGTGATGATCGGGTGTGATAAGCTCTACGTCCATCTACAACGGGTGCAAGCCAGTTTTGCACACGCAGAATACTCGGGTTAAACTTGACGAGCCTAGCATATGCAGATGTGGCCTCGGAACACGGAGACCGAAAGGTCGAGCGTGAATCATATAGTAGATATGATCAACATAGTGATGTTCACCATTGAAAACTACTCAATTTCACGTGATGATCGGTTATGGTTTAGTTGATTTGGATCACGTGATCACTTAGAAGATTAGAGGGATGTCTATCTAAGTGGGAGTTCTTAAGTAATATGATTAATTGAACTTTAATTTATCATGAACTTAGTCCTGGTTGTATTTTGCAAATTATGTTGTAGATCAATAGCTTGCGTTGTTGCTTTCATATGTTTATTTTTGATATGTTCCTAGAGAAAATTGTGTTGAAAGATGTTAGTAGCAATGATGCGGATTGGATCGATGATCTGAGGTTTGTCCTCATTGCTGCACAGAAGAATTATGTCCTTAATGCACCGCTAGGTGACAAACATATTGCAGGAGAAGATGCAGACGTTATGAACGTTTGGCTAGCTCAATATGATGACTACTTGATAGTTTAGTGCACCATGCTTAACGGCTTAGAATCGGGACTTCAAAGACGTTTTGAACGTCATGGACCATATGAGATGTTCCAGGAGTTGAAGTTAATATTTCAAGCAAATACCCGAGTTGAGAGATATGAAGTCTCCAACAAGTTCTATAGCTAAAAGATGGAGGAGAATCGCTCAACTAGTGAGCATGTGCTCAGATTGTCTGGGTACTACAATCGCTTGAATCAAGTGGGAGTTAATCTTCCAGATAAAATAGTGATTGACAGAATTCTCTAGTCACCATCACCAAGTTAGTAGAACTTCGTGATGAACTATAATATGCAAGGGATAATGGAAACGATTCCCAAGCTCTTCATGATGCTAAAATCGACGAAGGTAGAAATCAAGAAGAACATCAAGTGTTGATGGTAGACAAGACCACTAGTTTCAAGAAAAGGGCAAAGGGAAGAAGGGGAACTTCAAGAAGAACGGCAAGCAAGTTGATGCTCAAGTAAAGAAGCCCAAGTCTGGTCCTAAGCCTGAGACTAAGTGCTTCTACTGCAAAGGGACTGGTCACTGGAAGTGGAACTACCCCAAGTATTTGGCGGATAAGAAGGATGGCAAAGTGAACAAAAGTATATTTGATATACATGTTATTGATGTGTACTTTACTAGTGTTTATAGCAACCCCTCAGTATTTGATACTGGTTCAGTTGCTAAGAGTAGTAACTCGAAATAGGAGTTGCAGAATAAACAGAGACTAGTTAAGGGTGAAGTGACGATGTGTGTTGGAAGTAGTTCCAAGATTGATATGATCATCATCACACACTCCCCTATACTTTCGGGATTAGTGTTGAACCTAAATAAGTGTTATTTGGTTTCTGCGTTGAGCATGAATATGATTTGATCATGTTTATTGCAATACGGTTATTCATTAAAATCAGAGAATAATTGTTGTTCTGTTTACATGAATAAAACCTTCGATGGTCATACACCCAATGAAACAAGTTCGTTAGATCTCGATCGTAGTGATACACATATTCATAATATTGAAACCAAAAGATGCAAAGTTAATAATGATAAGTGCAACTTATTTGTGGCACTGCTGTTTAGGTCATATTGGTGTAAAGCGCATGAAGAAACTCCATGCTGATGGGCTTTTGGAATCACTTGATTATGAATCACTTGATGCTTGCGAACCATGCCTTATGGGCAAGATGACTAAAACGCTGTTCTCCGGAACAATGAAGCAAGCAACAGATTTGTTGGAAATCATACATACTGATGTATGTGGTCCGATGAATATTAAGGCTTGCAGCAGGTATCATTATTTTCTGACCTTCACAGATGATTTGAGCAGATATGGGGATATCTACTTGATGAAACATAAGTCTGAAACATTTGAACAGTTCAAAGAATTTCAGAGTGAAGTGGAAAATCATCGTGACAAGAAGATAAGGTTTCCACGATCTGATCGCGGAGACGAATATTTGAGTTACGAGTTTGGTCTTCAGTTAAAACAATGTGAAATAGTTTCACTACTCACGCCACCTGGAACACCACAGCATAATGGTGTGTCCAAACGTCATAACCGTACTTTATTGGATATAGTGCAATCTATGATGTTTCTTACCGATTTACCACTTTCGTTTTTGGGGTTATGCATTAAAGACAGCTGCATTCACGTTAGAAAGGGCACCATCTAAGTCCGTTGAGATGACACAATCTGAACTGTGGTTTGGCAAGAAACCAAAGTTGTCATTTCTTAAAGTTTGGGGTTGTGATGCTTATGTGAAAAAGTTTCATCCTGATAAGCTCAAACCCAAATCGGAAAAGTGCGTCTTCATAGGATACCCAAAAGAAAATGTTGGGTACACCTTCTATCACAGATCCGAATGCAAGATATTCATTGCTGAGAATGGATCCTTTCCAGAGAAGGAGTTTCTCTTGAAAGAAGTGAGTGGGAGGAAAGTAGAAAACTTGATATGGTAATTGTGCCTTCTCCCTTATTGGAAAGTAGTTCATCACAGAAATCTGTTCCTGTGACTACTACACCAACTAGTGAGGAAGCTAATGATGATGATCATGTAACTTCAGATCAAGTTACTACCGAATCTCGTAGGTAGACCAGAGTGAGATCCGCACCAGAGTGGTACGGTAATCCTGTTCTGGAAGTCATGTTACTAGACCATGACGAACTTGCGAACTATGAGGAAGCGATGATGAGCCCAGATTCCGCGAAATGGTTTGAGGCCATGAAATCTGAGATATGATCCATGTATGAGAACAAAGTTTGGACTTTGGTTGACTTGCCCGATGATCGGCAAGCAATTGAGAATAAATGGATCTTCAAAAGGAAGACAGACGCTGATAGTAGTGTTACTATCTACAAAGCTAGAATTGTCGCAAAAGGTTTTCGACAAGTTCAAAGTGTTGACTACGATGAGAGTTTCTGACTCGTATCTATGCTTGAGTCTGTCCGAATCATGTTAGTAATTGCCGCATTTCATGAAATCTGGCAAATGGATAAACAAAACTGCATTCCTTAATGGATTTATTAAAGAAGAGTTGTATATGATGCAACCAGAAGGTTTTGTCAATCCTAAAGGTGCTAACAAAATGTGCAAGCTCCAGCGATCCATCTGTGGACTGGTGCAAGCATCTCGGAGTTGGAATATACGCTTTGATGAGTTGATCAAAGCATATAGTTTTATACAGACTTGCGGTGAAGCCTGTATTTACAAGAAAGTGAGTGGGAGCACTACAGCATTTCTGATAAGTATATGTGAATGACATATTGTTTATCGGAAATAATGTAGAATTATTCTGCAAAGCATAAAGGAGTGTTTGAAAGGAGTCTTTCAAAGGAAAACCTCGATGAAGCTGCTTACATATCAAGCATCAAGATCTATAGAGATAGATCAAGACGCTTGATAAGTTTTTTCAATAAGTACATACCTTGACAAGATTTTGAAGTAGTTCAAAATGGAACGGTCAAAGAAAGAGTTCTTGCCTGTATTACAAGGTGTGAAGTTGAGTAAGACTCAAAGTCCGACCACGGCAGAAGATAGAAAGAGAATGAAAGTCATTCCCTATGCCTCAGCCATAGGTTCTATAAAGTATGCCACGCTATGTACCAGATCTATTGTATACCCTACACTGATTTTGGCAAGGGAGTACAACAGTGATCTAAGAGTAGATCACTGGACAGTGGTCAAAATTATCCTTAGTGGAATAAGGATATGTTTCTTGATTATGGAGGTGACAAAAGGGTTCGTCGTAAAGGGTTACGTCGATGCAAGTTTTTGACACTAATCCAGATGATTCTGAGTCTCAATCTGGATACATATTGAAAGTGGGAACAATTAGCTAGAGTAGCTCCGTGCAGAGCATTGTAGACATAGAATTTTGCAAAATACATACGGATCTGTATTTGGCAGGCCCATTGACTAAATTTCTCTCACAAGCAAAACATGATCACTCTTTGGGTGTTAATCACATAGCAATGTGAACTAGATTATTGAATCTAAGAAACCCTTTGGGTGTTAGTCACATGGAGATGTGAACCAATCACATAAAGATGTGAACTATTGGTGTTAATCACATAGCGATGTGAACTAGATTATTGACTCTAGTGCAAGTGGGAGACTGAAGGAAATATGCCCTAGAGGCAATAATAAAGTTATTATTTATTTTCTTATATCATGATAAATGTTTATTATTCATGCTAGAATTGTATTAACCGGAAACATAATACATGTGTGAATACATAGACAAACAGAGTGTCACTAGTATGCCTCTACTTGACTAGCTCGTTAATCAAAGATGGTTATGTTTCCTAACCATGGACAAAGAGTTGTTATTTGATTAACGGGATCACATCATTAGTTGAATGATCTGATTGACATGACCCATTCCATTAGCTTAGCACCCGATCGTTTAGTATGTTGCTATTGCTTTCTTCATGACTTATACATGTTCCTATGACTATGAGATTATGCAACTCCCGTTTGCCGGAGGAACACTTTGTGTGCTACCAAACGTCACAACGTAACTGGGTGATTATAAAGGTGCTCTACAGGTGTCTCCAAAGGTACATGTTGGGTTGGCGTATTTCGAGATTAGGATTTGTCACTCCGAATGTCGGAGAGGTATCTCTGGGCCCTCTCGGTAATACACATCACTTAAGCCTTGCAAGCATTGCAACTAATGAGTTAGTTGCAGGATGATGTATTACGGAACGAGTAAAGAGACTTGCCGGTAATGAGATTGAACTAGGTATTGGATACCGACGATCGAATCTCGAGCAAGTAACATACCGATGACAAAGGGAACAACGTATGTTGTTATGCGGTCTGAGCGATAAAGATCTTCGTAGAATATGTAGGAGCCAATATGGGCATCCAGGTCCCGCTATTGTTTATTGACCGGAGACGTGTCTCGGTCATATCTACATTGTTCTCGAACCGTAGGGTCCGCACGCTTAAGGTTTCGATGACAGTTATATTATGAGTTTATGAGTTTTGATGTACCGAAGGAGTTTGGAGTCCCGGATGAGATCGGGGACATGACGAGGAGTCTCGAAATGGTCGAGACGTAAAAATCGATATATTGGACGACTATATTCGGACATCGGAAAGGTTCCGAGTGATTCGGGTATTTTTCGGAGTACCGGGGAGTTACGGGAATACGGGGAAGAAGTATTGGCCCTTATTGGGCCATACGGGAAAGAGAGAGGGGCTCCTAGGGCAGGCCGCGCGCCCCCCCAGGCCTAGTCCGAATTGGACTAGGGGGAGGGGCTGCGCCCCCTGCTTCCTTCCCTTCTTCCTTCCCCTTCCTTGTCTCCTACTCCTACTACATGGAAGGTTTCCTAGTTGGACTAGGAAAAGGGGAATCCTACTCCCGGTGGGAGTAGGACTCCCCTAGGCCGCGCCATAGAGATGGCCGACCCTCCCCTCCTCCACTCCTTTATATACGAGGGCAGGGGGCACCCCATAGACACACAAGTTGAACTTCGTGATCGTTCCTTAGCCGTGTGCGGTGCCCCCCTCCACGATATTACACCTCGTCATATTGTAGCGGTGCTTAGGCGAAGCCCTGCGACGGTAGAACATCAAGATCGTCACCACGCTGTCGTGCTGACGGAACTCCTCCCCGAAGCTTTGCTGGATCGGAGCCCGGGGAGCGTCATCGAGCTGTACGTGTGCTAAGAACTCGGAGGCGCCGGAGTAACGGCGCTTGGATCGGTTGGACCGGGAAGACGTACGACTACTTCCTCTACGTTGCGTCAACGCTTCCGCTTCGGTCTACGAGGGTACGTAGACAACACTCTCCCCTCTCGTTGCTATGCATCACCATGATCTTGCGTGTGCGTAGGAAAATTTTGAAATTACTACGTTCCCCAACACGAGGATGCAGTGGACTTCATCCCCAGGAACCGCTGGCTCAAGAGGGTGTACCTGCCTGGCTGGGTCGCCTTCATGAGCTAGCCACATTCAAGGGGACGAGTTCCTAGGACCAGCCACGAGGAGGGTCCCGAGAGCCGCTTCGGTTCTACATGAAAATCATGGACGAGGAGGATCTGTCCATGCTTATCATCCCTCCCATGTTTCAGGAGGTGATGATGCAGTGGCTCGTGCTCAAGACCAAGCGCGTCGTCAGGCCGCCAGCAAACAAGTGGTGCGAATTCTGGGTGCAGGTTCAGACCTTTGAGGGGCACATGGTGCTTGGCCGGGGCTGGCACTACTTCTGCCGCCGCCACAAGATCGTCCCTGGCACCCTCGTCGTGCTGCACATCTTCGGCCTAGGCCTCAAGGTCCAAATCTACAACCGCAACAGCTCCATCTGGTGCAGGGTGCCCTGCTGCAGGCACAACTGCATCGGTGACCCTGAAGTCGCCCTGTGAAGTAGTTAGCATGAACTCAGTTAGTATGGACTCGTAGTTGCTGCAGTGATCGGAGAACTTGACGTGAACTGTTAATATTTTGTCCAGGGTTAAGCACCCTGTGGTGAAGCAGGGGGCATGCGATGCCCCTGTTGTCTTTAAACTTAAGTGTGTTTAGCAGATGTGCTGTTTAGTTGCTGTTTATCTGCTCTTATCTGTTGTTTAGTTGCTTGTTTATCCGCTCTTAGCTTGTTTAGATGCTAGTTTCTGTGTTGTTTATAGTGCTCTACCTGCTGTTGTGTCTAATGTGATGGTAAAGCCACCACATTTGAATGGGGTGAGCAGAACACAAACATGTATGCAGCGAAACAGCTGTGGTTTGCATCTACTCAGCCTTAAGCACAAATGCGGGCAACCAAATAGTCGGCCCTAAAGTGACCATTGATGCAATGCATGCAACCAAACAACACGCAGATGTTGGTTTATTGCCCGTGTTTGCTAAACCAGGCTGGGTCGAGATGTGACTGAAATGCAAGCACTATTCACCCTAGGCAACCAAAGCGCCCTAAGTACTTGGTTGTATCATGGGAATTCTTCCAATATAAATCCATAGATTTTTTCCCCTTAAAAATATTCTAATGCACGTTTACCCGGTATGGTACTGTCGTCATAATTTTTTTTGAGGGGGCATCGTGTTGTGGTCTGATTCAGCGATCGATACGGGTCGGTAGGTTGCGGCCGGAGTTCGACACGTACTGGGCCAGGCCAGCCTTCGGTGACGCTACATAAGCACGCAAACCCGACCGGTAGCGTCTATCAATCGAAGTATTGATTCGTCATCTCAAAAGCAGCAGGGACGTAGGCGAAAGAGAAGGAAGAAAGAATCTCCCGACGACATGGCGGCGGCGTTCCGGCGACTGCTGCTCCGCGGGCTTCTCGGCGGCCGCCGCGCGGCCACCACGGCGCCAGCACCAGCTCCTCGATCCTTTTTCACCAGCACCACCACCGGGGGCAGCCACGTTCCTCAGGTTCGCATCGCATCGCATCCCATCCCATCGCTTGATTCGTAACCAGGGTATACCCCTTATTTTTCTTGACCAATTAATCGGGCCTGTTAGAATTAATGGGCTAGGCCCATAGCAATTTCTGAAATCTCAAAGCCCATGTGTAAAATGGCAAGTGGTGGTGCTAAGTTTAGTCCCACCTTGGAAGTTGAAGAAGAGTTGGACCTCTTTATATAGTGGGTTCTCTCTACCACTCTAAGTGATGTGTGAGAAGAGAAAGGGAAAAACACACGCGCGCGCTCGCTCGCCTCGCCGGGCCGTGCCATGCCGTGGCGTGGCGAGGCGAGGCGAGGCGAGGCGTACATGCGACATGCGCGTGAATGGTCCGCCGAAATTTATTTTTATGTCTTGGCAGACAAGTTTTTTGATTTCTTGTCCGGTAAGTATACGAATTAGAAACCGAGTCGGTTTGGGATTGTGGTCGCGACACAATACCGCCTCTGGTCCTAATATATATACAGCTACCAGCTGCGGCCAGAAATACACCGAAAAACACATAGGGTTTTGCCTCATCTCACAACTTGCGCCGCCATCGTAGTCTACTCCATCCCAAACGCCAGCGTGCATCGGCGCGTGGGAGAGCAGGTCTCCGGAACCGTTCGTCTTTGCGATCCTGCACCGGGAGAGGACGAATTAAGTTTTTGGGAAGCGTTGTGCGCGACTGCTCAAATTCGTCATCACGGGTCGTCTTCCGTCCAAGTCGGGCGGTGCTACTCATCGTCGTATTCATCGCCGTCAGCAGCAGATCGTCGCCAACATCATCATCAACACTGTCACACCCATAATAGCTAACGATCAGTACGTCCAACATCCTCTGTTCATGTCTGTTTCTACAGCTACTGTTACGTGTTTGCTGCTGTTATGCATGTCTTGCTGTTCTTCTAGTTTGCTAGATTTTTGCATGCTAGTATCTCTTCTAGTCATGAATTATTTACTGGAATTAATCATGAACTTGCCTAATTTTCCAACAATCCAAAAACCTAATTATAGGCAATTTCCTGAGTTAACTATGGCTGGATTCGCTGATGCACTGAGGCCGGATAAGTTTACCGGTGTGCACTTTAAGAGGTGGCAGGTGAAGACCACGCTCTGGCTTACTGCTCTGAAAGTTTTCCACGCTAGTGTTGGTGCTCCAGAGGGAATGACCGACGAAGATCGGAGAAAATTCCAGGAAGCCAATACTATGTTTGTGGGATGCATTTTGAGTGTTCTTGCTGACTGTCTGTGTGATGTGTACATGCACATAAACGACGGAAAAATTCTGTGGGATGCACTGAATGCAAAATTCGGTGCAACAGATGCAGGCAGTGAACTGTACATCATGGAGAGTTTTCATGACTACAAGATGGTGAATAACCGTTCTGTGGTTGAACAAGCTCATGAGATACAGTGCATTGTGAAGGAACTTGAACTCCTTAAATGTGTTCTACCCGACAAATTCGTGGCTGGGTGCATGATTGCAAAGTTGCCTCCTTCATGGAGGAATTTCGCCACAACTCTGAAGCATAAGAGACAGGAGATATCAGTTGAAAATCTGATTGCATCTCTTGATGTTGAAGAAAAAGCTCGGGCTAAAGATACCACTGAAAAAGGAGGTGAGGTTCAGCCTACTGCTAACAGGGTGCAGAGGTACCCACAAAACAAGAACAAAGGGAAGAACAAACCTGTTTTCAACAAGCCTACCAAGACTACTACCTTCAAGAAGAAGAAGTTCAACAAGGCTGAGCTAGAGTGCTACGCCTGTGGGAAGCCTGGACACTTTTCCAAGGAATGCTCTGAACGTGCAGACCGCAGAGGGAAAACAAGCTCCAAGACTGTCAACATGGTGACCGCTAGCAATACTGATGGGTATGGTAATTTACCTATTGTGCTTTTAGTATTTCAATCATCTTCGTGGTGGATTGATTCGGGTGCAAACGTTCATGTGTGTGCTGACATCTCCCTGTTTACTTCTTATCAGGTCGCAAGGGATTCTTCCGTCCTAATGGGGAATGGGTCACATGCTTCTGTTCGTGGCATTGGCACGGTGGATCTGAAGTTTACTTCGGGAAAGATCGTGCAACTAAGGAACGTGCAGCATGTCCCTACTATGAACAAGAATCTAGTTAGCGGCTCCCTTCTATGTCGAGATGGATTTAAGGTAGTTTTAGAGTCCAATAAAGTAATTGTGTCAAGATTTGGACAATTTATAGGAAAAGGCTATGAGTGCAGAGGCTTGTTCCGATTTTCTCTTTCAGATTTTTGCAATAAGTCAATAAATCAAATTTGTGCTAGTGTTAATGATGATGCAAGTATTTGGCACTCTCGTTTATGTCATATTAATTTTGGTTTAATGTCTTGGCTATCCAGCGTGAGTTTAATTCCGAACTTCACAGTTGCCAAAGGTTCTAAGTGCCATAGTTGTGTGCAATCTAAGCAACCTCGAAAGCCTCATAAGGCTGCCGAGGAGAGAAACTTGGCACCTCTAGAACTCATACATTCTGATCTTTGTGAGATGAATGGTGTGTTGACAAAAGGTGGAAAGAGATATTTCATGACTTTGATTGATGATGCGACTAGATTTTGCTATGTTTATTTGTTGCAAACTAAAGATGAAGCATTAGACTACTTTAAAATCTATAAAGCTGACGTTGAAAATCAACTAGAGAGAAAGATCAAGCGTCTTAGGTCCGATCGTGGTGGAGAGTATTTTCCAAAAGTTTTTGATGAATTTTGTGAGGAACATGGTATTATTCATGAGAGGACGCCTCCCTATTCACCTCAATCAAATGGAGTGACCGAGAGGAAAAACCGCACATTGAGTGACTTGGTGAATGCCATGTTAGACACTGCTGGTTTATCTAAGGCATGGTGGGGGGAGGCTCTATTGACTTCATGTCATGTCCTGAATAGAGTTCCCAACAATAATAAAGAGAAAACCCCTTATGAGGAGTGGGTTGGGAGAAAACCATCACTTTCTTATTTGCGCACTTGGGGATGTTTGGCAAAGGTCAATATTCCTATTCCTAAGAAACGCAAACTTGGACCAAAGACAGTGGATTGTGTCTTTCTAGGGTATGCTCAACGGAGCATTGCTTATAGGTTTTTAGTGGTAAAATCTGAAGTACCTGATATACATGTTGATACTATAATGGAATCTCGTGATGCAACATTTTTTGAGAACATATTTCCTATGAAAGATATGCATAGCATTGCTAGATTTTCTTCTGAGATAATTCCTGAATCTAGTACAACTGATGAATATTTCGAACAATCACATGAGGAAGTCCTTGAGAAGGATAACAATGAAGTTCCTAGAAGGAACAAGAGACAAAGGATTGCAAAATCCTTTGGTGATGATTTCATTGTATACCTTGTGGACGACACACCCAAGACGATTGCAGAAGCATATGCATCTTCGGATGTAGATGATTGGAAAGAAGCTGTTCATAATGAGATGGACTCAATTCTTTCTAATGGAACTTGGGAACTAACTGATAGACCGTATGGTTGTAAACCTGTGGGCTATAAGTGGGTGTTCAAAAAGAAGCTAAAGCCTGATGGTACTATTGATAAATACAAGGCGCGGCTAGTGGCCAAGGGCTACACTCAGAAAGAAGGCGAAGATTACTTTGACACCTATTCACCCGTTGCTAGAATGACCACCATTCGAGTGTTACTTTCCTTGGCTGCCTCTTATGGTCTTATCATTCATCAAATGGATGTAAAGACAACTTTTCTCAATGGAGAGTTGGAAGAGGAGATCTATATGGATCAGCCTGACGGGTTTGTGGTAAAGGGTGAAGAGAGAAAGGTGTGCAAGTTGTTAAAATCTTTGTATGGTCTGAAACAGGCACCTAAGCAATGGCATGAGAAGTTTGAAAGAACTTTGACTTCTGCAGGATTTGTCATTAACGAGGCTGATAGGTGTGTTTACTATCGCCATGGTGGGGGCAATAGTGTCATATTATGTTTGTATGTGGACGACATACTGATCTTTGGTACAAACATTAATGCAATTAATGAGGTCAAGTCTTTTCTATCAAAAAGTTTTGACATGAAAGATCTGGGAGAAGCCGATGTAATTCTAAACATCAAACTTATTAAGGATGAGAGTGGGATTACATTAACGCAATCTCACTATGTTGAGAAGGTCTTGAACCGATTCGGTTTTATGGATAGCAAGCCTTCTCCAACACCTTATGATCCCAGCATGACACTCAGAAAGAACAAGAAAGAAACGAGAGATCAATTAAGATACTCTCAAATTGTCGGTTCACTCATGTACTTAGCTAGCGCTACAAGACCAGATATCTCTTTTGCTGTGAGCAAACTGAGTAGGTTCATGTCCAACCCGGGTGATGATCATTGGCATGCACTAGAAAGGGTCTTGCGCTATCTGAGAGGTACTATGAGTTACGGAATTACTTATTCAGGGCATCCTGCTGTGCTAGAAGGATATAGTGATTCAAATTGGATCTCCGATGTTGATGTACTTTACGCAACAAGTGGGTATGTATTTACTCATGGTGGTGGCGCAGTGTCATGGAGGTCTTGCAAGCAAACCATATTGACGAGGTCAACTATGGAGGCAGAATTAACTGCTTTGGACACAGCTACTGTTGAGGCAGAATTGCTGCGTGAGCTCTTGATGGACTTGCCGGTTGTTGAAAAACCTGTACCGGCTATTCTTATGAATTGTGATAACCAAACAGTTATCGCTAAAGTGAACAATTCTAAAGATAATGCAAAGTCATCAAGACAAGTGAAAAGACGTTTGAAGTCTGTCAGGAAGTTGAGAAACTCCGGAGTAATAACTGTTACGTATATACAAACAGACAAAAACCTGGCAGATCCCTTTACAAAGGGACTATCACGAAATGTGATAGATATTGCATCGAGGGAGATGGGTATGAGACCCATAGATGTTACACCATAGTAGTAACCCAACCTTTGTGATCGGAGATCCCGTGAATTAGGATCTGGGAAGAACAAGCTATTGGTTAACTGAGGAGAGTAATAACTTATGATCGTCTCCAAGTGAAGATGCAAAACTCTCAGAGCTGTAAGGCTCAGATCTGTAAGGCAGGTCGGCAACATGCCTTAATGTGGTTCTATTGGCTATAATTAGCAAAGATGCTGTCCTACAGAGCAGTCTTGAAAGAACACACCTATATGAGTTCTGACTGTAAACGTCGCAGTCTATGAGATTTGGGTGATCTCTAGTAAACTCACGAAGAGACCAGGGAGTATGACGTATAAGCTCCAAACCGCGGGGTAGCCTACTGGCGGTCAGGTACTGGTTAAGACTTTGAGTGAAACCTGTTCACACAAAACTAGCAATTCAAAGCATAGTCAATTGTCAAGTTGTGAATGGATGTAGCTTATAGTTCTAGGCAGAAGTTCAACTTAACAGTCTCTGCTGAAACACTGGTATATTAAACAAGTGGTGAGAGAAGGCAAATCTCTAAATGGGTATTTGAGATCTGGTGGGGGATTGTTAGAATTAATGGGCTAGGCCCATAGCAATTTCTGAAATCTCAAAGCCCATGTGTAAAATGGCAAGTGGTGGTGCTAAGTTTAGTCCCACCTTGGAAGTTGAAGAAGAGTTGGACCTCTTTATATAGTGGGTTCTCTCTACCACTCTAAGTGATGTGTGAGAAGAGAAAGGGAAAAACACACGCGCGCGCTCGCTCGCCTCGCCGGGCCGGGCCGGGCCGTGGCGAGGCGAGGCGAGGCGAGGTGAGGCGGCGCGTACATGCGACATGCGCGTGAATGGTCCGCCAAAATCCGGTCCGTCTCCTTGCAGGAGCGTAGCTTCCTTTTGCCGTTTTATTTTTATGTCTTGGCAGACAAGTTTTTTGATTTCTTGTCCGGTAAGTATACGAATTAGAAACCGAGTCGGTTTGGGATTGTGGTCGCGACACAATACCGCCTCTGGTCCTAATATATATACAGCTACCGGCTGCGGCCAGAAATACACCGAAAAACACCTAGGGTTTTGCCTCATCTCACAACTTGCGCCGCCATCGTAGTCTACTCCATCCAAACGCCGGCGTGCATCGGCGCGTGGGAGAGCAGGTCTCCGGAACCGTTCGTCTTTGCGATCCTGCACCGGGAGAGGACGAACTAGGTTTTTGGGAAGCGCTGTGCGCGACTGCTCAAATTCGTCATCACGGGTCGTCTTCCGTCCAAGTCGGGCGGTGCTACTCATCGTCGTATTCATCGCCGTCAGCAGCAGATCGTCGCCAACATCGTCATCAACACTGTCGCACCCATAATAGCTAACGATCAGTACGTCCAACATCCTCTGTTCATGTCTGTTTCTACAGCTACTGTTACGTGTTTGCTGCTGTTATGCATGTCTTGCTGTTCTTCTAGTTTGCTAGATTTTTGCCTGCTAGTATCTCTTCTAGTCATGAATTATTTACTGGAATTAATCATGAACTTGCCTAATTTTCCAACAGGGCCTGCATGCAGGGTCACCAGCCCCGGGTCCGACTGCCGCATCTTGGCGTCGCCGACACGCCGTATCTTGGTCGTGCGGCGAGGGGGCCTGGCCCGACGCCGGCGTGCGACGGGTTAGGGGAGGCGCTGCAAGAGTACAGGAATGCTAGTTGGAAGGTAATCGACGCGCTGGCGGCGTGCGGTATGCTCGTCATGGGAGTGCCCTGGTTTCTCTTGGCCCGGGCAAATTCCCCGTCCTACGGATACAAATAAGCTTCTTCCCGTGTACCCTAAGAAAAACTTCTCCCCGTGTTGTAATTCGTGTCAAACCATTTCCGTAGACTAAAAACAATTTTTTTCCTTTTCGTGGTTTGCCGGATCGGCAATCATACGTCTAGCATCATGCATCCGTTCATCTTTCAGCATTCACCAGGCCACATGCTTCTAAGTGTTATTAACTTTAGATTAGAATTTGTGATCACAAAGTTCAGGTCATGAGAAGCTGTTTAGGCGTTGATTCAGCATCAGCAACTTGGAATCAGATTTCACACCAGTGCAGCGATTTGGAAGTGTTGGGCCCCACTATCATGCAAGATTTTCATGTGAGCCATTCAATACAGGCTATGGACCTCAGACCGGAGACTTAGACATGGGCTGCAAGAAGAATCTTCCACCTGCTTTCTATGTGATCAAGAGGAAGACAATGTGGATCACTTACTGCTACAATGTGTTTTCGCAAGGCAGGTTTGGTTCTTATGCTTCTCCAAGGCGAACATTGATCTAGGCTTGATTCCCTCGCACCAAGATAAGCTTCAAGATTGGTGGACTAGTACACGCAAGCAAATCCGCAAGGAAGAAAGGAAGGGGTTTGACTCGTTTGTCATGCTCATTAGTTGGACGCTGTGGAAACAAAGGAACAATAGGGTTTTCCGATCGGGTAATATATGTAATGTGACTGGCACGGCAGAGCTTATTTTTGCTGATTTACGGCAATGGGCTCTGGCAGGAGGGAGAGGAGTTCATCGATATTGTGAGTAGTAGTGTAATGTGAGTAGGAGTGTGGGAGGGTGGGATCGCCGGGATGTGGTGATCTAGCCATTTTCATCCTCTTGTACATATTTTTCTCTCCTTCTATAAAGCTAAGGTACGCCATTGGCGTACTCTCGAAAAAAAACCTTTATGTGCGCCTACTGGAAGGAAAACCTACCGAAATATTGTTTTCCTTGTTCCGAAATGGAGGCAAAAGGTTTGCCTCATCAAAATATTGTGATGTTGGTCTTTAGACACACTAGAAGCACCCCTTGACTAGGAAAACGAAAAAGACGCTATAAGCGTCCCATTTTTCACATTAGGAGCCCAAAAACCATCGCGGAGTCCAACAGACTACCCTATGATCAAAACAGTTGCTGGCTCCAGGCCAACTGGAAACTTAAAGCTGAGAGGAATGCAAAAATTCTCACCTGGTTTCTTGCCCAAAAGCCTCACCCTGCCACTGACAGACTACGAACCAGAGGATGCACAGATGGGCTTGCTCTCCTATGTGATCAACTGATCGAATCAGCGGGTCCTCCTAGTCAGCGCCTTCTGCGCCGATTAGCCTAACTGGCGCCTGCAGAAGTAGGATGGTGGGCTGATTCTTTGTTCGGCCTAGAATCTAGCGCGTTTGCACTGTTTCGGCGCTAGTTCACTATTTCTTCTGTTTGGACTGTTTTAGCGCTAGTTCGTCGTTTCCTTCTACTGTTGTCAATATACTTTGAACTGGAAATTTCTATAAGATTATGTTCTGTAGGAGAAAATGCGTGAACCAAAAAATGGTATGAATTTCCATAACAATAAAAAATCTCCATAAGTTCACAGAGTAGCTGCTGAATGAATTATTTCAGAATTTGGTAGTGGCTTGCGCTAGTTTATTGGTTTGAAAGAAATTTTTACTCTAATTAGTACAACTGAATTAAAAAAAACCGATAGCTCTCCATAGGTAAAATCATACTGGCATGGGGTGTATTACTTAGAACAACTACACTAGTGGAAGCCAGAAACAAGTTTAGAATGGCTAGTGTTGACCCTTGTTTCGATATTGAAATGTGAAGTTCGCCGAAAATATGATCTCATCCATTTTACACCTTCAAGTGGTCCTGAAAAATTCAAAAACAGAATATGTTTAGTTCTCTTAATATAAAATATACATCTGAATATGGACTTGATCATCTGAAAAAAGTGTACTAGTTTTTAAAAACACACTTCTTTTAGAGTGTACCTTTCAGCTGTTCAGTCTATTGATTGTGCGAACTCCTTTTATTTGAAAGACCGGAAACCCTGAAGAATAAAAGCAGAAACAGATTGATTGAATTTTTGGTTTATACTTCCCTTAGTAAAAAAGTTGCTTTAAGAGAAGTATGAAAATTGAAGGAGGTGTTTATAACTTACGTGGTTTTGAAGAAATGATCTCACAACTGGTAGTTGGACCTCGCTGTTTTGGTAGGTTGCAATCTCATACAAAAATATTTCGTGCATAGCTTGGAGATCAACCTATTTTGCACAGTTGTGATTATCATCTGAATAATTTTTCTTCTATGAGATGAAAGAATTGCAATTAGAATATGTTGTTTAGAATATAAGAAACTCTTACAGTAGAGAATCCAAGAACTCCCATCCCACGATATGTTTTTAGTATTTGAAGAAGGAAAAGACCTATTTCGTACCTGCATTAATGAAATCAGGTTAGCTAGCATGTTAGAATAAAAAATCCAGTTAAAATAACATAATAATCCTTAACTTCAAAATTTATGTTATCGTGAGGTGGATGAAATGGAGGAAAAACTGGTAATGATGTAAGAAGTCAAAACTGATTAACCTGAAATGAGTCCTAGGAACTACAATAAATCTGTAGTCAAAGTCTTTGATGCTGAATGCATTGCAATTAGGGTAGGTGAGTGCAAACAGTGACTTGAAATTGTAACAGACAATGCTTATTATAGTTGTGAATCTGTCTTGTCCAGACCCATCAGGATTCATAATATCAAAAAATCTTCCGCTCAGTAGGTTTGCTGTTATTAGAATCCATTGCTTATCATTGAAGCAAGGCAAGTGGACCTGTGAAAATTCATAGTAGGTTAGTTCTTGTCACAATTTTCCATTTGAAGAACTCAGTAAGAGAATTTTATTTAAAATAAAAGGTACTAACAAAATTTGCTATTTCCAATCTGAAGCCAACTCTTGCTTCACTTAAAATGTCTCTGCATATTGGGTCTGAATGATCAAGCATAGGCCTCATGAGTATTGCCTGATAAAAGCAAACAAAAAAAATTTTGGTTGGTAAAACTAGCAGATATTACCACAGAAAAACATTCGAAGACAGAGAAAGAAAAAGAATTAAATGTATCATACCATATCTTCTCTTTGCACAATGTGCCTAATAACATCAGTATTTGGTATTAGACCTTGCCTACCGCGGATTAGTTGGTCAGTATTGAGCATCTTTGAGTAACAATCCAAAGAGTGCGGATTCATCCAGCAACCAGGTCTTAAGGAAATAGTTAAGGTTTTCTGGTCAACCCATACTTCATTCACTTGGAATATTCTTTGGCTGTTGTTTTGGAATTAACGTTACAAACTTTGAACTAGAAGTTAGTAAAAAAATAATGTGAGAACGAATAAATGGTTTGTATGGTAGAGTTTGATGAAAACTATGACTGATTTGTACAGCTAAAAGGAATGAAGTTTGGATAAAAATAACCTTGAATCCAGAACTGGAAGAGCTGGAGTCATTGTCTTGTAGAATTCTATTTGCACTGGTGTTGAGAAGATAACTTGTTGGAACTGCAAATAGTTGGGCTGCTGAACAATTTTTGCAGAAGAGAAGTTTTGAAACTACTTCTTTCCTGCCTCTATCTGATTCCTTTTGGATTTAGCTTCAGATTCTTCCATGAGTTTGAGCAACGCTAGATCGTTAAGTAGAGTTCCGAAAGAAATTTCTGGCTGCGGAGAGTTAATCTTGAAAGGCCTTAGTGGACTATTGCTATACAGGAATGGAGTGTTAGCATTGAAGAACCCAGATTTGACCAGTTTGGACGAACAACCCAAATGAGAGTATGAGCTTGTTTGATAAGAAGTCATACAGGGCGGGAGTGTATCTTGTAGTGCATCGCTTATTGCATTGAAACTTGGTATGTCATCTTCAGTGTTGTTTGCTGGGAAAGAGTTAGGTGGAGCTGCTGGTTGAGACACTTGACTTGATGGAAGATTGGTTTCACATTTTTTTTTCAAGTGTTTGATGATACGGATGTGAATCAATGAGAATTGAATTGTCTTGTAATTCTTCTAGTTCGACTCGATGTGGTGCACAATAGAAAGAGTCTCCTGGCATTAAGACAAGATGAAAAAAATTTATGTTAGTATGAACATTAAAATATAAAACGGAAGAGAAAATAAAAACTATGGAAGAAAAAAAATAAATTGAAAGTACCTGTGGCAGATGAATCAGATGAGATAAATTTCCAATGAGTAGAGCTAAATTTCTCTTGTCTCCAATTACGATTTTCTGTTGAATTCAAGTCTTCCCATGTTGGTTTGTTTCTAAGCGAATCCAGGACAACTGGTATTTATACAACGAATAAACACAGAAAAATGAAAAGTTATTGACTAATAATAAGAAAGAACTGGAGATATTGTAAGTAGTTTAAATATGAAGAAAATTATGCATGGACTGCAAACTAAAGAAAAAGTGGACAGAACAAAAGCTTTATTGTATAAAAAGTTTGTATTACCTTCTTTAGGAGAAATGACTGTATAGGGAAAGTTTTCATTAATTTCATCTTTGCTGAAAACTTCTAGAAGTGCTAAATCTGTGGAACTTGGAGATCCAATAGATATTGTAGGAGCAAAATTTATTTGCTCATCAATAAGCACGCGTTCAGAGAATTTTAGAATAGTTGAATCAATTAGATCTTGAGTATTTTCTGAATCAAAGCTTGGAGGATATGAATGAGGGCCAGGAAAATCCAAGAAATTAGTTGAATACATGAATGAGTCCAAGTGCGTATGTTTCTGCATTGCACTAATGGGTATCAGGGAACAAGTTGAATCAACATTAGATACAACATTACCCAAGTGCACTCCTGAAAGAGCTGTAACTAAAGAAGGTTGATATTGAGGTTCATCTTTAGAAGCAGAACTTGAGGGTAAGAAACTCAGAACATCGTCAACATAAGATTGCAGCGTTGGAATAGAGTTTGTTAAAACTGTCTGCCAAAATTTCTGACTGGAACTCTGAAGCTTAATCCTTTCCTGATTTGAAGAAAATGAGAATTGAGAAAGAATAAAGTTAGATCGAAGCAAGCATAAATAATATAGATGAGCCTACTACTTTGTAAGTAAAAGACAAGTGTTCTTGCTTCTGAATTAGATTTGCAAACCTGTATGTTGTGAATCGATGGCAGTTTGCTGTTGATGTAGTGCAAAACTGAATCAGGTAATTGCGTAGGTGGCTCAACGATAGAATCAGCGAATGGAGTTGCTGTTATGTGCTTCATATGTTTTTGTTTTGAGGAAAAAAATGAAACTGGATTTTCAGCTGGGTAAATTTCATGAGCCAAAAAGTACTGCAAAATTAAAGTTAATCTTGATATTTGTCTCTTTTGTACTTACTTCAAGCCTCCCAAACTCAATATTGACTCCAGGCTTTGTGTCTAGAGCGATGAATGATCTGAGCACTGTTGCTGACCACAAAGGAAGTCTTGGGAACGTACTGGTTGAAATCTTGTAGTCAGAAGTGATCAAGAATTCAAAATGTGCAATCTGACAAAGTTTGCCAAAAAATATGGAAGGAAATGAAAAGCCAGGTAAAAATTGTCTTTGACATGTTCTAAAGTGAGAAAGAAGTTAAAGTTCTAATAAATCTGCCAGGGAAACTGATCCACGAGCACCTATGGGACTTGGCGGACCGGGTCCCTTTCGGTTCGGCGGGGGCGGAGATTGCGCAAAGAGCAGATCGAGGCGAAGCACACGAGCAGTTTACCCAGGTTCGGGCCGCACGGATGCGTAAAACCCTACTCCTGCTTTGTGGTTTGTATTGCGTTCTTGCTCGGGAGCGCGGAGTGCTACAGTACACATCAGCAGCTAGCGAGACCGAGCGTGAATGAGTGTCCCCCTCTTCTACGTTGCGCATGGGCCTCCTTTTATATGCTCAAGGGGTCACCAACAGGTGGCAACGTAGGCAAGGGTAAAAATGGAAAGGTGGTGGTTGGTACAGCTACTTGTACAGTGTATCATACCTAACCCTGACGGCAGGGGACAAAGGCATTAAATGCCCGTCTGTGTAGCCTAAATAGTGCAAAAAGGGACCGCCAGGAACGCCACCGTTCGCCATGATGGTTATCTTGTCAGCGCCGCTTGCCACTGCGCACCGCTGGCTGCACAGCCTCCCGCCACGTACGCCTGGGAGGGTCCCAGAGCGACACGTTAGTGGATGCGCTGGAGCGTGGGCGCGGAGTGGTGGCTCGCCGCAGCAAGCGCCTTGCCGCGGTCGTTGTCTTGTCGTGTCCGGGAGCTTGCTGCTCACCGGGCCTTGCCGGGACGCGTGGCGCGCCGCGGCAAGTTCCTTGAGATGCCTTGGTTGGCCTTCCCGACAAGCTCCTCTTGCCGTGGTCTTGTCTCCTTCCCGGCAAGCTCCTCTTGCCGGGGTCTTGTCTCCTTGGCTTAAATACTTTGTTCTTGAATGGCTCCAAAGGAACCACGGAGGACCTCGGCGGTCACCCGGCAAGCTTTGCCGCGGGATGCTGCGACTGCCCGTGCACGAGTTCGGGATACTAGGGTACCCCTACTCTAGTACACCGACAGGAGCCCCCGGGCCTGGGCCATACACGGTGCCGAGCGCTGTTGGGCCAGGCCCAAAACAGGGCACGGGCACACGCGGCCTAGGTTACGCCGTATCTCACTCCGGATCCACCGCGCCCTCCCCGAACGGCACGCGTCGAATGCGGCGTCGTGGGAGAGATCGTGGGTGGTATCTTTACTCGAAAATGCGGAACGTCCGCCCCCTCCCTCCTTATAAGCAGGGGAAACAGGGGCATTACGCCCATCCGCCAGTTATTGCTCCAATCTCGAAAATCTCCGCCGCTCCCCCGTCTAAAGAGAGCAGCGCTCCGCCCGCCATCGCCACCAGCACCACCAACGCCGTCGTCTTCCTCCACCACTTCCGCAATGGCTCCGAAAGTCGACAAGGGGAAGGCCGTGAAGTCAGGCGAGGCGCAGCGGCTTGCGGCGCTACGAAAGGAGCGGGCCATCTTCCCCCCAAAGCTCGCCGTGAAGGAGCTGAGGGAGTACTACTACCTCTTCTGGTCGACGGAGACGCGGGCGCACCCGCGCACGAAGGTACTCCCCCCCGCCGCCTGGAAGATGGCTCCAAACGGATACCCTTTCTTTGCCTTGTTCTTCTACTGCGGGCTCTGCCCGCCCTTCTCCGAATTCTTCTGCGATATCATGAACACCTACGGGTTCTGCCTCCTTGACTTTACCCCCAATGCCGTTCTGACCAAGGCGGTTTTCGCACATCTTTGAGAAAACTTTGTCGGAGTCCACCCAAACGTAGCTCTTTTCCGCCATTTCTTTATGCCCCGAGTAGAGAGAGGGGAGCCTTTATCCGGCGGGATCGCTTGGATCTCGAGGGCCGGCAAGAAGGAAGCCTATCTGGAGGGAGAGCTTCGCGGCAAGTGGGAGGAGTGGAGAGCTGACTGGTGCTGGGTTGTCGAGGAGAATCCGCAGCCATTTACTGCCCGGCGCCAAACCCCAGTGGTGCGCGGCAACGACTGGAGCAACGTGGCCCTGGAAGATGCTAGGTTGAAGATTGCCATCGCCCGGATCCAACGCCTCAGGCTTGCCGGGCTAACTGTAGGCGCAGTTGGTGCAGATTTCCTTCGCCGCCGCATTGCCCCACTGCAGGAGAGAGGAAGACCCGCCTGGGAGTTCAGGAACGCGGCGGATATCATGAGGCTGCGCCCGGGCCTCAACTACAACTTCACTGTGCTGGAGCTCAACGCGATGCTCCAGGAACTGTTCAAGTATGACCCAGAGCATCCCGAAGTCTTCAGGTTGCCGCAGGGCGTTATTCCGTTGTGCAACAATTCCTCGCTCGACCGCATCCGCGCAATGATGCCGCTGTGCGACTCGCATGGAATTGTGCCAACTTGGCAAGAGCCAGATGACGTCGTCGTGCAGGAGTTCTTCGACAGCCTGGTGGAAGTGCCGATCCGTGCCGACGAGAAGGACGGCCTCACCCGCGACACCACCGAGGAGTTGACACGCATCGCCACCTGGCTGGAACAGGCGGCGGCAGCCGCGGCCGCGGGCGAGTTTGGATTCACTTTGGCGGAGGCAGATGCAGCCGAGGCGGCAAGCCGTGCAGAGCGAGAAGAGCTTGCCGGTAAGAAGGAGCCTGCCGGGCGTGACGCTGAGTCGAGCGAGCCCGCCAAGGACACGAGCGGCTCGTTGGAGATCAACTCCTCTTCCTCCTCGTCTTCGGGCAGCTCGCCGCAAGCAGAGCCTCCATCTCCACCAAGAAGGCGTCTCCGCAAGGCCGGGGACGTAGCGGAGCGGCAGGCGGGCCAACAGCCGCCGCGCCGCATGACACGCTCCACCACGGCATGCACTGCCGCCGCGGGAGCATCTCACGCTGCTGCGGCAACTGGAGTGGGGTCTTCCTAGACCACTGCTTCTGCTCCTGCCGCTTCCCACGCCGCGGCGACGGCCAGAGCGGGGTTGTCTCAGGCCACCACCACCGTTCCCGCCAAGCGGCCAAGGGAATCTACCCCTCCGCCTTCCCGCGCTGGACGGGAGCCGGACTTCGACTTCTCCGCGTTCAGCTCCGACGAGGAAGAAGAAGACGAGTAAGATTCACTTGTGATATTTGTAGTTCTTCAATCCTTGCTGTTTTGCCTTGTATCTCATTTGCCTTACCCCGAACTCATTCCTTTTCAGGACGCTGGCCCAGAGAGCGGCGAAGAGAGCCAAGATCCCGGTGATCAACATTGACGACGAACCCACCGGGCCAGAAGGGGGTGCGCCCGAGATCACTTTGCCGGACCCGGCACTTATTCTGTAGAGCAGCCCCCAGCGTAAGCGTATGGTTCGCTTTCCGCCGTGAGGCGCACATGGATTCTCTTGCTTTGTTGACATCTAACTGTTGGTTGGTGTAGGAGCACAGCACCCCCACCAGGAGTGCCCGGAGACAGCCCCCGACATGCCATCTGCTTCGACTACGCCGCCAAGGGAAAGCCACCCGGTAAGGGAGAGGTCTCCGGCAAGGGAGAATTCTCCGGCAAGGAAGAAGTCTCCGGCAAGGGGGAATTCTCCGCCAAGGGACAGCACCAGCGTCCCCCCGACGGCGGAGACTACGACCGCCGAGACCAGCACAGTTAATCTTCTTTCTTCAAAACTTCCCTTGGGTTCTTCTTTTCTCTTGGGTTTTTGCTTGACTCTTCTCCCTTTTTCGGCCATCAGATCCATATGTTGCGGAGTCAATGGAGACGGAGGTTGCCGCCAACGACACTGCTGCCCCCGAAGGAGCAACCGGCGCTGACGAGCCCGCCGGCGATGAGGCCACCAAGGCCGCCACCGCAGCAGCTGGCGAGGGTTTTGGCGATCGAACTGACGACCCGGAGGCCGCAGGAGCGCCAGGAGCTGCACCGACCGCCGACCCGTCCGCCGCTGCCGCAGCGCCAGGCTCCGAAGAGCCCCAGCCAGGCGTCTACCTGGAGGCCGGCGACGGCGTCTTCATCAACCTCCCCTGGGCGTCAAGCTCCAGGGCGCCGGTCGAGGGACAAAGCTTCGACGGAGAAGTGCTTGCCTCCGCTGGGCTGAAGATAGTTGACGCGCCGAGCAGCAGCAGCGACGAGCCGGAGGAGGAGCGGCTGCTGCGGAAGCTACTGTCACTCTACCGCGCGCGGCAAGCCAAGCTGGAATCTAGTGAGGCACTTGTCGTGAAGGCGGGAGTAGACATCGAGAAGCGCGCGGAGGAGCTCGGGGGTTTTCATCAGGAAGCTGTCCGGTCTCTGGCAAAGGAGCGGGAGCAACTCGCCGCGGAGCAGCAGGCCTTCCTCCTCGAGAAGGCCGAAGTTGAAGAGCAGCAGCGGCTTGCCGCTGAGAAGCTGTCTGCACAGGAAGGCAAACTGGCGCAGCGGAAGGTCAACCTTGACAGCCACGAGGAAGAGCTTGCCGCGCGCGAGCAAACTGTCGGCGGGGCTCTCAAGCAAGCGGAGGATGCTGCCGCAGCAGCCGCAGCTGCCGAGGCCGCCAAGAAAGTGCTGGAGATGAAGGTGGCCCAGCTGGAGGCCGATCGCAAGGCATATGGTGAAGAGCTTAGCGCCGCCAAGGACTCCAACGCAGATCTTGAGTCGAAGCTGACTGCTTTGACCAAGACGCTGGACGGCGCCAAGGAGCAGGAGGCGGCCTTGAAGAAGGAGATCAAGGCCGACAAGGCGCTGCTGGAGAGTGCTGCCGCCACCCAGAATGCTTTTAGGGATACGGTGGAGCACTGGACGGAGAGTCTTGTGAACGTTGCCGCGGACATTGACAGGGAGCTGGCGCAGCTGGGGATGGCGGATCTCGGGTATCCCTCCGACGAGAACCTCCAACCCAGCGCCAAGCTCACCTTGTTTTTCAAAGGCATGGCGACGGCGCTCCAGCGGCTCCGGGAGAGGATCCCAAAGCAGCTGGCCGACGAGTCGCGCAAGATCTGCACGGGAGCTCTTCAAAAGGTGTTGATGAAGGTGGCCTTCCGCAACCCGGGCCTCCGCCTCACCAACGTCCTCAGGACCTTGCCGCCGGATGCCGATCTAGAGGAGCTCAAGGCCCTTGTCGCACCCATTGTGGACAAGGTGAGCGGGATCAAGAGGATTGAGGGCGATCGCGCAGACTAGGCCGCCCGCTTCCTCCTTTTTCTTGTCGATGTCGATCAAGTTATGAAAACGATCTGTTAGAGCCGCGACAAGCTATTTTGTAATATAACTTTATTCTGGGTAGTGATTGCTATGTTATTCCCTTTACTTGACTCCTTCCTTTGTATGTTTTTGCCCTACGCTTTTAGGGAACTTGCCGGCGCAGGCACCCTTGCCGCGAGCGCTGAGTGCGGGACGTCAGCAGCCTGCTGGCGGTGCCGCTACCGACAAGAAACCTTGTCGCAACTAGTCGCAGCTCACTTAAGTTGCTGAGCGGACTCGAAGCAAAGTAAGGGCGCAACTAGTTACGAGTTGGTTCCTCCGCGCACAGGTTTTCCATACAAAGTGCGGTCGTTCAAGGGAAATAACTTAAAAATTTAAAAAATCTGAGTGCTCAAACTTTGGCAACTTAGCTTTTCTGTCGTTTGCTTCCTGGCAAGGCGAAACTTTCTTGGACGACGCTTGGTCCACACCCTTATCTTCTCCTTCCCCCCCGGCAAACTTGTGCGCGAGGGAGCTTTCCTTTTCTTGAGAAGAAAGAAGAGAAAATAAAGATATGGAGCCTTATGGCTCGTTATCGCTTACCGGGGAGTAGGTGCTGCACAAAGTGTCAGACCACACATGCAAAATATAGACAACATGAAATTGACAAGATGCGCGGAGCACATGAGCTTTACTTATGCATGGGGTCTGCGCCCGGCTTTGTACAAAGGATTACATGCAACAGCGGCAAGACTTGTACAAAAGGTGGTTGCCGGAACTGGTTCCGGCAACCGCGCCTTACGGGTAAAACTTACGAAGATGTTCAATGTTCCAGGAGTTGCTCACCGGAATGCCATCTTCGGTCTCAAGGCGGACAGCGCCAGGCCTAGTGACTCGTTTCACCCGGTAAGGGCCTTCCCACTTCGGTGTCAACTTGTTGGAATTCTTGGCGGACTGAACGCGCCGAAGAACAAGGTCGCCTTCCTCGAGACTTCTGGCGTTAACCTTGCGGCTATGGTAGCGGCGCAAAGCTTGCTGGTAGCGAGCAGCTTGCACAGCAGCCTGAAGACGGTCTTCCTCAAGGAGCAGCGCGTCATCTTCTCGCAGCTGCTCTTGCTCGAGCTCATCATAAGCGAGCACTCGAGGCGACCCGTATACGAGTTCCGTGGGGAGAACTGCCTCTGCTCCATAAACTAGAGCGAAAGGTGTCTGGCCAGTGGCTCGATTTGGCGTCGTCCTGATCGACCAAAGAACCACCGGCAGCTCCTCGATCCAGTTTCTTCCGCACTTGTGCAGCCTGTCGAAAGTTCTGATCTTGAGCCCACGCAGCACTTCAGCATTTGCCCTCTCCGCTTGACCGTTGCTTCTCGGGTGAGCAACAGAAGCGAAGCAGACCTTGGCGCCAAGATCTTGGACGTACTGCATGAAGGTGCGGCTCGTAAATTGTGTACCGTTGTTGGTGATGATCCTGTTAGGGATCCCGAAGCGGCAAACAATCGACCTGAAGAACTTGACTGCTGACTGCGCTGTCACCTTCCTCACTGGCTCCACTTCCGGCCACTTTGTGAACTTGTCGACTGCAACGTACAAGTACTCAAAGCCCCCGACTGCTCGGGGAAAGGGGCCGAGGATGTCGAGCCCCCAGACCAAAAATGGCCAGGATAAAGGGATCGTCTGGAGAGCTTGAGCTGGCTGGTGTATCTGCTTGGAATGGAACTGGCATGCTTCACACTTGGTTACTTGTGCAGTTGCATCCTGGAGGGCTGTCGGCCAGAAGAAACCTTGCCGGAATGCTTTGCCGGCAAGTGCTCTTGCGCCAATGTGGTGACCACATATGCCTCCATGTATCTCTGCCAACAGCTTCTGTCCATCTTCCCGGTGAATACACTTCAATTTCACCCCGTTGAGTCTTCTTCTGTACAGTGTGTTGTCGACAAAATGGTACATACTTGACTGCCGGGCTACTCTTTCCACTTCTTCTTGCTCTTCGGGAAGTTCTCCTGTCTGAAGGAAACGGACAATTGGTGGTGCCCATGTTGGAGCTTGTGGCTCGACAACAAGGACTAAAGGCACATCTGCTGCCACAGGAACATCCGCTTCTACGGCGAGAACCTGCGGCTCTGCCGGAGCTTGACGTTCCCCGACAAGTTTGCCAGAGCAAAACTTGTCGGGAGCTTCTGCTTCAACGGAACAAACCCTAGGGCTTGCCGGAGCAGGACGTTCCCCAGCAAGCTTGCCGGAGCAAAACTTGTCGGGAGCCTCTGCTTCAACGGAGCAAAGCCTAGGGCCTGCCGGAGCAGACTGCTCCTCAGTGTTCTTGGTGTTGATCCTGGGGACCTTCTTGGCGGCGGCTTTGGGAAGCTCTGCCGGAAAATAGTCACCAGAAATCAACTTCCTCTTCTTGTTCTGTCCAGTTGATGGCGTTACGGACGGATGAGTCAGCTTGAGCACAAAGATCCCTGGTTCCACAGGTAACTTAAGTGCGACGCACTTTGACAGGCCATTGGCAACGTCGTTCTCAGCTCTTGGAACATGTTCCATCTGTAGGCCATCAAAGTGCTCTTCTAGCTTTCTTACTTCATCGACGTAGGCTTCCATCAACGGACTTTGATAGTTCTTGTTCACTTGGCGGACGACAAGCTGTGAGTCACCCCTGACAATGAGTTTCTTGATCCCAAGGTCTGCCGTGATCCTGAGACCGGCAAGCAAGCCTTCATACTCTGCAGTATTGTTTGTTGCTTGCTCCCTGGGAAAGTGCATCTGGACTACGTACTTGAGGTGCTCTCCGGTGGGTGCGACAAGCAGCACGCCAGCGCCGGCGCCTTGCAGCGAAAAGGCACCATCAAAGTATATCAACCACTCCTTGCTTGCTTCCTTGACGGGAATGCTCATTTCTGGAATTTCTTCATCTGGTGTTGGCATCCACTCTACTATAAATTCTGCCAATGCTCTGCTTCGGATAGTTGAAGTGCTTTCAAACTTGAGGCCAAAGCTTGACAGTTCCAGTGCCCACTCGACAAACCTGCCTGTTGCTTCTGGATTCTGCAGTATCCTCTTCAGCGGAAAGCGAGTGACAACCGTGATCTCATGTGCTTGGAAGTAATGGCGCAGCTTTCTCGAGGCCATGAGAAGGCCGAAAAGCAATTTCTGCACACTAGAGTACCTTGATCTAGCCCCCTGCAGAAGGGAACTGACAAAATAAACTAGGCGCTGCACCATTCTCTTCTGTATCTCTTCGCGTATCTGCGCAGATTCATCCTTGTCGGGACCAGAGCTTGTCGGGGAAGCCCCCTGCTTGTCTCTGGATGTGCTTGCCGCGGTTGCTGGCTCATCATCTGCCTCCCTCTCTGCAACTAACGCAGCACTAACCACTTGATTGGTTGCCGCTATATACAGCAGCAACTTCTCTTGTGGCTTAGGTGCGACAAGTGTTGGAGCGGAGGACAGGTATCTCTTCAAGTCCTGCAGCGCGGCCTCCGCTTCCGGAGTCCATTGCATCGGACCTGCCTTTTTCAATATTTTGAAAAATGGCAGGGCGCGCTCAGCAGACCTAGAGATAAACCTGCTGAGGGCAGCCACGCAACCGGCAAGTCTTCGTACATCCTTGACGCGCTTTGGTGCTTCAATTTGCTCAATGGCCCTGATCTTGTCGGGATTGGCTTCAATTCCCCGCTAAGACACGAAAAACCCGAGAAGCTTGCCGGAAGGAACTCCAAACACACACTTCTCGGGGTTTAGCTTGAGGTTGATCTTGCGCAGATTTGCAAAGGTCTCATCCAAATCTTGAACCAGAGTTGCCCTGTCCTTGCTCTTGACCACTATATCATCCATGTAGGCTTCCATATTTCTGTGTATTTGTGGCTCAAAAGCGACATGGACTACTCTTGCAAATGTTGAACCAGCATTCTTTAAACCAAAAGGCATCCGTACGAAACAGTACGTGCCACATGGAGTGATAAATGCGGTTTTCTCCTCGTCCTCTTCTGCCATGAAGATCTGATGATATCCTGAGTATGCGTCAAGAAATGAAAGCAAGTCACATCCGGCCGTGGAGTCAACAATCTGGTCAATGCGCGGCAAGGGAAATGGGTCTTTGGGACAAGCTTTATTAACATCGGTAAAGTCAATACAAAGCCTCCATTTCCCGTTTGCTTTGCGCACGACTACAGGATTGGCCAACCACGTAGGATGGAGCACTCCTCTGACAAGGCCTGCTGCTTCCAGCTTCTTGATTTCTTCTGCGATGAACTCTTGGCGCTCCACTGCTTGCTTCCTGACCTTCTGGTTGACGGGCCGCGCATGAGGACAGACGGCAAGATGGTGCTCAATTACTTTCCTGGGAACACCGGGGATGTCAGACGGTTGCCACGCAAACACGTCGACGTTCGCCCGCAGGAAAGCAATGAGCGCGCTTTCCTATTTAGGGTTGAGAGTGGCACTGATGGTGAAGGTACCACCAGTGTCGTCTTCCTTGGCGGACACCTTCTTGGTCTCTGGCGGAGCTGCCATTGCCTTCTTACACTTGCCGGTGGAGCTCAATGGTGCGTCCTCGACGGCAGCGCAGCACTCCGAAGAGGTGCGCTTGCCGGAGTGGGCATCAGAGCTCTTGCCGGACTTGGTCTTCTTCTTCCCCGCGGGAGCTTCAGCGGCAAGTGACTTGCGATCTGCTGCGACTGCTGCTTCCCGGTAGATCTTGTCGGCGCAGATAAGAGCATCTTTCTTGTCGCCAGGGACAGAAATGACACTTATCGGGCCTGGCATCTTCAGCATGTTGTATGTGTAGTGAGAGGCTGCCATGAACTTGGCGAGTGCTGGACGGTCAAGTATTCCATTGTAAGGCAATGGAAAATCAGCAACGTCAAAAGTGACCTTCTCAGTTCTGAAGTTTAACTCGCTGCCAAATGTCACCGGCAGCGTGACCTTCCCCTTCGGCTTGCTCCTTCCCGGGCTGATTCCTTGGAATGTGTCGGTCTCTTCAAGCTGGCTGTCAGGGATCTGGAGTCTCTGGAGTACAGCGGAGGAGATCAGGTTCAAGCCGGCCCCGCCGTCAACTAACATCTTAGTGACCTTGAGGTTGCGGATAGTTGGTGAAACCAACATCGGCAAGCACCCGATCGCAGTTGTGCGATCAGGGTGGTCCTCAATATCAAAGATGATAGGCGTGCTGGACCATTTCAGAAGCTTGCGCAACTCGACAGGTGGTTCTGCTGCATTGACTTCCCGCGCCCACTGCTTGAGTTGGCGGTGTGAAGTATGCAGAGAAGCACCGCCGTCGACGCACAAAACCTCTGTGGCTTTTTGGAACTCCTGCTCACTGGTCTCGACATCATCCATGTCTTCACCTTCATCGTCATCTTCATCATTGTCGCGGCCTCGGGGAGGTTTGTCTCCTTGCCGCTGCTTGGCCTTGCCGCGGCGTCCTCCCCGGCCGGCACGCTTCTTGCCGGATTCTGCCGCGCCTCCTTGGGCCCTCTCCTTGTCGCGTCGCTCATATTCAGCCTTTTGCTGTTGGACAAGCTGCTCGACCTTCTTGCAGCTCTGGAGGTCATGGCCCTTGGTGCGGTGAATCTTGCAGTATTGCTTGTCGGTGCCGTCCTGCTTGTCGGCGACCGCCATAGCCTGGCAGTTGGTGCATGCGGCAACCTCCTTGCCGGAGCTACCAACTTTGGCTTTATTGGCGCCACCTTCATTGCCGGACTGCTCAACGACTAGCACATCTTTGCCTTTCTTCTTCCTGTTGTTCCGCCGCCGGTTTTTGTTTGCCAGGGCAGCATCTTCGCTGTTAGATCCTCCTGCTCCTGTATTTTCTCCGGGAAATTTCCTCCCTTCCTCAACACATGCACACTTGTCGGCCAGGGCATACAGCTCGCTGATGTCCCTGATCCTGCACATCGCCATCTCCTCCCGCATCATGCGGTTACGCACGTTCTGATGGAACGCGTTGATGACCGCGGCAGGGTGGATATTTGGGATGTTGTGCTGTACACGGCTAAACCTCTGAATGTACTTGCGCAAGGGCTCTCCTTCCTTCTGGACGAGCAGGTGAAGGTCTCTCTCTTGGCCATGAGGTTTGTGGCCGCCTGTAAAGGCGCCGACAAACTGATGGCATAGGTCTGCCCATGAGGATATGGAGTTCTCCGGCAAGTGCATGAGCCAGGACCTGATGTTGGGCTTGAGCACCAGCGGGAAGTAGTTGGCAAGGATCTTGTCGTCCCGTCCCCCGGCAGCCTGCACCGCAATGGTGTAGATGCTGAGGAATTCCGACGGATGTGACTTGCCGTCGTACTTCTCCGGTACGTCTGGCTTGAAATTCTTTGTACTGGGCCACTGGACTTGCCGCAGCTCATGAGTAAACGTAGGACAACCTACCGCGTACGGCAAGTTGCATGGTTCCCCTGGCGCATGCATGTCGACAGAGGGCCCAGCGCGCTAGTCTGATTGACGCCGCGCTTCTCTTCGGTGCTCGATGCGAGAACGAGCGTCTTCTTGCTGTCGTTCCTGAAGAACTAGGCGCTGATCGCGACGAACTCGTGGATCCGATGACGCGGTGGAGTCGCTGTCGAGGTGGATCCGACGAGTCGGCGACCTTGGCCTTCGGGGCGGAGAGTGCACGGTGGTTGCAACCCCACCGGTCTTGTCGCCACCGGCTCGTGCCTGGCTGACTTGCCGCGGCTGCGATGTGCTCGGCTGCCGTGGAGTGTCGCCGTTGGCGAAGCCGATGAGGCTCTGAATGGTGGCCCTCCAGTCGTCGATCTTGTCTGCCGTTGGAGGGTAATCAAGGAGCAGTTGAGCTCGCGCCAAAGCTTCTGCTGAAGTGGCGGGCGGCGGTGGCGAACGGTGCGAGGAGTGGGATATGCTCGGACTTCTAACTATGTTAGAAGGAGCAGTATCCCGTCCAAGCGATCGCGCCTCGCTCGCGCCAGCATGTTGGCGTATGTGCTGGTCTTGAGCCCTCCGCGATCCACCAGCTTGGTCTTGATCCAGCAAACGCATGGTAGCGTGAGCGCCATGACGCTGCCGGTCATGCGCCCCCTGAGATGGGCGCGGTGCATGTACGGATGCCGAGGTCTTGGAGTGCGCCCGGTCATTGTGGGAGCCGGCTACGCCGCCGATGGGCAGCGCAGTCTTGTCCTTGGACCTGGCAGCACCGTGAGCTCCGTCGTCGATGCCCGTTCTTCCGCCGGCGTCTACCCCACTAGCCGTTTGCTCCGGTGGTGGTGGGTTCGGCGCGGACAGAGCAGCCGCCTCCGAAGCCTTCTTCTTCGGTGGCATGTTGATGAAGATGATGAAAATCTAGCTCGTGCGAACGCCGGATCTGGTTCACACAACCTTGACGCCCCCTACCTGGCGCGCCAAAGATGCCGGGGAAACTGATCCACGAGCACCTATGGGACTTGGCGGACCGGGTCCCTTTCGGTTCGGCGGGGGCGGAGATCGCGCAAAGAGCAGATCGAGGCGAAGCACACGAGCAGTTTACCCAGGTTCGGGCCGCACGGATGCGTAAAACCCTACTCCTGCTTTGTGGTTTGTATTGCATTCTTGCTCGGGAGCGCAGAGTGCTACAGTACACACCAGCAGCTAGCGAGACCGAGCGTGAATGAGTGTCCCCCTCTTCTACGTTGCGCATGGGCCTCCTTTTATATGCTCAAGGGGTCACCGACAGGTGGCAACATAGGCAAGGGTAAAAATGGAAAGGTGGTGGTTGGTACAGCTACTTGTACAGTGTATCATACCTAACCCTGACGGCAGGGGACAAAGGAATTAAATGCCCGTCTGTGTCGCCTAAATAGTGCAAAAAGGGACCGCCAGGAACGCCACCGTTCGCCATGATGGTTATCTTGTCAGCGCCGCTTGCCACTGCGCACCGCTGGCTGCACAGCCTCCCGCCACGTACGCCTGGGAGGGTCCCAGAGCGACACGTTGGTGGATGCGCTGGATCGTGGGCGCGGAGTGGTGGCTCGCCACGGCAAGCGCCTTGCCACGGTCGTTGTCTTGTCGTGTCCGGGAGCTTGCCGCTCACCGGGCCTTGCCAGGACGCGTGGCGCGCCGCGGCAAGTTCCTTGAGATGCCTTGGTTGGCCTTCCCGACAAGCTCCTCTTGCCGGGGTCTTGTCTCCTTCCCGGCAAGCTCCTCTTGCCGGGGTCTTGTCTCCTTGGCTTAAATACTTTGTTCTTGAATGGCTCCAAAGGAACCACGGAGGACCTCGGCAGTCACCCGGCAAGCCTTGCAGCGGGATGCTGCGACTGCCCGTGCACGAGTTCGGGATACTAGGGTACCCCTACTCTAGTACACCGACAAAATCCTTACCACTAATAGTACTTTGCAACCTCCTGCTAGTTTGACCTCTTCTTCCCAACACTGGACTGCATTTTGGCAATCTCATGAACCAAGAAAGACAGGGTAAAGAGCCCCAATTGTAATTTGGAACTGACTCAATATTGACCAACGCACTGTAGTATTTTGGGCTTAGAAGTCCCTTTGAATTCGGCGCAATTAGAATGGAAAGTACAAGGAGCATGAAAATCCTAGAGAAAGCTTCTTCAGATATGTTTTCACATAGCATTGATAGCAAGTGTTCTGGGGTTGCTTTTGTTGTTCCAAGGAATGTGTTCATGAGATCAACAGTTTGTTTTGAAGGCTTTGTTTCTATTGGAAAACCACCACATGGAATGCCTAGGATTTTGTCTACAGCTGATTCTGTCAAATGGAACTTGAAACCATTTCTTAGTTCAATGCTGCAAGTAGTGGTGTTGAACTGCATTGCTAACCATTCAAATATATCATCCAATATACAGTTGCATGATATATGAAGCAAAGAACCGAACCCAAGCTTATGAACTATGAGCTTCTGCTCCTCATTTAGTTCAGATATAGACTTGATCATAATGAATGAATTAGAATTGGGAAAAACATGAATATGTGGCAGAGTAGTTAAATTAAATTAAGGGGAGAAAAGAGCAGTTTGAATAAATTTAGTTTTGGGGGATATGATTGTTGTGCTTACTTTTAATCTCTTAGCTGCATTATGCTCATTTAATTGAGTGTCAAGATGCTGCTGGTTGCTCCTCTTGTTGATGAAACTTTGATCTACAGAACCCATCTGCACATAACAACACAAAAGTTATAGCAAGAGTAATGCCATGACTACCAGTCTACCAGTCTATCAATGAATTATATAAAAAGACAACGTTGTTAAGAAGAAGGAAAAAGAAGCATTCTCATCAACAGACAGAAAGAACATAGTGAATATATTGACCAAAGGTTATATCAACAAGACTTGTCCATTATGATTCGATTTTGAAATTTTAACTCTGCTTCAATATTGAACAAATAATTAAAAAGTTTTTACATGGCAATGGAGCTGCAAGGCCACAGCGCATCACCACAACAGTAGGGTGGGGGAGATAACAAATAGAGACTACATTTTGATTATCGCTACATGTGAAAAAGTTGTACTGGAAGTAAAAATAGTATGTTGTGCCTAAATCACATTTGATTGTTAGGACTGATAGTACTGAAAGTAAAATTCAGAATTTCAAAATGTCAAAAATGCTGCTCTAGTTTGGCCACGTTTGTCAGCTGTGATGCACATGCTCTTTTGTATTACATACATGAAAACTTACGCTAGTTGTTTCCAAAAATAATTGTCATATAACATCTGAAACAAAAATGCAATTCCTTCAGCAACTGTGACCAACTAAAAAATATTGATTGAGCAATTCCTATTTGTGCCAGAGGAGCAGAGACGACAAAACAATTTGTACACCTGCTGTCATGTTGCACTGCTATGTAGCAGAGCATCCCAAACCAGTTCCATGGCAGGGTTGAGTGAACTAGGCGTAGATCTTTAAAAGTTTCAGTGCAGTAGGCTAAGATTTTGACACTAGGTTAATAAATTCATTTATCTGACCGAAAACAACAGTAGGAACCTAGTGGGTAGAGTCCAAGAAACCCCTAAGATTTAGTAGATCTACCGTGTCTGAAGCATTTGGGGATAAAAAAGCTCAACCTAGGGTTTGTAGTTTCGCGAAAGGTACGATCTAGAAGCTACGGAATGACACAGAGAAGAGATTTCAAAGGGCAAACCTGCGTTGATATTGGCGAAGAGTAATTTTCCAACAGGGCATCCATGAGAGAGTCGGCAGTCGCCGGAGCAAGAGATAAAGAAAGAGTGGAAGAGAAATGGGGAATTTTCCTGCCCGTGGTTTGTTTTTGACAAATAAGACCCTCTGTTTAACCACGTTGCCAGTACTTTTCGAAAAAAACACCTAGCGGCGGCTTTGAAATATATTTTAGGTCCCTATGGAGATAAGTCAGGGCCCGCAAGTAAGTGACTTGGGAGGAAAAGACTCTGAACGAAAGAAAACAGGGGAATTGTTCTAGATACCTCTTGACTCTCTCGACCAGTCCCGAAGGGGTGGAATTGGTGGCGCCGATGGCGGCAACCGAGCCGCCGGCGGCGGCGGCACAGATTTCCGGTGGGGAATTCTCCGGCGTGGATGGGAGGACATCAATTCCACCAGTATTGGCGTCCATGGGAATCGAAAACCTACGGTCTTCAAGCTGATCGTCCAGATCCCAGGTTCTTTTCTTAATCTGCTATGTTCTTATGTTAGGTATAAAAAGTGCAGATATAAGAAGTTGTTGCTCTTTTAGAGAGTCAGTACAGAAACTATGTAGATTATATAGACTATGTAGATTATATGCTGAATTCTCTGATGCATCTGAGTTCTGAATTGAGATGGTATGATATGGCATCGCCAGGGGCTCTGAACCCTGTAGTTTGACAAGATAGACAACCACATGCTATGCATGTTTTTCTTATCCTTCTGGCTACTTCCTTGATTGCTAGGAGAAGGTTCATGCGTCGTGTCCTGCATCTTCTCTCAGTAAATTTCGTCTTGCCATCCCACAAAAGTTGATGCCCGTTTAGGTGGGGGGAAATGGCATGCTCTTCATTAAGCAATTTTGTCCAGACTAGTTGTTAGAAAGTTTATGTACAAGCTGCAAGTTTGAAGTTAACTAGTGTACCCTTGCACCTGTATTTTGAAGTATTTGTGATATTATTGCCATCCAGTGTTACCTACTACCTCTGTCCCAAATTACAAGATGTTTTTGGTATGCTAAAATAGCCTACCAAAAACGTCTTATAATTTGGTACAGAGGTTGTACCATTTAACATCTGGTCGAATGCACAATTAATTATGGGAGGTTCTGTTGTTAACGCTCTTCAAATATGTCAAGATTTCATAGTACTTGTGCCTAGAATACCAAAAAGTTGAGAGAAAAAGGGACATGTCTGACAGTGGTTGCCTTTTTTATGTACAAGCTAATTATTATGTGGTCAATTTGGAATTGAAGAAACTATGCTGTTATTTTATTAAATTTAATTTATGGCGACAAAACAGACGAACCATTAGTGATTTTCCTAGTGTGTAAATGTTTTACGTCTCCAAAATAAACTAATTCTCAAACAACCTTTGTCTTCACAAAACAGATGAACCATTAGTTCTCAAACAACCTGATAACTGAATCATTGTTGAATAAATATATCCTTTGAATCAATTGAGTGTAAAACATTGTGCACTGAATATGATTAAACTGATGATGTTTAGTTTAATAAGACCAAGTCTTGTTCTTCTAAATTCAATTGTGTACTGCCTAGAAAGTGAATATATGGTATCCACTGAGCTTGCTGAAAAGGTATTTTGTTTTTGTGTTAGGTGCTTTCAAGTGGAAGAACTAGAGCAGTAAATAAGAAGAAACCAGTGAAGAGCAAAGAAAAACCAAAGATGCTAACTACGAGTGATCAAGTTGATAAAAGTTTAGGAGAAAAAAAGGTTGTATGTTTTGTTCACTGATATTTCGAATTACCCAATCAGGTTATTTCTATACACAGTTGTGAAAAAGAAAGTTTATTGATAATATATTTGTTCTGCTTGATGCAGGGTGATGATGTTATGCTTGAATTTGACCAATATGTAATGTATCATGAAATGAAGAAGAAAACAGAGGTTAGTAAGTCAAGTTCGTGGGCACAACAATTTTTTAGTGAAGTTCCTGCTTTTTGAGAAGTCTTTGTTAAATCTAATTAATGTAGACTTGCTTGTATATTTTAGGAAGTATTAACTAGTCAGGAATTGATGTTAAGTCAAGAAAAATTTAGCACTCATGACAGATTTGAATCAATTACGCAAGAAGTTATTACTACACAATGTGTTGTAGAAGATGTCACTGAGCGAGATGATAATGAAGAAGATCAAGATGGTTCAAATGGTCAAGACATTGAAGAGGTATATCAAAGAACACTAAAAACAGTCTGTTCGTAATAATCTGATATTTTTATGTGCATGGTTGTTTAATTGCATGTTTTGCTCCAAAAATTGTAGATAAATTTTCAACAGCAACAAGTTTGTGTTGGAGTTTCTGGTCCTTCTTCTAATGTCATAAGTGGAAATCAAGATGCTGAACTAGCAGGAGATAATATATCTTCTATTCAAAATGACAATGCAATGAGCGTGGTGCTTGGTTCTGATAAGGTTTGTACTATGTTATTTTATGTTTTCTATTGTAACTTCATGAAAGTTATTGAGAGAAAATACAGACTTTCTGTTTTTCATTGCTCACGTTGTTTTGAAAAAAATGTGTAGGATGCACTTTCTTGTGAGAATGCTCTTGAAAACATTGGTAGTAGCAGTGGTGATTCTGATGAGGATGATGATGATAGTGTTTCGAAAGAAGAAGAGTATATGTTTCCAACGCCAGATGAAATAGAGAAGACAAATGTGCCTCAAGTTGGGAAGGTGTTCAGTACTCTGGATGCTGCTAAAAGGTTTGTTAATGTATATGCTCTGACTAATGGATTCGGAATAAAGAAAGGAAGAAACCACAAGAATAGAAAGATATGTTTTGTTTGCAACAAGAGCAGGAAGACTGTGTCGACATATACAGGGGCAAGAAAAAGGAGAAGAAATGTTCTTCAAATAACAAACTATCAAATGCATGTTATAGTCTACTTGGAAGATGGAAAATGGCACATTCAATCCCAAGATTTGAAGCATAACCATGATTTGGTTTCTTCTCCATCTCTAACACAGTTCTTCCTTAGTCATAGAAGTATGAATGATGCTGAGAAGTTATTGTCCAGGCTGCTGCAGGAACACAGAATAAAACCTAGGAAAATAATGAGCATATTTAGGAAGCTGTGTGGTGGAAAATTTGGGAATATAACTTTTGATGTGAAGAAACTTGACAATTTGAAGCAAGATGACCGTGAGAAGAGAAGAAACACAGATATAGAACACACTTTGGAATATATTGAGAAGTTGCAAGTTGATAAGCCTGGTTTTGTATACAAAGCACAGAGAGATTCTTCCAATTCCATCCTTAGTTTGTTTTGGACAGATTCAGGGCCGAGGCTGGATTACCTGTTGTATGGAGATATTATTTCGTTTGACACAACGTTCAGCACGAACAAATATAACATGCCTTTTGCGCCAATAATAGGAGTTAATGGCCACTCAAGAACAATTGTCTTTGGCTGGGCTCTTTTGCAAGATGAAACAGCAGATACTTTCAAGTGGCTATTTGAGACATTTGTTGAAGTGATGGGGGGAAAGAAGCCAGGAGTTGTGCTCACTGATCAAGATGCTGCTATGAAAAAAGCAGTTCCAAAGGTGTTCCCAGATGCATTGCACAGATTTTGTATTTGGCATGTTTGGAGGAAAGCAAGGGAGAATCTGAAAGTATACTTTCATTTGAAGAAAGGCATGGAGAAGGACCTGGATGAATGTATCATGCAGTCATTGACGGTACAGGAGTTTGAAACCAAATGGCAGGAAATGCTGGAGAAGCACAGTTGTGCGAAACATGCTCACATCAAGCGGATGTGGGAGAATAGGCAGTACTTTGTTCCTGCTTACTACCAACGAGTGTTCTGTCCTTTCACTAGATCAACAAGCAGAAGTGAGAGTTTCAACTCTAACTTTAAGGATTATGTTTTGAGGAAAGACACAATTGAAACATTTATCCGTCAATATGAATTGTTCCAAGAGAGTGTGATACATATAGAAAACAAAGATAGGTTCTTGTCTAATGAGAAAGTTCCTGTTATGTGGGGATATCAGCAGTTTGAACGGCATGCAGCTGAGATATATACTAGAGCCATATACACCAAGTTCCTGACAGAGATGATGAATGCCACTGCTTTTGGAGTGAGAGAGATTGAGAAAGATAAAATATATGAACTTAAAAGAAACTTTGAGTATGAGAACCCAGAATTTGACAGGGAGATATTCACTGTGCATGTAGACCGAGCTGCTGAGCAGTTTGACTGTGAATGTGGAAAGTTTGACAGGGATGGAATTTTATGCTACCACATTCTGAGACTGTTTACTCAGTTTGATTACCTCAAGATACCAGAAAGGTATATAGTGGCAAGGTGGACAAGAGAATTCAGAGAAATTCAGCTAAGGAAGCACAAGATTGATCTTCTTGGTGCACAAAGCGAAGACCAGTCACACAATGCCGTGCGATATGCAATAGTAATGAATACTGTTGGTGAGGTATGTTCGGACATTAGTCATGATTCTGGGTATTGTCAAGAATTATTAGATGCAGTCAAGACTGTCCATAACAAGTATCTTGCTGGGAGAGAAGAAATAGAAGGGAACCAAAAAGCAAATGAGAATGAAACAAACAGAAATAGTGACAAGGGCCTGAAAGATCCTGCTGTTAAAAAGAACAAGTCTGACAACAAAGGGAATAGAATGAAGCCTCGTTTAGAAATTGAAGCTCAAAAGTGTGCTGCGCGAAAGAGAAAAAAATTCAATATTAACGTGTGAGTACTAGTGCATAAAAACGATTAAGAAAAGTTATTGTTGAGATACTCTCAGGTTGAAGTTGTTGTGCTGGATATAAGAATAGTGACTATTTTAGGGATATATTCAACAAAACATTATTTCTTGCTGTAATTGGAAATGGTGTTCTTGTTGCTTTTTGAAAATATTAGTGTGAGCAATAGTAAACGCCTCACTATTTGTGTTTAGAAACAAAAAAATTACTCGTTGCATTTGTGATGTATGAGCTATTCTTTTTTGTTTCATACACAAGATGTGGTAGTTGAATTTAGACATGAATATACATTTTGGTTTGTGAAAAATTTGTTTTCGGAGAAACAAAATTGAGGAAAATAGTGAGACATGAACAAGTGCATATTTGTTTTTCAAACTAAAGGGTAGTAAAAAAGAAAAGTTTGTGTTCAAACAAGATGTATTTTCATATTTTTTAAGTTTAATCCAGTATTATTAACTTGAGTTTGGATTCAAGTGATAAAAAATTCAGTTTTAGTGAAGTATTTTTTGATGTCTATCTTTTTTCGACCACATTGTATATTTTTATATATACATTTAAAAATTATACAAATAGCATTTTTCCGATAGATGACTTTTTAAATACATATTTTGATGTCTATCTTTTTCAAACAGATTATACATTTTTTTATATACACATGAACTGTTTTGTAAATGTTAAACATTTTTCCATTATATGATTACATTTTCAAAAACACTCTTTTGATGTCTACATTTTCCCATACACATTGTGCATTTTTTGTATAAATCAGGAACATTTTATGAAATTTTAAATTTTTTTAAATTTGTGATTAACATTTTTAAATGCATGCTTTGATTTCTATCCTTTTAATACACGTTGTACCTTTTTTATATACGTTAGGAACATTTTTTAATACACGTTTAACATTTTACGGATAGATGATTAAAATTATTATAAAATACATGTTTTGATGACTAGCTTTTTAATACACTTCGTACATTATTAAAGTACATATAAACGTTTTTTTATATACGCGTTCAACATTTTACAATATATGATTAACTTATTTCAAAACAAACTTTTTGATGATTCTTTTTTTTCATACACCGTGCACACATTATGTATACATTAGGAACATTTTGCTATACAGGTTTAAAAATTTTAATACAAGTTTTGGTATCTAGTTCTTTTCATACACGTTGTATTTTTTTCTATGTACATCAGAAATATTTTTATACAAATTAAGCATCTCTTAAATGTGGTATTAATCTTTTTTACAGAATTTTCAGTACAATACATTTAAAATAAAGTAAAAATGGGAAACAAAAATATAGGAAAAGCAAGTCGAAAAATAAGGGCTTAAGTTCCCATGCGCTGGCTGGGCCAATGGGGCTGGTGTTTCAGGCGCGCGGGAAACAACTATCTGTTTTTTTTTCATTCTATTTTCTGTTCTCATTTTTTGTTATTTTTGTACTTTTCTTTATACTTTAATATATTCTATAAATACACACACACACACACACACATATATATATATATAAGAAAAACAGACTTCAAAAACACACTTCAAAAATGTTGAATAAGTACTAAAAAACGAAGAACAATTGTCTTTCGCTGGGCTGGTTTTTCAATACAGAGATCATGAATTGAATTAGATTTGCGTGAACTAAAAACTTGAATCCAGAGATCTAAATATGAGTCTAGTGAACTAAAATTATGATATGATGAACCGAATTTGAACTTGGTGAACTGAATTATCAATGTAAAATTTTGTTTTTTTAAAAAAAGTTCACTAAAATAAAAACAATTGTCCTGATGTTTCAATACAGAAATCATGAAATGAATTCGATTTGCATGAACTAAAAACTTGAATCCAGATGAACTAATTTAGATGAACTGAATTTGAATTCTGTGAACTAAACTTTGAGATTATGATGAGTATTGAAGTGAACTGAAATTATGATTTGATGAACTAAAATTGAACTTGGTGAACTAGATTTGCGTGAACTAAAACCTTGAATCCAAATGAAATAATTTAGATGAACTGAATTTGAATTCTGTGAACTAAACTTTGAGATTATGATGAGTATTGAAGTAAACTTAATATGAGTCTAGTGAACTAAAATTATGCTTTGATGAACTAAAATTAAACTTGGTGAACTAGATTTGCGTGAACTAAAAAATTGAATCCAGGTGAACTAATTTAGATGAACTGAATTTGAATTTTGTGAACTAAACTTTGAGATTATGATGAGTATTGAAGTGAAGTAAATATGAGTCTAGTGAACTAAAATTATGATTTGATGAACTAAAATTGAACTTGGTGAACTAGATTTGCGTGAACTAAAAACTTGAATCCAGGTGAACTAATTTAGATGAACTGAATTTGAATTCTGTGAACTAAACTTTGAGATTATGATGAGTATTGAAGTGAACTAAATATGAGTCTAGTGAACTAAAATTATGATTTGATGAACTAAAATTGAACTTGGTGAACTAGATTTGCGTGAACTAAAAGCTTGAATCCAGGTGAACTAATTTAGATGAACTGAATTTGAATTATGTGAACTAAACTTTGAGATTATGATGAGTATTGAAATGAACTAAATATGAGTATAGTGAACTAGACTTGTGATTTGATGACCCCCAAAATTTGAACTCAGTGAGCTAGATTTGTGTGAACTAAAAACATGAATCCAGATGAACTAATTTGGATGAACTGAATTTGAATTCTGTGAACTAAACTTTGAGATTACGATGAGTATCGAATTGAACTGAATACGAATCTAGTGAACTAAAATTATGATTTGATGAACTAAATTTTAACTCGTTGAACTAGATTTGGGTGAATTAAAAACTTGAATCTAGGTGAACATATTTTAATGAACTGAATTAGATAGTGTTTTTTAGTGAACTAAACTTTAAGATTATGATGAGAATTGTGGTGAACTGAATGTGAATGTAGTGAACTAGAATTATGATATGATGAACCGAATTTGGACTTGGTGAACTGAATTATCAATGTAAAATTTTGTTTTTTTAAAAAAAGTTCACTAAAATAAAAACAATTGGCCTGATTTTTCAATACAGAAATCATGAAATGAATTCGATTTGCATGAACTAAAAACTTGAATCCAGATGAACTAATTTAGATGAACTGAATTTGAACTAAACTTTGAGATTATGATGAGTATTAAAGTGAACTGAAATTATGATTTGATGAACTAAAATTGAACTTGGTGAACTAGATTTGCGTGAACTAAAACCTTGAATCCAAATGAACTAATTTAGATGAACTAAATTTGAATTCTGTGAACTAAACTTTGAGATTATGATGAGTATTGAAGTAAACTTAATATGAGTCTAGTGAACTAAAATTATGCTTTGATGAACTAAAATTAAACTTGGTGAACTAGATTTGCGTGAACTAAAAAATTGAATCCAGGTGAACTAATTTAGATGAACTGAATTTGAATTTTGTGAACTAAACTTTGAGATTATGATGAGTATTGAAGTGAAGTAAATATGAGTCTAGTGAACTAAAATTATGATTTGATGAACTAAAATTGAACTTGGTGAACTAGATTTGCGTGAACTAAAAACTTGAATCCAGGTGAACTAATTTAGATGAACTGAATTTGAATTCTGTGAACTAAACTTTGAGATTATGATGAGTATTAAAGTGAACTAAATATGAGTCTAGTGAACTAAAATTATGATTTGATGAACTAAAATTGAACTTGGTGAACTAGATTTGCGTGAACTAAAAGCTTGAATCCAGGTGAACTAATTTAGATGAACTGAATTTGAATTATGTGAACTAAACTTTGAGATTATGATGAGTATTGAAATGAACTAAATATGAGTATAGTGAACTAGACTTGTGATTTGATGACCCCCAAAATTTGAACTCAGTGAGCTAGATTTGTGTGAACTAAAAACATGAATCCAGATGAACTAATTTGGATGAACTGAATTTGAATTCTGTGAACTAAACTTTGAGATTACGATGAGTATCGAATTGAACTGAATACGAATCTAGTGAACTAAAATTATGATTTGATGAACTAAATTTTAACTCGTTGAACTAGATTTGGGTGAATTAAAAACTTGAATCTAGGTGAACATATTTTAATGAACTGAATTAGATAGTGTTTTTTAGTGAACTAAACTTTAAGATTATGATGAGAATTGTGGTGAACTGAATGTGAATGTAGTGAACTAGAATTATGATATGATGAACCGAATTTGGACTTGGTGAACTGAATTATCAATGTAAAATTTTGTTTTTTTAAAAAAAGTTCACTAAAATAAAAACAATTGGCCTGATTTTTCAATACAGAAATCATGAAATGAATTCGATTTGCATGAACTAAAAACTTGAATCCAGATGAACTAATTTAGATGAACTGAATTTGAACTAAACTTTGAGATTATGATGAGTATTAAAGTGAACTGAAATTATGATTTGATGAACTAAAATTGAACTTGGTGAACTAGATTTGCGTGAACTAAAACCTTGAATCCAAATGAACTAATTTAGATGAACTAAATTTGAATTCTGTGAACTAAACTTTGAGATTATGATGAGTATTGAAGTAAACTTAATATGAGTCTAGTGAACTAAAATTATGCTTTGATGAACTAAAATTAAACTTGGTGAACTAGATTTGCGTGAACTAAAAAATTGAATCCAGGTGAACTAATTTAGATGAACTGAATTTGAATTTTGTGAACTAAACTTTGAGATTATGATGAGTATTGAAGTGAAGTAAATATGAGTCTAGTGAACTAAAATTATGATTTGATGAACTAAAATTGAACTTGGTGAACTAGATTTGCGTGAACTAAAAACTTGAATCCAGGTGAACTAATTTAGATGAACTGAATTTGAATTCTGTGAACTAAACTTTGAGATTATGATGAGTATTAAAGTGAACTAAATATGAGTCTAGTGAACTAAAATTATGATTTGATGAACTAAAATTGAACTTGGTGAACTAGATTTGCGTGAACTAAAAGCTTGAATCCAGGTGAACTAATTTAGATGAACTGAATTTGAATTATGTGAACTAAACTTTGAGATTATGATGAGTATTGAAATGAACTAAATATGAGTATAGTGAACTAGACTTGTGATTTGATGACCCCCAAAATTTGAACTCAGTGAGCTAGATTTGTGTGAACTAAAAACATGAATCCAGATGAACTAATTTGGATGAACTGAATTTGAATTCTGTGAACTAAACTTTGAGATTACGATGAGTATCGAATTGAACTGAATACGAATCTAGTGAACTAAAATTATGATTTGATGAACTAAATTTTAACTCGTTGAACTAGATTTGGGTGAATTAAAAACTTGAATCTAGGTGAACATATTTTAATGAACTGAATTAGATAGTGTTTTTTAGTGAACTAAACTTTAAGATTATGATGAGAATTGTGGTGAACTGAATGTGAATGTAGTGAACTAGAATTATGATATGATGAACCGAATTTGGACTTGGTGAACTGAATTATCAATGTAAAATTTTGTTTTTTTAAAAAAAGTTCACTAAAATAAAAACAATTGGCCTGATTTTTCAATACAGAAATCATGAAATGAATTCGATTTGCATGAACTAAAAACTTGAATCCAGATGAACTAATTTAGATGAACTGAATTTGAACTAAACTTTGAGATTATGATGAGTATTAAAGTGAACTGAAATTATGATTTGATGAACTAAAATTGAACTTGGTGAACTAGATTTGCGTGAACTAAAACCTTGAATCCAAATGAACTAATTTAGATGAACTAAATTTGAATTCTGTGAACTAAACTTTGAGATTATGATGAGTATTGAAGTAAACTTAATATGAGTCTAGTGAACTAAAATTATGCTTTGATGAACTAAAATTAAACTTGGTGAACTAGATTTGCGTGAACTAAAAAATTGAATCCAGGTGAACTAATTTAGATGAACTGAATTTGAATTTTGTGAACTAAACTTTGAGATTATGATGAGTATTGAAGTGAAGTAAATATGAGTCTAGTGAACTAAAATTATGATTTGATGAACTAAAATTGAACTTGGTGAACTAGATTTGCGTGAACTAAAAACTTGAATCCAGGTGAACTAATTTAGATGAACTGAATTTGAATTCTGTGAACTAAACTTTGAGATTATGATGAGTATTAAAGTGAACTAAATATGAGTCTAGTGAACTAAAATTATGATTTGATGAACTAAAATTGAACTTGGTGAACTAGATTTGCGTGAACTAAAAGCTTGAATCCAGGTGAACTAATTTAGATGAACTGAATTTGAATTATGTGAACTAAACTTTGAGATTATGATGAGTATTGAAATGAACTAAATATGAGTATAGTGAACTAGACTTGTGATTTGATGACCCCCAAAATTTGAACTCAGTGAGCTAGATTTGTGTGAACTAAAAACATGAATCCAGATGAACTAATTTGGATGAACTGAATTTGAATTCTGTGAACTAAACTTTGAGATTACGATGAGTATCGAATTGAACTGAATACGAATCTAGTGAACTAAAATTATGATTTGATGAACTAAATTTTAACTCGTTGAACTAGATTTGGGTGAATTAAAAACTTGAATCTAGGTGAACATATTTTAATGAACTGAATTAGATAGTGTTTTTTAGTGAACTAAACTTTAAGATTATGATGAGAATTGTGGTGAACTGAATGTGAATGTAGTGAACTAGAATTATGATATGATGAACCGAATTTGGACTTGGTGAACTGAATTATCAATGTAAAATTTTGTTTTTTTAAAAAAAGTTCACTAAAATAAAAACAATTGGCCTGATTTTTCAATACAGAAATCATGAAATGAATTCGATTTGCATGAACTAAAAACTTGAATCCAGATGAACTAATTTAGATGAACTGAATTTGAACTAAACTTTGAGATTATGATGAGTATTAAAGTGAACTGAAATTATGATTTGATGAACTAAAATTGAACTTGGTGAACTAGATTTGCGTGAACTAAAACCTTGAATCCAAATGAACTAATTTAGATGAACTAAATTTGAATTCTGTGAACTAAACTTTGAGATTATGATGAGTATTGAAGTAAACTTAATATGAGTCTAGTGAACTAAAATTATGCTTTGATGAACTAAAATTAAACTTGGTGAACTAGATTTGCGTGAACTAAAAAATTGAATCCAGGTGAACTAATTTAGATGAACTGAATTTGAATTTTGTGAACTAAACTTTGAGATTATGATGAGTATTGAAGTGAAGTAAATATGAGTCTAGTGAACTAAAATTATGATTTGATGAACTAAAATTGAACTTGGTGAACTAGATTTGCGTGAACTAAAAACTTGAATCCAGGTGAACTAATTTAGATGAACTGAATTTGAATTCTGTGAACTAAACTTTGAGATTATGATGAGTATTAAAGTGAACTAAATATGAGTCTAGTGAACTAAAATTATGATTTGATGAACTAAAATTGAACTTGGTGAACTAGATTTGCGTGAACTAAAAGCTTGAATCCAGGTGAACTAATTTAGATGAACTGAATTTGAATTATGTGAACTAAACTTTGAGATTATGATGAGTATTGAAATGAACTAAATATGAGTATAGTGAACTAGACTTGTGATTTGATGACCCCCAAAATTTGAACTCAGTGAGCTAGATTTGTGTGAACTAAAAACATGAATCCAGATGAACTAATTTGGATGAACTGAATTTGAATTCTGTGAACTAAACTTTGAGATTACGATGAGTATCGAATTGAACTGAATACGAATCTAGTGAACTAAAATTATGATTTGATGAACTAAATTTTAACTCGTTGAACTAGATTTGGGTGAATTAAAAACTTGAATCTAGGTGAACATATTTTAATGAACTGAATTAGATAGTGTTTTTTAGTGAACTAAACTTTAAGATTATGATGAGAATTGTGGTGAACTGAATGTGAATGTAGTGAACTAGAATTATGATATGATGAACCGAATTTGGACTTGGTGAACTGAATTATCAATGTAAAATTTTGTTTTTTTTAAAAAAGTTCACTAAAATAAAAACAATTGGCCTGATTTTTCAATACAGAAATCATGAAATGAATTCGATTTGCATGAACTAAAAACTTGAATCCAGATGAACTAATTTAGATGAACTGAATTTGAACTAAACTTTGAGATTATGATGAGTATTAAAGTGAACTGAAATTATGATTTGATGAACTAAAATTGAACTTGGTGAACTAGATTTGCGTGAACTAAAACCTTGAATCCAAATGAACTAATTTAGATGAACTAAATTTGAATTCTGTGAACTAAACTTTGAGATTATGATGAGTATTGAAGTAAACTTAATATGAGTCTAGTGAACTAAAATTATGCTTTGATGAACTAAAATTAAACTTGGTGAACTAGATTTGCGTGAACTAAAAAATTGAATCCAGGTGAACTAATTTAGATGAACTGAATTTGAATTTTGTGAACTAAACTTTGAGATTATGATGAGTATTGAAGTGAAGTAAATATGAGTCTAGTGAACTAAAATTATGATTTGATGAACTAAAATTGAACTTGGTGAACTAGATTTGCGTGAACTAAAAACTTGAATCCAGGTGAACTAATTTAGATGAACTGAATTTGAATTCTGTGAACTAAACTTTGAGATTATGATGAGTATTAAAGTGAACTAAATATGAGTCTAGTGAACTAAAATTATGATTTGATGAACTAAAATTGAACTTGGTGAACTAGATTTGCGTGAACTAAAAGCTTGAATCCAGGTGAACTAATTTAGATGAACTGAATTTGAATTATGTGAACTAAACTTTGAGATTATGATGAGTATTGAAATGAACTAAATATGAGTATAGTGAACTAGACTTGTGATTTGATGACCCCCAAAATTTGAACTCAGTGAGCTAGATTTGTGTGAACTAAAAACATGAATCCAGATGAACTAATTTGGATGAACTGAATTTGAATTCTGTGAACTAAACTTTGAGATTACGATGAGTATCGAATTGAACTGAATACGAATCTAGTGAACTAAAATTATGATTTGATGAACTAAATTTTAACTCGTTGAACTAGATTTGGGTGAATTAAAAACTTGAATCTAGGTGAACATATTTTAATGAACTGAATTAGATAGTGTTTTTTAGTGAACTAAACTTTAAGATTATGATGAGAATTGTGGTGAACTGAATGTGAATGTAGTGAACTAGAATTATGATATGATGAACCGAATTTGGACTTGGTGAACTGAATTATCAATGTAAAATTTTGTTTTTTTAAAAAAAGTTCACTAAAATAAAAACAATTGGCCTGATTTTTCAATACAGAAATCATGAAATGAATTCGATTTGCATGAACTAAAAACTTGAATCCAGATGAACTAATTTAGATGAACTGAATTTGAACTAAACTTTGAGATTATGATGAGTATTAAAGTGAACTGAAATTATGATTTGATGAACTAAAATTGAACTTGGTGAACTAGATTTGCGTGAACTAAAACCTTGAATCCAAATGAACTAATTTAGATGAACTAAATTTGAATTCTGTGAACTAAACTTTGAGATTATGATGAGTATTGAAGTAAACTTAATATGAGTCTAGTGAACTAAAATTATGCTTTGATGAACTAAAATTAAACTTGGTGAACTAGATTTGCGTGAACTAAAAAATTGAATCCAGGTGAACTAATTTAGATGAACTGAATTTGAATTTTGTGAACTAAACTTTGAGATTATGATGAGTATTGAAGTGAAGTAAATATGAGTCTAGTGAACTAAAATTATGATTTGATGAACTAAAATTGAACTTGGTGAACTAGATTTGCGTGAACTAAAAACTTGAATCCAGGTGAACTAATTTAGATGAACTGAATTTGAATTCTGTGAACTAAACTTTGAGATTATGATGAGTATTAAAGTGAACTAAATATGAGTCTAGTGAACTAAAATTATGATTTGATGAACTAAAATTGAACTTGGTGAACTAGATTTGCGTGAACTAAAAGCTTGAATCCAGGTGAACTAATTTAGATGAACTGAATTTGAATTATGTGAACTAAACTTTGAGATTATGATGAGTATTGAAATGAACTAAATATGAGTATAGTGAACTAGACTTGTGATTTGATGACCCCCAAAATTTGAACTCAGTGAGCTAGATTTGTGTGAACTAAAAACATGAATCCAGATGAACTAATTTGGATGAACTGAATTTGAATTCTGTGAACTAAACTTTGAGATTACGATGAGTATCGAATTGAACTGAATACGAATCTAGTGAACTAAAATTATGATTTGATGAACTAAATTTTAACTCGTTGAACTAGATTTGGGTGAATTAAAAACTTGAATCTAGGTGAACATATTTTAATGAACTGAATTAGATAGTGTTTTTTAGTGAACTAAACTTTAAGATTATGATGAGAATTGTGGTGAACTGAATGTGAATGTAGTGAACTAGAATTATGATATGATGAACCGAATTTGGACTTGGTGAACTGAATTATCAATGTAAAATTTTGTTTTTTTAAAAAAAGTTCACTAAAATAAAAACAATTGGCCTGATTTTTCAATACAGAAATCATGAAATGAATTCGATTTGCATGAACTAAAAACTTGAATCCAGATGAACTAATTTAGATGAACTGAATTTGAACTAAACTTTGAGATTATGATGAGTATTAAAGTGAACTGAAATTATGATTTGATGAACTAAAATTGAACTTGGTGAACTAGATTTGCGTGAACTAAAACCTTGAATCCAAATGAACTAATTTAGATGAACTAAATTTGAATTCTGTGAACTAAACTTTGAGATTATGATGAGTATTGAAGTAAACTTAATATGAGTCTAGTGAACTAAAATTATGCTTTGATGAACTAAAATTAAACTTGGTGAACTAGATTTGCGTGAACTAAAAAATTGAATCCAGGTGAACTAATTTAGATGAACTGAATTTGAATTTTGTGAACTAAACTTTGAGATTATGATGAGTATTGAAGTGAAGTAAATATGAGTCTAGTGAACTAAAATTATGATTTGATGAACTAAAATTGAACTTGGTGAACTAGATTTGCGTGAACTAAAAACTTGAATCCAGGTGAACTAATTTAGATGAACTGAATTTGAATTCTGTGAACTAAACTTTGAGATTATGATGAGTATTAAAGTGAACTAAATATGAGTCTAGTGAACTAAAATTATGATTTGATGAACTAAAATTGAACTTGGTGAACTAGATTTGCGTGAACTAAAAGCTTGAATCCAGGTGAACTAATTTAGATGAACTGAATTTGAATTATGTGAACTAAACTTTGAGATTATGATGAGTATTGAAATGAACTAAATATGAGTATAGTGAACTAGACTTGTGATTTGATGACCCCCAAAATTTGAACTCAGTGAGCTAGATTTGTGTGAACTAAAAACATGAATCCAGATGAACTAATTTGGATGAACTGAATTTGAATTCTGTGAACTAAACTTTGAGATTACGATGAGTATCGAATTGAACTGAATACGAATCTAGTGAACTAAAATTATGATTTGATGAACTAAATTTTAACTCGTTGAACTAGATTTGGGTGAATTAAAAACTTGAATCTAGGTGAACATATTTTAATGAACTGAATTAGATAGTGTTTTTTAGTGAACTAAACTTTAAGATTATGATGAGAATTGTGGTGAACTGAATGTGAATGTAGTGAACTAGAATTATGATATGATGAACCGAATTTGGACTTGGTGAACTGAATTATCAATGTAAAATTTTGTTTTTTTAAAAAAAGTTCACTAAAATAAAAACAATTGGCCTGATTTTTCAATACAGAAATCATGAAATGAATTCGATTTGCATGAACTAAAAACTTGAATCCAGATGAACTAATTTAGATGAACTGAATTTGAACTAAACTTTGAGATTATGATGAGTATTAAAGTGAACTGAAATTATGATTTGATGAACTAAAATTGAACTTGGTGAACTAGATTTGCGTGAACTAAAACCTTGAATCCAAATGAACTAATTTAGATGAACTAAATTTGAATTCTGTGAACTAAACTTTGAGATTATGATGAGTATTGAAGTAAACTTAATATGAGTCTAGTGAACTAAAATTATGCTTTGATGAACTAAAATTAAACTTGGTGAACTAGATTTGCGTGAACTAAAAAATTGAATCCAGGTGAACTAATTTAGATGAACTGAATTTGAATTTTGTGAACTAAACTTTGAGATTATGATGAGTATTGAAGTGAAGTAAATATGAGTCTAGTGAACTAAAATTATGATTTGATGAACTAAAATTGAACTTGGTGAACTAGATTTGCGTGAACTAAAAACTTGAATCCAGGTGAACTAATTTAGATGAACTGAATTTGAATTCTGTGAACTAAACTTTGAGATTATGATGAGTATTAAAGTGAACTAAATATGAGTCTAGTGAACTAAAATTATGATTTGATGAACTAAAATTGAACTTGGTGAACTAGATTTGCGTGAACTAAAAGCTTGAATCCAGGTGAACTAATTTAGATGAACTGAATTTGAATTATGTGAACTAAACTTTGAGATTATGATGAGTATTGAAATGAACTAAATATGAGTATAGTGAACTAGACTTGTGATTTGATGACCCCCAAAATTTGAACTCAGTGAGCTAGATTTGTGTGAACTAAAAACATGAATCCAGATGAACTAATTTGGATGAACTGAATTTGAATTCTGTGAACTAAACTTTGAGATTACGATGAGTATCGAATTGAACTGAATACGAATCTAGTGAACTAAAATTATGATTTGATGAACTAAATTTTAACTCGTTGAACTAGATTTGGGTGAATTAAAAACTTGAATCCAGGTGAACATATTTTAATGAACTGAATTAGATAGTGTTTTTTAGTGAACTAAACTTTAAGATTATGATGAGAATTGTGGTGAACTGAATGTGAATGTAGGGAACTAGAATTATGATATGATGAACCGAATTTGAACTTGGTGAACTGAATTATCAATGTAAAATTTTGTTTTTTTAAAAAAAGTTCACTAAAATAAAAACAATTGGCCTGATTTTTCAATACAGAAATCATGAAATGAATTCGATTTGCATGAACTAAAAACTTAAATCCAGATGAACTAATTTAGATGAACTGAATTTGAACTAAACTTTGAGATTATGATGAGTATTGAAGTGAACTGAAATTACGATTTGATGAACTAAAATTGAACTTGGTGAACTAGATTTGCGTGAACTAAAACCTTGAATCCAAATGAACTAATTTAGATGAACTGAATTTGAATTCTGTGAACTAAACTTTGAGATTATGATGAGTATTGAAGTAAACTTAATATGAGTCTAGTGAACTAAAATTATGCTTTGATGAACTAAAATTAAACTTTGTGAACTAGATTTGCGTGAACTAAAAAATTGAATCCAGGTGAACTAATTTAGATGAACTGAATTTGAATTTTGTGAACTAAACTTTGAGATTATGATGAGTATTGAAGTGAAGTAAATATGAGTCTAGTGAACTAAAATTATGATTTGATGAACTAAAATTGAACTTGGTGAACTAGATTTGCGTGAACTAAAAACATGAATCCAGGTGAACTAATTTAGATGAACTGAATTTGAATTCTGTGAACTAAACTTTGAGATTATGATGAGTATTAAAGTGAACTAAATATGAGTCCAGTGAACTAAAATTATGATTTGATGAACTAAAATTGAACTTGGTGAACTAGATTTGCGTGAACTAAAAACTTGAATCCAGATGAACTAATTTAGATGAATTGAATTCTGTGAACTAAACTTTGAGATTATGATGAGTATTGAAATGAACTAAATATGAGTATAGTGAACTAGACTTGTGATTTGATGACCCCCAAAATTTGAACTCAGTGAGCTAGATTTGTGTGAACTAAAAACATGAATCCAGATGAACTAATTTTGATGAACTGAATTTGAATTCTGTGAACTAAACTTTGAGATTACGATGAGTTTCGAGTTGAACTGAATACGAATCTAGTGAACTAAAATTATGATTTGATGAACTAAATTTTAACTTGTTGAACTAGATTTGGGTGAATTAAAAACTTGAATCCAGGTGAACATATTTTAATGAACTGAATTAGATAGTGTTTTTAGTGAACTAAACTTTAAGATTATGATGAGAATTGTGGTGAACTGAATGTGAATGTAGTGAACTAGAATTATGATATGATGAACCAAATTTGAAGTTGGTGAATTGAATTATCAATGTAAAATTTTGTTTTTTAAAAAAGGTTCACTAAAATAAAAACAACTGGCCTGATTTTTCAATACAGAAATCATGAAATGAATTCGATTTGCGTGAACTAAAAACTTGAATCCAGATGAACTAATTTAAATGAACTGAATTTGAATTCTGTGAACTAAACTTTGAGTTTACGATGAGTATTGAAGTGAACATAATATGTGTCTAGTGAAATGAAATTATGATTTGATGAACTAAAATTGAACTTGGTGAACTAGATTTGCGTGAACTAAAAACTCGAATCCAGATGAACTAATTTAGATGAACTGAATTTGAATTTTGTGAACTAAACTTTGAGATTATGATGAGTATTGAAGTGAACTTAATATGAGTCTAGTGAACTAAAATTATGTTTTGATGAACTAAAATTAAACTTGGTGAACTAGATTTGCGTGAACTAAAAACTTGAATCCAGATGAACTAATTTAGATGAATTGAATTCTGTGAACTAAACTTTGAGATTATGATGAGTATTGAAATGAACTAAATATGAGTCTAGTGAACTAAAATTATGATTTGATGAACTAAAATTGAACTTGGTGAACTAGATTTGCGTGAACTAAAAACTTGAATCCAGATGAACTAATTTAGATAAACCGAATTTGAATTCTATGAACTAAACTTTAAGATTATGATGAGTATTGAAGTGAACTTAATATGAGTCTAGTGAACTAAAATTATGTTTTGATGAACTAAAATTGAACTTGGTGAACTAGATTTGCGTGAACAAAAAACTTGAATCCAGATGAACTAATTTAGATGAACTGAATTCTGTGAACTAAACTTTGAGATTACGATGATTATCGAATTGAACTGAATACGAATCTAGTGAACTAAAATTATGATTTGATAAACTAAATTTTAACTTGTTGAACTAGATTTGGGTGAATTCAAAACTTGAATCCAGGTGAACATATTTTAATGAACTGAATTAGATAGTGTTTTTAGTGAACTAAACTTTAAGATTATGATGAGAATTGTGGTGAACTGAATGTGAATGTAGTGAACTAGAATTATGATATGATGAACCAAATTTGAACTTGGTGAATTGAATTATCAATGTAAAAATTTGTTTTTTAAAAAAGTTCACTAAAATAAAAACAACTGGCCTGATTTTTCAATACAGAAATCATGAAATGAATTCGATTTGCGTGAACTAAAAACTTGAATCCAGATGAACTAATTTAGATGAACTGAATTTGAATTCTGTGAACTAAACTTTGAGATTACGATGAGTATTGTAGTGAACTTAATATGAGTCTAGTGAACTGAAATTATGATTTCATGAACTAAAATTGAACTTGGTGAACTAGATTTGCGTGAACTAAAAACATGAATCCAGATGAACTAATTTAGATGAACTGAATTTGAATTTTGTGAACTAAACTTTGAGATTATGATGAGTATTGAAGTGAACTTAATATGAGTCTATTGAACTAAAATTATGTTTTGATGAACTAAAATTGAACTTGGTGAACTAGATTTGCCTGAACTAAAAACTTGAATCCAGATGAACTAATTTAGATGAATTGAATTCTGTGAACTAAACTTTGAGATTATGATGAGTATTGAAATGAACTAAATATGAGTCTAGTGAACTAAAATTATGATTTAATGAACTAAAATTGAACTTGGTGAACTAGATTTGCGTGAACTAAAAACTTGAATCCTGATGAACTAATTTAGATGAACTGAATTTGAATTCTATGAACTAAACTTTAAGATTATGATGAGTATTGAAGTGAACTTAATATGAGTCTAGTGAACTCAAATTATGTTTTGATGAACTAAAATTGAACTTGGTGAACTAGATTTGCGTGAACTAAAAACTTGAATCCTGATGAACTAATTTAGATGAACTAAATTCTGTGAACTAAACTTTGAGATTAGATGAGTAAAGAATTGAACTGAATACGAATCTAGTGAACTAAAATTATGATTTGATGAACTAAATTTTAACTTGTTGAACTAGATTTGGGTGAATTAAAAACTTGAATCCAGGTGAACATATTTTATTGAACTGAATTAGATAGTGTTTTTAGTGAACTAAACTTTAAGATTATGATGAGAATTGTGGTGAACTGAATGTGAATGTAGTGAACTAGAATTATGATATGATGAACCGAATTTGAACTTGGTGAACTGAATTATCATTGTAAAATTTTGTTTTTTAAAAAAAGTTCACCAAAATAAAAACAACTGGCCTGATTTTTCAATAAAGAAATCATGAAATGAATTCAATTTGCGTGAACTAAAAACTTGAATCCAGATGAACTAATTTAGATGAACTGGATTTGAATTCTGTGAACAAAACTTTGAGATTATGATGAGTATTGAAATGAACTAAATATGAGTCTAGTGAACTAAAATTATGATTTGGTGACCTAAAATTGAACTTGGTGAACTAGATTTGCGTGAACTAAAAACTTGAATCCAGGTGAACTAATTTAGATGAACTGAAATTGAATTCTGTGAACTAAACTTTGAGATTATGATGAGTATTGAAGTGAACTAAATATGTGTCTAGTGAAATAAAATTATGATTTGATGAACTAAAATTGAACTTGGTGAACTAGATTTGTGTGAACTAAAAACTTGAATCCAGATGAACTAATTTAGATGAACTGAATTTGAATTTTGTGAACTAAACTTTGAGATTATGATGAGTATTGAAGTGAACTAAATATGAGTCTAGTGAACCAAATGAAAGAATTTGATGAACTAAAATTGAACTTGGTGAACTAGATTTGCGTGAACTAAAAACTTGAATCCAGGTGACCTAATTTAGATGAACTGAATTTGAATTCTGTGAACTAAACTTTGAGATTATGATGAGTATTGAAGTGAACTAAATATGAGTCTAGTGAACTAATTTAGCTGAACAAAATTTTATTTGAATTCAGTGAATGAACTAAATTTGAGATTATGACGAGTATATCAAGTGAACCGAACATGAGTCAAATGCTACAATAATGGTGAGAATTGTGGTGAACTGAATGTGAATCTGCTGAACTAAAATTATGATTTGATGAACCGAATTTGAAATTGGTGAACTGAATTATCAATGTGCAAAAAACAAATTGTTCTGGGTTTTCATTGTAGAATTCATGAATTGAATTAGATTTGAAGTAAAAAACAACTAATTTTATTGAATTGGTTTTGAATTCGGTGAACTAAACTTTAAGGTAAACATTATTGAAGTGAACTAAAATTTATGAATTGAATTAGATTTGGATTTTGAATGTTGTAGAACCGAATTTGGATTTTGACCTAGTTTTGCGTGAACTGAATTAGATGTGGATGATGTGGAAGCAGAGGAATGATGTGGTCTTCAATGGTGTGACGCCTTCGGTCCCTCGCACCATTCAGCTTATACAGGACGAAGATAGACTTTAAGCGAAGGTGAGATTGTTCAAAGGTGATACAGAAGGATTGGAGGTGGAACAAGTAGTCTCGGTTGCAAGTGAATAGTCCATTGTAGGAACTAGGGTGGTGTCGGATTAATTCCGCATGTAAATAAGCTTGTAACCGTGCATTTGGGGCTCTTACCATCTATTTTTCTTTAAATGAATGATACGCACGCTCATGTGTATTCGAGAAAAGAAATGTAAAACAAGTACTTCCTGCGTCCCAATAATATAACAGCATTTTTAACACTACACTATGTAGTGTGAAAAACTTACTTATACTATGGGACAAAGGTAGTAATCCGGATTGGAGGAGGCATTATGCTCCACTTATATTGCACATAGGTAATATAAAAGTCTCAGCAAATTTAAAGCGCGGCTTTTTTTAAGCCGGGGAGCGGAAGCTTAAGCCGGCCAAAAAGAACTAGCTCTTATTATAAGCAGAGATTGCAACAAAGATACTACAGGTTAAGAAACTAATAGTTGCATTTTTAGTGAAAAAATGCTCAGTACGCCAACATATCCAAGAGTATGCCATCTGGATTCAAAGAAAAAGTACATATCCAAGAGTATAGCAGTAGGTCGAGGCTGACATATGTTTAAACAAGTAGTACTATGTACTAGCATATGATTACAGATGAAAGTGTTGTAGACAGGAAAATGCATCCTTTTCTCTTGATCAATTACACATTGAAAATGTTTTCAGATGAATGTTCTGGGAAAGTCAATTTCCTATTCGAAAATCTTCTTCCTTCAGCTTGTTCAAAGTGCTTTTGAAGAACTTGAATGCAGATATCATTCTGTACTTCAGAATGTTCGCCTGGTTGTAAAGACAATATAGACAAAATGTGAGACATAGAATTACAGAATTTGTGAAAACTTTTATAGTACTAGAAAAAAAGTACTATACAGTACTAGATCACTGATTTATTACAAGAAGCTACACAGATAGTAAACGCTGAAAAAAGCTTGACTAAGTCATATGAGCATCATGAAACAATTACTGCTGAGACAACACGTGACAACACATAACAAGACCTGAAAAAATGTCGGTAAAAGAAGTATAGATAGAAAACGAACTAACACTTCAAAAAATGAATAAATTTCAATTCCAACCATGCATGCAATAAGTCAGATCATTCCCTAGTAAGCTAAAAAGATAAAGCACATGAAATTTAACAGACTTCATGGTGTTCATTGGGCAGAAAAAAGAACCAACATATCATGGTCTTCATGGTGTTCACTAGTTTGCTTTGGATTCAGTTTTTGATAAACAGAAAAAAAAATAAGGCAAAGAGTTTTCAAGATATACCGCACTGAAAGTCTTCATAGCTTTGCCTTCGAAATTTTCGATGTACAAAGGAAGATAGTGGCCTGAGTCATGCCTGCATAAAGAAAAACAAATACGAGAAAAAATGAGAACGAGTATCAAGTGTGATAACAAACAAGTAGGTTGAAAAAATTTAATAACTACAGAAAAGTATGTTGAATAAAGTTCCAAATGATTTTTTTTAATAAATATACGAAAACAAAGAAGAAGAAAGGAGTTACATTAAACAGTTTGTTGGGTAAGGCCCCACAGGTTCAAGCTTGAAAGAGAATACATTCTTGAATGGCTTTTTACTGAGTTTGCAAAGCATATTGTAGTTGGAAACCTGTTTAATATAAATATAAAGACAGTTAAAGAGATTCACAAATGGTAGGTCAGAGAAGAATTTTGTTTTGTCACTACTGGAATCAGCTAATTTGCCATCTGCCAGCTCTTTGCCGTCTGCTAGCTGACGGCAAAGAAGCTCTTTGCCATCAGCTACCAAAAAGCAGACGGCAAAGATCAGGCTGACGGCAAAGAAGCTCTTTGCCGTCCGCCAGATCTTTGCCGTCCGCCAGCAGACGGCAAAGAATCTTTGCCGTCAGCTGGCAGACGGCAAAGAGAGAGGTGGCCCCCACCCCTCGCCCGTTTGGGAAAAACTTAACGGCCCACCTCTTTGCCGTCTGCCAGCAGACGGCAAAGAGGCAAAAGGGCGGACGGCAAAGAGGGGCGGACGACAAAGAGGGCAATATCTAACGGCCCGTACCCCCCGCCCCTCTCTGTTCTCTCCTCGCCCCGCCACCACTTCTCACCCCACCGCCGCCGCCGCCGCCCGCCGCGCGCCGCCGCCTCTCGCCCCCGCCGCCGCCGCCCCGTCGCCCCCGCCGCCCCGGCCCCCCGCCGCCCCTTCGCCCCCCCGCCCCGGCCCCACGCCGCCCCGGCCCCCCGCCGCCCCGGCGCCCCGCACCCCACCGCCCCGGGCCCGGCCCCCCGCCGCCCCAGGCCGCCCCGGCTCCCCGGCCAGCTCCTCCACCGCCCCGCCCCCCCTCCTCCACCGGCCCTGCCCCAGGTGAGCCCCCCTCCTTTTTTCTATTTTTTTTCTTTTTTTTTCTTTTTTAGTTTTAGTTTAGATTTAGTTTTAGTTTTAGTTTTAGGTTTACTTTTAGTTTAGTTTTAGGTTTAGATTTAGTTTTTTCCTTTTTTTTCTGTTTTATTAGTTTTAGGTTTATGTTTAGTTTAGATTTAGTTTTAGTTTTAGTTTTAGGTTTAGTTTAGTTTGAGGAAAGAAGAAGAAGAAGAGAAAAAGAGGAGAGGAGGAGAAGAAGAAGAGGAAAAAGGAAAGGAAGAAGAAGAAGAGGAGGAGGAGAAGAAAAAAGAAGAAGAGGAAGAAGAAGAAGAAAAAAGAGGAGAGGAGGAGAAGAAGAAGAGGAAAAAGGAAAGAAGAAGAAGAAGACGGAAGAAAAGGAAGAATAGGAAGAAGAAGAAAAGGAAAAAAGAGGAAAAAACCCCGACCCGACACGGCACCCTGACCCGACACGGCACCCCGACCCCGACTCGGCACCCTGACACGACACCCCGACCCCTAGACCCCGACCCCGACACCCCGACCCCGACCCCGACCCCGACACCCCGACCACGAGCCTGACCCGACACCCCGACCCCGACAGCGACACGGCACCCCGACCCCGACCCGAAACCCCGACCTCGAGACCCCGACCCCGACACCGACACGACACCTCGACACCGACACCCTGACACCACACCCACCCTTACCCCGACACCGACACGGCACCCCGACCCCGACCCGGCACCCCGACCAGACACCCCGACCCTGAGACCCCGACCCCGAGCCTGACCCGACACCCCGACCCCGAGACCCCGACCCCGACCCGGCACCCAACCCGACACCCCGACCCCGAGACCCCGACCCCGGGCCTGACCCGACACCCCGACCCCGACACTGACACGGCACCCCGACCCCGAGACCCCGACCCCGACCCCGACCCCGACACCCAGACCCCGAGCCGGACCCGACACCCCGACCCCGACACCGACACGGCACCCCGACCCCGACCCGGCACCCCGACCCGACACCCCGACCCCGAGACCCCGACACGGCACCCCGACACCGACAGGACACCCCGACCACCGACACCTCCCGAAAAGGTGTTCTTTGGCCTTCCGCGGCTGACGGCAAAGGCCTTTGCCGTCCGCCGTTCATGCCTTTGCCGTCCGCCGTGGCAGACGGCAAAGTAGCTGATTCCTGTAGTGTGTATTGAAAAAACAAAAGGATATTATGTCTCAAATGATATTATGTCTGAATAATTACTTACCAAGTTATAGACAAGTTCTTGCTGGGTAGTTCCCAGAATGGTGCCACAGGGATAAAAAAAGTGACATTTCTCAAAGAGAGAGTTGATGGAAAGTACAACCCAGTGGTTTGACTTTATAGTAGGAAAGTATAACTGTTCAACAAGAAAAAGCAGATTCAGAATAAAAACAAGTAGAAAAGATCTTGGTTAACACTGGATGCATTGAAAAAGATTTACCAAGTCTTGCTTCCAAAGGCTTTCTTCTGAATTAATCCTGTCAAATTCTCGCATGCATGAAACTGGATCAAATAACTCAAGTGGAACCAAAAATTTATTCTATGAACAAAAAAATGAAAATTAGTAAATATTTTAGATTGAATGAAAGTAAAAGGAAAATTTGGTCAAAAGAGAACCTAATAGGCAGGTTACAAGGAAAACTCACAGTGAAGTACGAAGTGAAACAGTACTTCTTCACGTAAGGCTTTACTTCAGATGACATCTTTGATTCATGGTTAAGAACTTGAATAAATGAGTTCATCACTTCATCTCCAATCTCACCCCTCGCTTTAAATGAATTTAAGTAATTTTCATAGCTTACAGGAAAACCCTCTATGTCAACAAAAAGAGTGCTGCACAGAATAAACAATCAAAACTAATGTTAAAATTGAGAAAAAGGATCTTAAAAAAAATATACTTTAACAATTAAAAAAATACATATACAACGCTATGGTGCTCAAAACAAAAAGTTAAACATCCTTTTATAGGGGTATGAACAATGAGCTGTAAACTAAATTAGTTTGGTATCCTTATGATTTCTTTTTAGTCTAAAATTGTATCAATTACAAAGTTTTTTATCTGAACTACATTTGAGGTGATCCATAAATTTGTTCGGATTTCATAATACAATTTCTGTCTTGAAAAATGTCTACAACTAATCTAGTCCATAAAATTGCTTGTAGATGTGTACACTAAAAAAGTTCTCATAATTTAATGAAATAAGAAATGATAAAATAACTAAAGGAATAAGAGATTTACTATTCTTGGAATATAGGCTTCCACAGATATTTGGAAAAGAAGATATCCACTTCGTGAGAGATTTTGAGTTTCTTTGCTGGTTCAGGGGATTGAACTTTAGCTGCTCTTTTCTTTCTGTTCTTCTTTTCCATTGTGTTAGTTCCTGTACTCGGTCCAGCTTCAGAATTATTCATTGTAGAAAAGTCTGCATATCACATATGTAAAAAATTTGAACATTAAATGTTGCAATGCGCCAGGACTTGTAATACAAGAAAATGGAGAACACATAAAGGGAAAACAATATAATAGGCAAGAATTAAAACCTTGTTGGACAACAAAATCCATGTTCATTGAAATTCCTACACTTGTATCACAGTGAGAGGCTGGTATGTCTTCATTAGTCACACCAGCAGGAGTGATAGGAGAATCATCCTGAATAATGATTGGAGTACCTTCAAAGTGTTTCACTCTTTCGTTTGGAGAAGCAGAACTAATCAATATAAAACTTCTTTTTGGATCAACTCCAGTAGAAAAATTGTTATCATGTGCTTCAGTTGATAGAAAAATTTCTTCGTGCTGAGAAAGGAAATTGAAATGATGTTGTAAGTTCAATGAAAATTATGATTGGAATTTTTTTTGAAAAAGTACCTTAGGTAGTGAAGTGGTAGGATGCTCAACAGGGTTGGTGTTCAGAGGTGTACCATTGACTGGAAAAATTGGTGTTTGGTACACCGAATTCAGGACAGAAATGTTCTGGAGAAAAAGGAAGCATACAGAATTTAGCAAAGAACAAAGCAAACAAAAGTAAGCTACATTGAATATTTGTCTAAAAAATATAAATTTTGCACTTATGTTTACTTGCAAAACAAGTATTATAAGTGCTTCTCATGATAAGGAATAACAAAAAAACGAATGTCTCACAGAATGTCACAAATATTCAGGTAAGCACTAGAGTTCCTGTTCACCTGGATTCTGAAGTAAAGATTAAGAAAAGGAGATAAATATGTAAGTTCTGAAATGCGTTTACAAACCTCAAATTTTGGTCTTATTGGCTCGTTCTTAACTACATCATTGGAGGGATCCTGCATTATAAAAAAATTACTAACAGGACAGTGCTTTCAAGAAAACACTTAGATAGGAACTACAAAAGGCACAACACAAAAAATACCTCTGATTTCAAATGTGGCTCTGGTTTAAATTTTATATCTGGTTCAACTTTTGCAGTGTAACTGGGAACTGCTGAAATGATATCTGGATTTTTTGAATCAATTGACTTGTTTTCAATGAGAGCTTCAGACATAGAATTACCATTGTTGACCTACAAATGACATTACAAATAAATGTTTATCTATATAAGATACAAAATGACAACAAAGAATAAAACAAATAGAAATGGATGATTCTACTCATAAGAAATACCTCCACAGAAGGAACTGAATTAAACACACCAGGAGCATCAGGAGCACTGTTAACCGGAACCACATTGGCATATGGTGTGCATGATATGTCTCGGAGCTACAAATTAAAGTTCAACTAATGATGAAAACAAAGTACTAGAACTAAAAAGATAACTCAAGAAACAATATATAGTGTATGATGCTTACTGGTAAAACCCCATAATTTTTCCTAGACTCATAATTCCTATCAACCGATGCAAGATACTTGAAATCTTCACTCTTAACATGAGATATCCGAGGAAGAGAATAATCCACTGTTGACTGATGATTATGAATGAAATCAAAATCAACGAAATCCACATAAATGATCTGCCATTTAAAAAATAAACAGGTCAGTAAAGTAAAAAGTAGAGAGATAAAAAAAATTGTAAGTGAAGGTTGAACTTACTCCCCAAATAGGAAGACATCCACCAATATATGAAGGCTTGTTCATTTCCTCAATACTTGGTCTGTTCATAATCATTTCAAAATGACGCTCTGACTCCTCACGCAAGAAATCCAGTGCCAATTGCCCAAAGTCAAGTGAAGGTATAGCAGAAACATCTCTTAGAGAGTATAAGAACTTCATGTTACCAAAACAGTATGAGGCAGGGCACAGAATAGATGATAGGAAATAAAATGCAAAGCTCCTGATAAATCCATCTTCTGTCTCGTCACTAAGCATCACCTCCTCTATTTTGTTGATCGGCATTTTGTTCCGATCATCCACATATTTGTTCCTTAACTGTGTAACCTCTGCCTTCACTTGGGGATCATCGCTACTGAATACAAAAGGCTCGGTGCCACCAGGAAAATCAAAGATTTTGTTGACCATATCTTTACTAATCTTGATAGTTTTAATACTTGTGCTTGAAACATGGCTCTTTACTTCCAAACATATGCTGATCTATCCATTCAAGCAGATTCACTGGTATTTTAAGTTTCGCTGGCATATGAAGGAGAGGTTCCAATTTGTACTTTCTCACATGGCCTAACTGAATATCACTAAACTTCTTCACAGTTTTGTTCCAACGCTTGAAGGAAAGTCTGGTAATGTATGTTGGCTTGCATAATTTCCTAGGGAACACTCGGGCTACGAAAAAATAATATAAACAGCTGATAAGACAGTGGAAAATCTTGAGAATTAACCAATAAACATGGAATATGAAAAAAGTATAAAGCCCAATAAACTATCACACGAATTAGATCTATGTGAGCGGGAGGCATTGCTATTTGGATGCACAAGCGAAACTTAAAAAAGGAGATTACAATTAGATAGTGCACGTGTGGTGTACTTAGTAGCTTTGAAAAGCAAAATCTGTACGAATTTATGTGTGTTTCAAACATTATACTATATTTTTATTTGTATCAATACCTCATTGTGGAAATTATGCTTGATTGGAATTGATCAAGGGTTTGCATTTCATTTGTTGAACTTGAGGAATTAAACTAAAGGTGCTGGTCACAATTATACTGGAACACTTCATGCTATTATACATGTTGGAATATTTCGCAAGAACAGTATAAACTGGGGAAGTTGCGCTGTGCGTAGCATAAACTCTACGTATTGAGAAGCCTACATGTTTGAACATGTATTGATATAGTTTAAACTTGGCGTATGACTCACACTTACGTGGAGAGGGATAAGAAGGAATTTGACTTGGAAACTAGTTGGTTATGATCGTGGTTGGACCAAACAGCACAAACTTAACATTCAAACATCACAAACTAACAACTTAATAGACAAAAACTAACAAGTGAATAGACAAACACATCTGGTAAGACCAAAAGCTGACATAAGAATAAATTTTCCAGCAATTTGATCTAGTTTTCTACTGTAGCAAATGTGAAAGCTACAAACAGAAAACAGAAGAACTAACATACCACCTCAATCATTCCGGAGACCTCGTGGAGGGTATTCAGTTGGTTCGTCCCCTTCTGGTTCTTGAACTAGGTCAACCCCACCTCCTTCGTGTGCTGCAAATACAGATTTAACAAAACTATTAACAAATGAGCACTACTTATGAATATATGACATTGCAGATAATTAAAAAACCACAACATACTAAAGGGATTGGGCAAAAGAAAACATAGAAATACTAAGAGCAAATTTTCTTCAAATTCAATAACCTAGTTGAAAAACAAATATATTTGTGTTAAAGCTCATCTACATGTGCCATAACTATAGCACATTCTAATTCCTAGGTCACTGATTGTACATATAAAGATTTGAGCGGGCATTTTCTATTATCTTTTTCTATGTTCTTTTTCCTATATAAGGCACTATAGTACCACTACAGAAATTGAAATTGACAATTGCTTCTTCTAGAAATTAGCTGATCATTCTCTCGTAAGCTAACATGTTCGAACTTGACAACTTTACATGCACCATGCACTAACTACAAAAATGATATATATATATAGTACTATAAAAACATTATATTATTATACAAGAACCCTTTCTGGAACAATCAAACATCAAAACTTGAGTAAACAAAATCACGCGAAGTACAGCACCTAGGCATTCACAAAAGCGATATGTGTCCAGTTAAATTAGGCATAGCTTATTAGTATTAGATGAAGACATACCTATGGACATTACCAAATACCTTGTGGTATGGACTATATAAAATAATACTGGACAAGTGTCAACAAAATGAACGAATGAAAATACAGGAGACTGTCGCATACAGATGTGCAAAAACTACGATTAGATCCAGACATAAGTGTGAACTAACAAATAGAAACATGCTAAGCAGAATTTGTCAACAAACCATGACAAACTAAATGTCTCAAGTTGAAGTTCACTAACTAACACAAAATGCACTATATCCTCGAAATTACTATAATACAATCCACAATCTAATATTGAGTTATACTACAATACATGAATAACCACTCTCCAATCCCACAAGATTAATACTTAGAGCCAACATCTTCCTAATAATCACAAAACCCCTAGTAAATTTCAACTATGTTATGCATGCCAATGTGCACAAAACAGACAGAACAACAAAAGGGGAGATGAATTCAGACGCAACAAGACAATAAAATCATACAACAGATTCAGTTACACACATGGCAGAGGGACACGGGCCAACACACGGGAGATGCCATCCGTCACATGAGATGGATTTGCACGCATGAACAGGATACATTTATAGACATGCAAACAGAAGATCTAAAATATGGGGCGAAATTTTCTACCCCAAACCCTAGATACCAGAGACCCCATCCATCATTGCACACGGCCAGATCCACGCTTAAACAAACAGCAACACAAAAGAACGAGGACCACGAAAAAGACAAACCCTAACCGAAGACCTGAGGGGGATTAGGGTTAGAAGAAGAATGAACCAGATGAATCCATCACGCGACGGAGGAAGAAGAACATAGAAGAAGCAGTCCGATTAGGGTTCCTCGATGCGCTCCCTCGTCGATCCGCTTGATTCGCCTGAGATTCGCCTGAGATTCGAACTCAGGCTTCGGGGAAGAAGGGAAGTCGTCGGGGGGAAGCAGAGGAGAAAACAGAGAACGCCACCTGAAAACAGAAGAAACAGGGGTCGGGGGAAAGACTTACACGACCATGGGACGGGGGCGAAACAGATTCCAAACGGGCCGGCCCGCCTAGCACCGCTGCAGGCGCCGGTTTGCAAAATGAACTAATACCGGCGCCTGTGGCGCTAAATAGGATATGCCCGAATCAACTGCCCATCTCCTATGTCAATGTCCGTTCGGCGCAGAAGTTTGGTTAAGACTGAACCATTTATTTCCAGAACTCTTGTTCGGCGCCTTAAGCGCCATTTTTTCCAAACTATCGCATGGGCCGGTCCAACACATGCGAATTCCGGGTCACACACGAACTCCAGAGTCGCTTGCTCGGTTGGACTGGTTGACTGGCCAATCGTTTGACCATTGCCTTTTCCCAAAAAATGTTTATGAAAATAGGAAAAAGTTTGTGCATTTTTGAATAGTTCATGGATATGAAAAAGTTCACAAATATGAATTTTCTTTAAATGATTTTTTTCAGAAACTTAAAAAATGTCCATGAATCTGAAAAATGTTCATGAAATTGGAAAAATATCACGAATATGGAAAATGTTCACGATTTTCCAACAAGTTTAAGAAAATTCAAAAAATAAAAAAATACAAATGAAAAACCAAAAATGTAAAAAACGAAAAAATTTAAAATCCGGCAGAAACCCAATAAAAACTGTAAAAACAAAGGACCATAAAAACCAACCGTTGCTTGGAAGATGCATGTTTTGGGCCAGTCTTTTGTGACAACCAGAGGATCAGACGTGGGTACAATTAAGGCTGTAACCGACACCTTAAGTGCCAAATAGGGTCTGGCATTTATTTCCGCAAACCCGAGCATCCTTAACAAGCCCTTTGAGCTCTGTTGGGGAATGGTGGAAGCCTTAGGGCATCTACAATGCACGGCCTCTTAACCAGGCGCTTAAAGAGGGAAAAGAGTGGGATCTCATTAAACACCTATCGCAAAAGCCTAAGCTTCCAACGCGCAGCCGCTTAAATAGACGCTTGGATTATTAAAAAAAAATCAACAGTGCACAACAAATTGGCCTAGGCGCCCGACTCCTCTTATGGCAGCGATGCCAGCCTGATGCCGACCGATGCTGGGATTGAAACAGGTGGCTGCCAGATTGGCTAGGATTTTATTCCTTAGCGCCTGCTCTCCTCCATTGTAGATGCCCTTAGCATCCTTAACAAGCCGCTGCCCAAAGGGAAATTGCAATGGCGGCGGCTTACTTCGCGTGGAATATCTCTGATGAACAAAATTGTGGGCATCTTCACCAGTGTCTAGTCGACCATGCCTGTAGGGTTAAGACTGCCATTATAACATTCTAATGTATTAAATTTAGATGTTAAAGCATGTCATTTATACGCATCACATAAATTATGCATCATTTGGTGTTTTTTAGCTTCATTACATGGATACAAGTTCTAGACGGTAAAGAGGCGCACAACACATACACCACACTCGCACGCGCGCGCGCACACACACATGACCACACACACTTACTTTGCGCCTAATAAGAGCTACAACTTATACAAATGTCTTGAGAAACTTAGAAAGCCATCTGACTCCATGAATGGTGGGTACGTCAGCATCCTTGTGGCCTGTAGATGTGCGAGGTATTTGCAAGGGAAAAAATACTCCATGTGAGACAAACATGTCGATATTGGGGAGGCTGTGTGGCCACCGCCACAAGCCCACAACCGACCATCAAGCATAGGCACATCCTCGCATCACTTGGTGTTTACATGAATTAGGGAATTATTTAAATGACCATATTAGATCCTGTGGCATAAAATGATTTTCCAAAGCTGCATTGGGTTGGATTTCCCCCCTTAAAGATCTATATTTGCCCTACTATTTTTGGGTCTTTTTAGAATTTTCGAATTGAAATGGTACTTAAGGCCATACTCAATTCCTATTCAAATTCATGTAAATTAGAAAAACCTCACTACACACGATGACGTCCCCGTGCTAGGGGTACTTTGGGACGCCGGAAGTCGAGCCATCACGCTGTCCTGAGGCCTCCTAGGCCACTACTTGGCCAGTTCCAACAACCAACCTGGGAACCCTCTAGAAGGAAGACACTGTCAACTTGGCGTTCAAGACAAGGATATCAGATGCGAGGAGGACACTCAAACCAACTAGGAATCTGTAGCACTAGGCCCTTGGCATCCTTCATAACCTAGGGTTGGGCTAGTCATTACACTTCGGTATACTTACGATTCTAGATACCATCCTTGTACTCTGTACACAACATCCAAAGAATACAACACGAGCAGAAGTAGGGTTTTACCTCCACAGCGAGGGCCTGAAACTGGGTACGTTATGCTCCATATTTCCCTTCTAGGCTTTCTGGCTAGTTGCTCTAGTCACCTCCTCCCATGCCAACTGACCTTCAGAGTTGGCTTGGGCCACATTGCCCTCCAACCACTCACTTTCTCCTCGAACTCATCATGCTTGCCCTTCAGGGCCCACAATTTGTCCTCAAGCTCATTAGTCTTGGCATGTGCGATATTCTCGGTGTCCTTGACCAACTCGCTATTCTTTGTCAGTAGTTTCTAGATAACCTCCTGGTCAACTCCATGCCTCTACTGCTTGGCGGCACCCTTCCGCAGTGTTCCTGCCCGCTGCTTTGAGTCCAGTGCCATGCACCTAAACTTTCCAGCCTGCTTATCTTAGGGGCTACTGTGTACACTTTTATTCAAAATGAGAAGGCAAAATTGCTCCTTAGTTAATATTTGATCCTCAAGCCGATCTTGTCAGGCCAGCTTCAGGGTCGGGGGCTACTGCATCATCGTTTAAAGGAAGGTGTAAAACAGCTCCTAAAATTGACAGATCCTCTGGTCGGCCTGTTCAGGTCAATCAGAGTCTTGAGAGCTACTGCATTGGCGTTTTGGAAATTAAAATGACAACTCCTAATGATAAAGATCATCGGTCCAGTCTGGCCAGACCCTCTAGAGTCTCGTTGCCTACTATGTCCGCGCAAGACTACACAATCCGGAAATTTAAAGATGACCCTCGAGCCAGCCTTGCTCGTCTAGCTAGAGGCTCGAGGGTTACTAGACTTAAAGATTTCAAGAGCAAAGCTATTTCTTAAGAGAACGCCAGATAGATTCATTGAACCAACCCGTAGTAGCCGCGGAGATTGTGGGTTGGTTCAACATAGGCACCATTACCGCCACAATATAGGCACTCCATTGCGCAGGTCACTCTAGTAGTTTTCATTATTTCACTGAATTTCAGAAAATATAATATTTACCATATAGTATTTCACTTGACTGATATATGATTGTGAAATTTAAAGTGTTTTAAAATGTATATCCAATATTGGCCTTGTTTTAAAGGTCTTATTACCATGAGTTCAAATATACAAAGGAAGCTTTAAAATGCAAGTTTTGTTTAAAAGATATGAATCGTCTAAATTTTCTACAAGAAATAAAAGGCATGCATTTTTGTCGTGAGAGAGGAGAAAGAATGGAAGCGCCATGCATGCAATTATCATTTGGCGTGTACTATGTTGAGTGGAGAGAGAGAGAGACAGAGCGCGCAACCCACATGGGTGGGATCCACGTACGAAGATCAAACGGAGTATTGGAGATCTTATATTAAGCATAAGAAGATGTAGAACCGTAAGTCTGGAGTACTCTGCTAGGTACTGACGGCAGAGAGCAAGCTGTCTGGAGCACTCTGCTAGATAGTGGCGCCGCTAGAAGTGCTTTGGCCGGAGACCAGACTGGTTCCGGATGCCGGTATGTATACTCCATTCTCAATTGTTGTGGAGTGGACATAGGTTAGCCACACTGTACAGGCGTGTAGCATAGTTCCTTGCCGGAACAGAAGAGGAGAATCGAAATGGCAGCTCGGGCGCAGGACCTCTGGAACAATTGGTCCATCGAGATCCTGGTGCTCCACAGCCTCGGCCTCCAGCTCGCCCTCTTCCTCCTCGCCGGCATCCGCAGGCGCGGAGCCCACCCATTGCTGTGGTTCCTGCTGTGGCTGGCGTACCAGCTGGGCGACTACACGGCGACGTACGCCCTCGGCCACCTCTCCCTCAAGGGCGCGGCGCGGGAGCACCCCATCGTCGCGTTCTGGGCGCCCTTCCTCCTGCTGCACCTCGGAGGCCCGGACAACATCACCGCCTACTCCCTGGAGGACAACAAGCTGTGGAAGCGGCACCTGCTACACGTGGTGCTTCAGGTGTTGGCGGCCGTGTACGTCCTCTACGAGCATATCTCCGGCAGGGGGGCGCTGCTCCAGCTCGCCTCCGTTCTGATGTTCGCCGTCGGTGCGGTCAAGTACGGGGAGAAGACGTGGGCGCTCATGCTCGGCAACCTGGACAGCATCCGAGGCGCCGTCAAGAAGCAGCCACCTGCCATGCACGGGCATTTTCACCCCCAGGATCACGTGCTCAAGGCGGGTGGACACTTAGACGAGGAGTCCCTTGTGCGACGGGCTCACTCGCTCTTCCACATCTGCAAGCGTGCCATAGTTGACTGTCCGGTGATCGAAGACGACTCAGACACCGCCAAGATGGTGGACGGGGTCAAGTTCTGGCCATTGATGGAGACCGAGCTCTCCCTCATGTACGACATGTTGTATACCAAGGCGCCCGTCATCCACACCTGGTTCGGCTACTCGGTACGTCTCGTCTCGCCGCTCGTCATTGCCGCCTCGCTGCTTCTGTTTAAGCTCATTGGCAAGGATGTCGCCCACCGCGGGGTCGACGTCATCGTAACCTACGTCTTGTACGGTGGTGCCTTGTTCATGGAGACGACGGCGCTGCTCAACGCGCTAGGCTCCTCTTGGACATTCGCCTTCCTGAGTACCACGAGATGGCGCTGGCTTCGGACCACGGCTCTGTGCAACGAAAGGTGGGACCGGCTTAGGCGTTTGGTGGCATATCTTCACCATCTTGTGAGGCTAGGAGGAGGAAGCCGGTACAAGTCAAGAAGGTGGTCACGTACCATGGGGCAGTTCAACATGCTGCACTATCGCACGCGCTCCGACGGTGCATTCACGAGGCCTCTGCTCGGCAGGTTGGCCAAGATGGTGGGACTGGGACTCAATGAGTGGTGGAACAGGGAGCATTACTCATGGGCCATTGAGATGCCGGACCATGTGAAGGATCGTATCTCTAAACACATGGAAAAAATGTACAACGAAGGGGGTGTGAATTCACTAGGTATGCTCAGGAACAGGTGGGGCGAGGAACCACTGGTTCTCAGGAAACTTTACCATGGCATACTCAAAGACTCACTCGGTGTTGAGTTTCAGGAGTGCATCATCATCTGGCACATCGGCAGCGATGTTTTCCTCGTCAAGAGCGAGCGGGCAAAGGACGAGGATGCAACGCTCAATGTCGAGGCGATCAAGGTGATATCAAACTACATGATGTTCCTCCTTGTGGCGCAACCCGACATGTTGCCAGGCCTCTCCCAGAACAGGCTGTATCAACGAACCTGCGAAAATCTATTGAAGACTGGACAGTCGATGACATCTAGGCGCCAACACACGAACAACATCTGCGCGAAGCTCAAGAATCTCTTCCGCTTGCACGATGACCCCGGTTCTAGTTCCAGGGTCGCTGACAGAGAGGAGCTTGCAAGAATCCTATGTGCGAGCAAAGGCTTCAGGCATGATACTCCTCGACTGTCCTATGTAGTTAGACTTGCCAAGCAACTGCTAAGGGAAGAGAAAGATGGAACGGCTGATTCCTTGAAACTTGTCCTAGATGTGTGGACGGATATTCTTGTCTATGCAAGCAACAAATGCAGCAGGAAGGCTCATGCCAAGAAGCTCAACAGTGGCGGCGAGTTGACAACCATCCTGTGGCTCATGGCAGAACACTTCTACCAATTTTATTTGGAGGAGCTTATCCAAAAAGAGAAGGATAAGTTACATGTAGTGGAAGGCTCCAATTAGGTGGAAGGCTCCAATTAGGCAGGGACATGGTTATGACAAATCTAACGTGTGTATCACCATTTTCTTTCTTGATTGAAGCCATGTAAATTGTATCTTGCTCTCGGTTCTTGAAGGCCATGTGAATTTTATTGACTACCAACTCTTTTTCAAAGACTATGAGGGTGAACTCTTCTTCTCAACAATGTTGGTCTAATCTATTGTGCAGCCGCACCTAAGCTCGGTACCGTATATCATCTGACAAAATATATGAGGACTAATTGAACGGCACGGCAGGTGCAAGTAGATCATGGTCCTGAACCTTTCCTTGTTTCTATCGATCCTACCCTGCGGCTCGGCGAAGAAGTTTTGTTCTGTACCAGTTGGCTCGTTCCTGTTAAATCCAGCCTGGAGTTTAATTTTTTTAACACAGCCTCGAGTTACAGTGAGTCAGTGTGTATGGTGCAAAAGATTCATGGAACAAGTGAGTAGGTGCATACATGCAACCCTTTTTTTTCCGAGAAAACTTTCAATCTATTCATCAACTATCAAAGTAGTACAAAAAACACTAGTAGTAGACTGGAGCGAGCGGAAGGCGCGCCGTCGCCATCGTCCCTCCCTCGTCAAAGCCAGAAAAACATTGTTGCAGTAGACAGACGGGAAGTCATCATGCAAAGGACCTATAGGACCAGCGCACCAGAACAACAAGCGCCACGAATGAAAAGAAGCGTAGATCGAAAGGACCCAACCTGCAGACAAACATAGTAGACTAATGAGACCAGATCCAGTCGGATCCACCAAAGACAAACGCCGACCGAGTCCTACAAGATCCGTCGGAGACAAACCTTCACACGCCTTCCGACGACGCTTGAAACATCACCGGTACGGGGGCTAGGCGGGCAGGACCTATTCCATCTTGAAGAAGCCGCCACTGCCTCGTCTTATAGAGCATGGCACAAACCCTAACAATACTCTGAAAAGCATTTTAAAACGGAGTCCTCCTGCCGGCAAGGGCCGGGATCCACCGTGCCTTCATGGTCCAAGGATCATTGGAGACGAGGCGGGCTGGCAGCGACGACGCGAGAGGCAGGGAAACCCTAGACGAGAGTTCGCGTGAGGGCAGGAGCGAAGGCATATGTGCAACCTTGTGTGTTTACAAAGATGTATTGTGTAAGAAATCTTGCATAAATTGAACTACTCCCTCCGTCCATAATATAAGATGTTACTGTTACATCTATTGAGCAATCTTGTAAGTATAACTCTACGTGTCGGTGTCAGTGTACGTATAAACGAACTACCAATTGATGAGGTGGTCCGCAATATGCAGCACGTACGTAGGGTAACATGCTAATAATGCAGTGAGCACATGCGTGGTTCCTCGCCATCTTTGTACTCAATTGCCTTTTGATTTTCTTGTTGGCTTGTTCCAACCGGAGTATAATCTTGATGAAAGATCAATGACATAGGACTTACATAGTACCCAGGTTTTACTTGGACTAGCTAAATATCTGTCTTGTCGTGGTTAAAAATTTATAAAGATTATCCATTGTTATGCCTCTGTTGTTGATATATCCATTGGTAATGGTGCTAGTAGTCAAGATGTTATTATTCGGTATATTTTTCATCTAGAAAATTTGTTATGCATGGATTTTTCTACTCAAAACCCTGACGTGTTTTCTACCTATTGAGGCATCTTCAAAACGGACCTTCAAACCGCCCGCATACATATGTTCCGCGCGGTCCGGGTGTGTTTTGTCATCCAACGCGGACCAGTATTGGTTCGCCGACTGGTCCAGACAAACCTTTTCCCGCAAATCCGAGACAATCTGGGAGGGACTTTGCGGGAGTCCGGACAGCAGCCACGTAGGATTCCGACACCCTCGTCCGACCGAAAACCCCTCCCGGACCATGCGCCTCCATCCTCCCATTTGCTCTACTTTCATATTTCTCTTGCCATCACCGTCGCTCCACCACCCCGGCCACCCCGCACCCATGCTGAAACTCGACGGATCCATCACCTCCAATGATACACATCGGGCAGCACGTCGCTTCTCTTCTGCCACGCTCCACACCACTCCTCTAGCGGCCGCAAAGGTACCATCCACTTCTACAGTACTCACCATGACCGGCAACTATTCAGTGTAATGACCGCGCTATTTTTTTGTCCCTTCTTCTTTGAAGCAATGGATTTGGATATGGAGTACATATACGAGCACTATATTGAGTCATCCGAAGGCTCATCCGACGAGGAGGACTGCATGGATGAGACGACGATGATGTAGGCAGTCCTTCCAAACATGTAGCCCGCAGAAAAGCATGTTCTCAATTTCAAGGGATCGATCTGAAGGAAATATCCCCTAGAGGCAATAATAAAGTTGTTATTTTATATTTCCTTATTCATGATAAAGGTTTATTATTCATGCTAGAATTGTATTGATCGAACACTTAAATACATGTGTGAATACATAAACAAATACCATGTCCCTAGTAAGCCTCTACTAGACTAGCTCGTTGATCAAAGATGGTTAAGGTTTCCTAACCATAGACATGTGTTGTCCTTTGATAACGGGATCACATCATTAGGAGAATGATGTGATGGACAAGACCCATCCGTTAGCTTAGCTTATTGATCGTTCAGTTTATTGCTATTGCTTTCTTCATATCAAATACATATTCCTTCGACTATGAGATTATGCAACTCTGGATATCGGAGGAATACCCTGTGTGCTATCAAACGTCACAACGTAACTGGCTGATCATAAAGATGCTCTACAAGTATCTCCCAAGGTGTTTGTTAAGTTGGCATAGATCGAGATTAGGATTTGTCACTCCAAGTATCGGAGAGGTATCTCTGGGCCCTCTTGGTAATACACATCATAAGCTTGCAAGCAAAAGACTAAGGAGTTAGTTACGATGTGATGTATTACGGAACAAGTAAAGAGACTTGCCAGTAACAAGATTGAACTAGGCATGAAGATACCAACGATCGAATCTCGGACAAGTAACATACCGACAGACAAAGGAAATTACCTATATTGTCATAACAGTTCGACCGATAAAGTTCTTCGTAGAATATGTAGGATTCAATATGGGCATCCAGGTTCCGCTATTTGTTATTGACCGGAGAGGTGTCTCGTTCATGTCTACATAGTTCTCGAACCCATAGGGTCCGCAGGCTTAACGTTCGTTGACGATATAGTGTTATATGAGTTATATGATTTGGTGATCGAATGTTGTTCGAAGTCCCGGATGAGATCACGGAGATGACGAGGAGCTCCGGAATGGTCTGAAGGTAAATATTGATATAAAAGACGATGATATTCAGACACCGGAAGAGTTTCAGAGTGCACCGGGTAGTCATCGAGTCACCGGAAGGGGTTCCGAACATCCCCGGTAGGTGTATGGGCCTAATGAGCCAGGGGGGCGGACAGACCAGCCCACAAAGGAGCTGGCGCGCCCCTCTCCCTGGCCGCCAGCCATAGGGAAGGAAAGGGGGAGGGCTAGCCCCTCCTTCCTTCCCCTCCACAAGGGAGAAAGGAAAAAAGGGGGGCGCCACCCTCCCCTACCATTCCCCACTCACCTAATAAGGAAAGGGGGGGCTTGGGGAGTACCCCAAGTAGGATTCGGCTTACTTGGGGCGCCTCCTTGGCTAATTCTCCCTCCCCCCACCTATATATATGTGGGAGGGGGGCGCCACACATAACCACGACAATCTCTTAGCCGTGTGCGGTGCCCCCACCACCGTTTACACCCTCGGTCATATTTTCGTAGTGCTTAGGAGAAGCCCTGCGGAGATAGCATCACCATCATCGTCACCACGGCGTCGTGCTGTCGGAACTCATTCACTACCTCACCATCTTACTGGATCAAGAAGGCGTGGACGTCACCGAGCTGAACGTGTGCTGAACGCAGAGGTGTCGTACGTTCGGTACTTTATCGGTTGGATCACTAAGAAGTTCAACTACATCAACCGCGTTACTAAACGCTTCCGCTCACGGTCTACGAGGGTACGTGGACACACTCTCCCCCTCGTTGCTATGCATCTCCATGGATAGATCTTTCGTGTGCGTAATTTTTTTTGTTTTCCATGCAACGTTTCCCAACAGTGGCATCCGAGTCAGGTCTATGCGTAGATGATATTCACGAGTAGAAAACAAAGAGTTGTGGGCGGTGATAGTCATACTGCTTACCACCAATGTCTTATTTTGATTCGGCGGTATTGTAAGATGAAGCGGCCCGGACCAACCTTACATGTCCACGTACATGAGACCAGTTCCATCGACTAACATGTAACTAATTTTGCATAAAGGTGGCTGGCGGGTGTCTTTTTCTTCTACTTTAGTTGAATCGAATTTGACTATGACCGGTCATTAAAGAAGGTTAAGCAGCAAACTTGATGAATCACCGTTGTGGTTTTTGCGTAGGTAAGAACGATTCTTGCTATAAGCCCATAGCGGCTACGTAAAACTTGTAACAACAAAGTAGAGGACGTCTAATTTGTTTTTGCAGGGCATGTTGTGATGTAATATGGTCAAGACATGATGTGATATACGTTTTTGTATGAGCTGATCATGTTTTGTAATATCGACAACTGGCAGGAGCCTTAGAGTTATCTCTTAATTATTGTATGAAATGCAAGCGTCATGTAATTTACTGGTACAGCGAGGTGCTACATGAAAGGTTTTTAACCCCTTTCCGCGACGGCATTTGGAATCGTCGCCTAGTGAGTGACGGCGATAGGAGGGTCCTTCCCACATGACCCAGAAACCGTCGGGGATATGCCCTCCTGGCACACGCGCTCGGCAAAATGAGGTCGTGTGCGACCGGCGAGCGCTCAAATACGGAAATACGTACAGTAGAGCAAAAAAATTATAATTATACAGGCGAAATAGTTTCCTGTCGCAAGTACATCCCACACAGTCAGACCCCGCTACACGTTTTCGTTCGTATGTACATCCCGCACAGTCGTTCCAAGGAAATTCACAGGTACATCAAACACAATTTTCCCCGTTAAATCATTTATGATAGCGTTGCCATTGCACACGATATTAACAATTTTATCATTTGCGTTATTAAATGCATCACACACAGTGCGTAGAAGAAACTGTGTGGCAAAGACTGTCCATCACACACAACTTTTATGTGGTAAACGTTTGCACAAGGTGGCCTAACGCAAACAGTTTTCAAGAGGTCGTGTGTGATTGTTTATTGATCCAACACGGTTTATTCCTCGAAACTGTGTGCGTTGCCTGAGGTCATCGCCCACGGTATTTTCTGAATAACCGTTTGCAATAGCAAAACCCAATTAGCAAGCTAATTCGCCATTAGCAGGCTAATTGCCCTATAATTAATAATTCATTTATTAATCTAATTGACATTCATATTAAGCACATAATATATTTTATTTCCATATTAAGAAAGCAGGATTTCATAATTGAAATACATCAGAGTAAAACATGATATAGCTTCAGCACTCAGCTACCCCATTACACAACTGCACCAGCATCAAATTTCACATGCAACATGTAGAACCTTTCGAAATTAGTATCATACACGGTATATAGATAGATGCATCTCATCTGGAAAACTGCTGAAGCGGAAGGCGAATATTGAGCCTTCATTCATGTTGAAGTTCTTTGCAACTTTAGGCCAGTGCTTGTGGATGATTGACCGTCCGTCTTTCGTCCTCTTCAGGAACACTTCAATATTGAACCGTGGGTGTTGTATGAAAACCTACCTCGCCTCCTGACCATAGAGGTGGTTTGAGAGGTAATCATCAGTGAACTGCTTTGGAAATGTCTGAAAACAAGGATGTGCATAAATATCCTCTCTATATTGGAAATGGGGCAAAGGAATAAAAAAGGGCAAGGTATAATAGTTAGTACCATCTTGTAGTGAACTGATGTCTTCTTCATTATGCAGACAAAGATCTTGTTGTTTTTTGTCGCTAATTTCTTTATCCTAACAATCTTTCTGAGTTTATTGACTTGATTGATATTCATGGACAATTCATTTCCCCATATGCAAAAAGGGTCGAACAGTGGGTCAAAACCTCTGACAGCAGGACCTACATGTGCAAGACAAAATTGTTAAAAACCTAAATATTAGAATGGTTCCTACAATTGCACAATAATGTGCTATTAGACAACGGACCATGCACGTGCTAACCTCGATTGTAAACCTCAGTGCTTCCCATTGTTTCCCTGCAACACATATAAGGTAGTTAGTCATCAGGTTAAGTAAGGGTTCGCATGCTATCAGTAAAATATATTAATGAAAAATAAGCACATTGCATATTCATAAGATTAATTCAAGCCACATGAAAAACTCATTTATCCAAACCAAGCATGATTAAGAACTAGGAAATATAACACTTGTATATGTTTCTCATGTATTAAGTGCAGCCAAATTCGATTTATTTCTCACATGCACAACAATACAAAATTCTACCCACGACAATTGGACATCGCATTGCAGAATTGAACAAAGCAGCTAATTAAACACCACAACAAATGAACCAAATAGTAACAGAGACCTTTTTTGCACAATATAACATACTCCTAATAGAAGATCAGACAATTAACCAAACCAAGCATGCTTAACAACTTGAAAATATAGCAATTGTATCCGTTTCTCATGTATTTAGTACGGCCAACTTCGATTTATTCGTCACCTGGTATACAATAACAGAATGCACCCACAACTATTGAACATCGCATTGCAGAATTGAACCAAACAGTTAACTAAACACCACAACACAAATGAACCAAACGTTAACTGAGCACCACATTGCACAATGTATAAACAAACAAAGCATGCTTGACAACTTGGAAATATAGCAATTGTATTTGTTTCTCATGTATTTTGTAAAGATAAGTTCGATTTATTTCTCACATGGAATACAATACAAAATTGCAGCCTGAAGAATTGAACATCAAATTTGCAGAATTGAACCAAAGAGTTAACTGAAGACGACAACTAATTAACCAAACAGTTAATAAGTGAGCACCACACTACACGACATATAGAACATATACACTAGAGCAACAGATTGCATGGTAAAATTAGATACCCAATTCACTAGAATTTGTTAAGGAAAGGCAGGAGCAGCACACGCAACGGGTAATTCGGGCATGCTTAACCGGCGTAGCTAGCAAATGGCAAGGTGCTCCTCCAAGATCTGGGGTTCAGCACGAATGGCAGCCATCGCGACCTCATCCGCGCGTGCGGCCGCGATTTGCTTCTCCGCTGCCAAATGCTCCTTGAGATCCTGGCTATACTGCGTGCACCATGGCTTAGGGCGGCGCTTATTTGGTGGAGGGGTCAGTGATTTGGGTGGAAGGTGTCGCGCCGGCGGTCAGGGCATGTGGGATGTAGAAGGAGGAGGAGGATGGGGGTCGGGTGTGAATTACCTGCCTGGATAGATGAGGCCGAGCAGCGTGAAGGAGGGTCGCTGACGAGGAGGCGGCGTTGCAAACAAGGAGTGAAGGTTTCAACTTGGAAAGGAAGGCGGAAACAGGGGAAATGTGGATTTTGGTAAGGAGGAGGGGCGGGGAGGTAGATATTTCTGCAGAAGCCGAAAATTTGGAATTGCTTCAGCGAAAAAACTGGCGCGCAAAGTGTCATCAGACACGGTCCCTTATTCAGAACTGTGTACGATATGTGAACATCACAAAAGATTCAGATAGCTTAACCCGTGTGTGATGAGTTTGAGCGTCAAAATTTTTGGTTTGAATTTCCCTGGTTACAATGGTCATCCATGTCATTGCATAATTTGGGTACACAAAAGCGACTACAACACACCCACACTTCTTAATCGAGCAAGTTCAGCAATTAAACAGAGCTAGCTGACCTAAACATTACTCTAACAAATTAAAGACCGGCGCTCTTAATTAAACAAAACAAAGAGTACTACTACGGCTGGTGCTCGTCGATCTTCGCCGCCGTCTCCATGTCCAGCTCGCGCCCGACGGTCTCCTGGGGAAGCAGCTCCATGGCATCCATCGCACCATACTCGGCAAGCATCTCGCCATCCGTGTCCGCCATCTCTTTGGAAAAGGCCGCCACAAGCTGGGCATGGGCGGCCGTAATCTGTGCTTGGACGGGCTCCGTCGTCGCAAGGTATGCGGGTGAGGAACAGGTGGCTGCTTGAACGCTCTCGGTGATTGCCAACTCTTCGACTGTGGGTTGCCGACCGTTGTTGGAGAAGCTTCGTTTGATTTGTGCGGTGACTGCCACGAGCTGGGCGTGGGAGACCTCGACATGGTCGTGGGCGGCCTCCATCAAGGCTAAGGCCGCTGCTGTGGAACGGACAGCTGCTGTGCTGCTCTCGCCAGTTGCTATCCCCGAGGTAGATGTTGCTGCCGCCACCTGAGAAGCATTAGCGTCCGTTTGGGCTACCTTGGCCACCCGGTCACAGATTGCGGCCGTGCTCATGCACCTTATTAGCACGCGCATGGCGGCTGTGGCCGCGCTCTGCCGGAGTGGGCCACCGAAGTTGCCCTCGCAACGCGGGTCCACGTGCCTATCTTTCACCGGCGATGATTGAACAGTGAAATGATATTTGGGGAGCAAGCTAGTGTGCTTGAGACGCCGGTGTGGACTGTAGCCGACACACCTTCTCGCGTAAGCCATAGGCGTACTGTACACCGACGGTGCTCCAGGATATTTGTGCTGCATCTCACACGGTTGGTGATAATAAACTGTGTGGGATTTACTTGATTTTTTCATCTTGATTTGAATTACATAATGGGGTCAAAACGACAATGGACGGTGTTTGAATTGCTAGACCTTTTATATGTAGTGAACATGCAACTATATGTGTGTCGTAAAAGAATTGGAATTATTCAAGGTTCATTTGAACATTTTACACATTAAATTGGTTTTCTAGCCATTTCAGGTGCACAATTCAAAATTAAACTACATGCACATGCTCCGGTGCACCAACATGGGTTGTAAAACCATATATGTGTCCATCGGTTTATGCTTATGTCCCATGCAAGAAATGGGGATGAAATTCGAACACCACGACACCGTGGATCTCCGGCAAACATCGACGTACTTGCTTTTGTAATTCTAGTAAATCCAAAATTCATCCGAAATTCATGAAACTTGGCATGTTATCATGGAGCGGCATCAACATGTCGTGGTAATTTTTTTGTCCCATTTGGGATAGGTTTGGGTATAATCTTCTCATATACCAGAGCTTCTCACAACAAGTGTGATGATTTCGGTAGGGAATATTTCACCTTTGTGGACGAAATGATATCCGCTGCCTCTTCTCGATTTCAATTTTTTTTCTAGTGTCAACATAGAACAACAGGAGTGTTGTGTTATTTTTTGGGATTTTTCAGGGTTCGCTTGGACATTTTTATACATTAACTGAGTTTTCTATGCATTCATGTGCATAATTCAAATTTGAACTACAAGCACATGCTCTAATGCATATAAATTGGTTAGAAATTCAAATCTGTGTCCTTGGTTGCATGATTAGGTCCCATACAAGAAATGAGAATGAATGTCAAACACCCTGCCACTGTCACTCGGCCGCAAACATTGAGATACCTGGTTTTTAAATTCTACTAAATCCAAAGCTCGTCTGAAATTCATGAAACTTGGCATGCTATCATGGAGCGGCATCAACATGCCGTGGTAAATTTTTTTTCCCATTTGGGGCAGGTTTGGGTATATGCTTCTCACAAACCAGAGCTTCTCCCAACAAGCATGATGATTTCGGTAGGTAACGTCCCACCTTTGAGGATGAAATGATATCCATTGCCTCTTATTGCTTTCAAAAATATTCTCGTGTCAACGTAGAACAATAGGAGTGTTGTGTCAATTTTTGTGATTTTTGGGGTTCGTTTGGACATTTTTATGCATTAATTGAGTTTTTTATGCATTCATGTGCATAATTCAAATTTGAACTACATACACATGCTCTAATGCATATAAATTGGTTAGAAATTCAAATTTGTGTCCTTGGTTGCATGCATAGGTCCCATGCAAGAAACGTGAATGAATGTCAAACACCCTGCCACCATCACTCGGCCGCAAACATTGAGATACCTGGTTTTAAAATTTTACTAAATCCAAAGCTCGTCTGAAATTCATGAAATTTGGCATGCTGTCATGGAGCGGTACCAACATGCCATCGTAATTTTCTTGTCCCATTTGAGGCAGGTTTGGGGATATGCTTCTCACAAATCAGAGCTTCTCACAACAAGCCTGATGGTTTCGGTAGGGAATGTTTCACCTTTCTGGATGAAACGATATCCATTGCCTCTTCTCGATTTCAATTTTTTCATAGTGTCAACATAGAAGAACGGGAGTGTTGTGTCAATTTTTGGGATATTTCGGGGTTCGTTTGGACATTTTTATATATTAATTGAGTTTTCAATGCATTTATGTGCATAATTTAAATTTGAATTACATGCACATGCTCTAATGCATATAAATTGGTTGAAAATACCTTGCCACCCTGCCACCGTCACTCAGCCGAAAACATTGAGATACCTTGTTTTTAAATTCTAGTAAATTCAAAACTCATCTGAAATTCATGAAACTTGGCATGCTATCATTGAGCGGCATCAACATGCCGTGCTAATTTTTTTGTCCCATTTGGGGCAGGTTTGGGTATATGCTTCTCACAATCCAGAGCTTCTCACAACAATCATGATGGTTTCGGTAGGGAACATCCCATCTTTGGGGACGAAACGATATCCGTTGCCTCTGATTGCTTTCAAAAAATTTCTCGTGTCAACATAGAACAACAGGCATGTTGTGTCAATTGTTGCGATTTTTCGAGGTTCGTTTGGACATTCTAATGCATTAACTGAGTTTTCAATGCATTTATATGCATAATTAAAATTTGAACTATATGTACATGCTCTAGTGCATATAAATTGGTTGAAAAATCAAATATGTATCCTGGGGTGCATGCTTAGGTCCCATGCAAGAAATGGGAATAAATTTCAAACAACAGGGCACCGTTGATTGCCGGCAAAACGTTGAGATACTTTGTTTTTAAATTCTAGTAAATCCAAAACTCATCTGAAATTCATGAAACTTGGCATGCTATCATGGAATGGCACCCGACATGCTGTGGTATTTTTCATGTCCATTTTGAGAGAAGGCGCAATCGAATAACAGCCAACAAAGGCATTTTGAAAAAATAGCTGCCACTTTAATATCTCAAACGTTTGTATAATTCAAACCATGTGCGTTCTGTTAACCATTCGTGTGACGCCACGTGTCTTGGTTTTAACCACTATAGGAGGTGCCATGCGGACAACTCCTTGACCTTGACTGAATGGGAGGCGTGCGAGCATAGTCCGGTGCGCAGCCTAACCGAGAGGCATGCAAGCTGTCCTCCAATGCACAGGCTCACCGGGAAGCATGCGAGTTGTACGCTACCCAGGCTCACTGGGAAGCGAGCCCTTTGACTTTCATGGCCGCCCGCCTTCCTCTCCATTAATGGTGCCTGAGCCGCTGCTTAATACGGGCGGTCTTATTGTTCGCCTCTCATTCCCCTCCCTCCCGCAGACCTCCACCAATGCCATGGCGCAGAAGGATCATCCGCCACTAGTATTCAAGTTTGGTGAAGTCGTCTCCGAGCCAGAGGAGATAGAAAATAAGGAGGAATGGGGCCTCATGGACATGGCCCAGAACGAGCTGGCTGCGGCGGTTGCTGCCCCCGCTCCCGTCCCAGCTCCCATCTCCGCGCCCGCGCCAGCGACCATCCCCGTAGCATTGACGAGCTGGTCGCTGAGCACTATCGCAGAGCTGGAAGCCACGGGCGTCAGCGAGGTCTCCGCGGACCCGCGCGAGCTCGTGCACATGCCAGCGCCAGCGCCCGTGCCCGTGCACGTGTGCGCCCGTCCACCCACCGCGGCGTCGGTCCCCGTGCGTTTGGCTGCACCCGCCGCACCCGTGCCCGTGCGCGCGCCCCCCTCAGCGGCATGGGACGCTGTTGTCGACTGCTACCTCTCAGTGCCGCTAGCTGCCGTCCTCCCGTGCCCCGCCCGTCGATCGCGCGACGGCATGATGTTTGATTTACAAGTGAAGAACATTCTATGCTGCATTGAAGACTTCACCAACGGCGTCCCGGAGGACGACAACGACGGTGCGGCACGCGCCTCCGCCGCCGCCGGAAATAGTTTTTTTCCTGGGTTTAATAATGTATCTTGATCATACGAATATAAATTCGCAGTATGACTGAATGAAAGATATGGTTTGAGCGAACTTGCATTTTTCTCTCTTAATGTACAAACTTATCAAACGATTTTCTTTTGAAAAAAAATGTCAATTGTTTTTAAATATAAAATACTCATCACAAACATTTTAGTTAGAACACCCGTATGCAAACCGACAACTTCCCCAGGAAGCCAAGGGAAAATGTGCCAAGCAGGATTTGTGCAGCACTTGATCGCAAACGTTTTAGATAGAACACCCGTATGCAAAATGAGAGTAGAATTTGTGCATCTTTTCAACGCAAACAGTTTTTTTGGATGACCCGTGTGCAACCACTTACAAACAATTTGGTAAGATTTGCATCTGTCATATTGGTTATGTTGCCATTTGTCAAACTGGAAAGATTGACATTTGTTGATCTAGTAACATTGCCATTTGTCAACCTTGTAACACTACAATTTGTCAAAATATGAAGCTAAAAATCACTAGCAGTATCTAATTTTTGCAACTAAAACTCAGTAATTAAGCATAGATTTCATTCATAGATTAAGTCGTCGTTCTTAATTTATACAAACAGTTCAACTCGACAACTGAACCGACCAAACTTTTCCCCAATTGTTGCCAACCACGTACTGAAATAGCTAGTTCAACTATATATACCAGCTAATTTTAAGTATGTTGTACAGTTCCACCAACTCTATAGTCAGATGAACTGAACAAAATAGCCCCTAAATACTACTACTACGGAGGGGCTTTGTACTACTTCCGGCTGCCTCTCCTCTGTCGAGCACGCTCAGTAAGAGGCAGAGGAGGAGGAGCCTACCGACGAGCTGGCCAACTGCAATACGGTGCCTGCCGCTGCAGCAGCTTCAGTGACGCTCACCATGAACGCCCTGTGTCGCTCCAAACGACCCCTCTCGAAGCGGTGGTTCTCCTCGTAGATCTCCTGATTCCTCGCCTCTGAGGCGGTGTGTGCCGCGGCCACGGCGGTGGTAAGGCTCTTTGCGTGCTTGACGAGACGCTCCTCCTCCTCCCGCAGGAACTCGGTGTAGCGCGCAAGGTCGCTGACGCACGTGCGGGCATCCACCTCCGCCTCCCGCCTTCGGACGGCGGTGGCGGAGAGGGTGATGACCCCGGCGGTCGACGGTGGGCTGGCGGCCACGGAGGAACGACGATGAGGTGACCACCACCTTCCGCCTTCGGTCCGTGGCGGCGGAGCGGGTGATGGCTACGGCGGCCGGCAGTGGGGTGGCGGCCACGACGGCCACCTCCCGCCTTCGGGCCGCGGCGGTGGAGCGGGCGATGGCCCTGGCTTTCGACGGTGGTGTGGCGGCAACGGTGGCTGTCAACAGCTGCCGACGGGCAGCGGCGGCGGAGCGTGTGGAGGGTATTCCGTGCACACCCAACAAGGACGCCACGCACACTACACTGCGCCAGGGAATGCGCCGCCGCCGCGGTGTAGCCTCCTAGCTGGAGCTGTCCTCTGATGACGGTGGAGTGGCTGAGTGACGACGACGGACCGGTGCCATTGGCGATTGTGGGAGAAGCAGACGAGATAAGCTATAGGGAGGGAGGGGAAAATGCGACGCAGGACTTGCCGGTCATGAGGGTTTATATAGCAGGCCGGTAAGCATTGAGATTTTGGGAGATTTCACCGAGTTGGGAGGGAAGCTTGCGCGGGAACCTACGAGGTTGCGCGGGAACGGGCTCAACGACGATTCATTGACGCCACTTCGAGCCACCATTTGGCCAAAAAACGCCCCCGCGCACTGCGCAAGCTTGCACTGTAAGCCGTCTGCAGCGCTGGGTGACAAGACGTGCGAGAGAAGGATGAATGGCCACGTACACATACGGTTAATAAAATAAAACGTTTGCGATTTAATTACCTACTATACCCCCGTCTTGGTTTATAAGTATGATTTAACTAATAAAATACGAATGCATGTCGCCAAAGATTATATAGTTGGATTCGTATTTGAACATGGTTTCCAATTATATAATTTTTATAACATGCATTAACATTTTGTTGGTTAAATTTGAGGGCAAAGTATGGCACAAAATATAAATGGGACTATAGACTAGACGGAGGTAGTAGCACACGACTGCTCTCTACGCAGCGAAGCAACTGCCGACCAGCTTGTAGACGACCATTTCCTGTGTGTTCAACTGCTCTATGTGTGTGGTCGCTTGCGTTTCAGGTGGCCGCGGCGTGATCTGCTCGCGTCCCGTCGTGCGCGCTCTGCTCTCACGTCCCTCTGGGTGCTCTGCCCTCGTCCCTCCATGTGCGCTGGCAGTGCTTGTTGGGGAACGTAGTAATTTCAAAATTTTCCTACACACACGCAAGATCATGGTGATGCATAGCAACGAGAGGGGAGAGTTTTATCTACGTACCAACGCAGACCGACTGCGGAAGCGATCACACAACGTAGAGGAAGTAGTCGTACGTCTTCCCGATCCGACTGATCCAAGCACCGTTACTCCGGCACCTCCGAGTTCTTAGCACACGTACAGCTCGATGACGATCCCCGGGCTCCGATCCAGCAAAGCGTCGGCGAAGAGTTCCGTCAGCATGACGGCGTGGTGATGATCTTGATGTTCTACCGATGCAGGGCTTCGCCTAAGCACTACAACGATATGATCGAGCTGGAATATGGTGGCAGGGGGCACCGCACACGGCTAAGGAACGATCTCAAGGATCAATTTGTGTGTCTAGAGGTGCCCCCCTGCCCCCGTATATAAAGGAGCAAGGGGGGAGAGGTGCGGCCAGCCTTGGGGCGCGCCAGGAGGAGTCCTACTCCTACCGGGAGTAGGACTCCCCCCCCCAATCCTAGTTGGAATAGGATTCATCAAGGGGGAAAGAGAGAGAGGGGGGCCGGCCACCTCTCCTAGTCCTAATAGGACTAGGGGAGGGGGGAGGCGCGCGGCCACCTTGGGCTGCCCCTTTCTCCTTTCCACTAAGGCCCACTAAGGCCCATATGACTCCCGGGGGGGTTCCGGTAACCTCCCGGTACTCCGGTAAAATCCTGATTTCACCCGGAACACTTCCGATGTCCAAACATAGGCTTCCAATATATCAATCTTTATGTCTCGACCATTTCGAGACTCCTCATCATGTCCGTGTTCACATCCGGGACTCCGAACAACCTTCGGTACATCAAAATGCATAAACTCATAATAACTGTCATCGTAACGTTAAGCGTGCGGACCCTACGGTTCGAGAACAATGTAGACATGACCGAGACACATCTCCGGTCAATAACTAATAGCGGGGCCTGGATGCCCATATTGGCTCCTACATATTCTACGAAGATCTTTATCGGTCAGACCGCATAACAACATATGTTGTTCCCTTTGTCATCGGTATGTTACTTGCCCGAGATTCGATCGTCGGTATCCAATACCTAGTTCAATCTCGTTATCGGCAAGTCTCTTTACTCGTTCTGTAATACATTATCTCACAACTAACATATTAGTTGCAGTGCTTGGAAGGCTTATGTGATGAGCATTACCGAGAGGGCCCAGAGATACCTCTCCGACAATCGGAGTGACAAATCCTATTCTCGAAATACGCCAACCCAACATCTACCTTTGGAGACACCTGTAGTACTCCTTTATAATCACCCAGTTACTTGTGACGTTTGGTAGCACCCAAAGTGTTCCTCCGGTAAACGGGAGTTGCATAATCTCATAGTCATAGGAACATGTATAAGTCATGAAGAAAGCAATAGCAACATACTAAACGATCGGGTGCTAAGCTAATGAAATGGGCATGTCAATCAGATCATTCAACTAATGATGTGACCTCGTTAATCAAATAACAACACCTTGTTCATGGTTAGGAAACATAACCATCTTTGATTAACGAGCTAGTCAAGTAGAGGCATACTAGTGACACTAAGTTTGTCTATATATTCACACATGTATTATGTTTCCGGTTAATACAATTCTAGCATGAATAATGAACATTTATCATGATATAAGGAAATAAATAATAACTTTATTATTGCCTCTAGGGCATATTTCCTTCAGTCTCCCACTTGCACTAGAGTCAATAATCTAGATTAGACAGTAATGATTCTAACACCCATGGAGTCTTGGTGCTGATCATGTTTTGCTCGTGGAAGAGGCTTAGTCAGCGGGTCTGCAACATTCAGATCCGTATGTATCTTGCAAATCTCTATGTCTCCCACCTGGACTAGATCCCGGATGGAATTGAAGCGTCTCTTGATGTGCTTGGTCCTTTTGTGAAATCTGGATTCCTTTGCCAAGGCAATTGCACCAGTATTGTCACAAAAGATTTTCATTGGACCCGATGCACTAGGTATGACACCTAGATCGGATATGAACTCCTTCATCCAGACTCCTTCGTTTGCTGCTTCCGAAGCAGCTATGTACTCCGCTTCACATGTAGATCCTGCTACGACGCTTTGTTTAGAACTGCACCAACTGACAGCTCCACCGTTTAATGTAATCACGTATCCGGTTTGCGATTTAGAATCGTCCGGATCAGTGTCAAAGCTTGCATCAACGTAACCTTTTACGGTGAGCTCTTTGTCACCTCCATATACGAGAAACATATCCTTAGTCCTTTTCAGGTATTTCAGGATGTTCTTGACCGCTTTCCAGTGATCCACTCCTGTATTACTTTGGTACCTCCCTGCTAAACTTATAGCAAGGCACCCATCAGTCTGGTACACAGCATTGCATACATGATAGAGCCTATGGCTGAAGCATAGGGAACGTCTTTCATTTTATCTCTATCTTCTGCACTGGTCGGGCATTGAGTCTGACTCAACTTCACACCTTGTAACACAGGCAAGAACCCTTTCTTTGCTTGATCCATTTTGAACTTTTTCAAAATTTTGTCAAGGTATGTGCTTTGTGAAAGTCCAATTAAGCGTCTCGATCTATCTCTATAGATCTTAATGCCCAATATGTAAGCAGCTTCACCGAGGTCTTTCATCGAAAAACTCTTATTCAAGTATCCCTTTATGCTATCCAGAAATTCTATATCATTTCCAATCAGCAATATGTCATCCACATTAATATCAGAAATGCTACAGAGCTCCCACTCACTTTCTTGTAAATACAGGCTTCTCCAAAAGTCTGTATAAAACCAAATGCTTTGATCACACTATCAAAGCGTTTATTCCAACTCCGAGAGGCTTGAACCAGTCCATAAATGGATCGCTGGAGCTTGCACACTTTGTTAGCTCCTTTTGGATCGACAAAACCTTCTGGTTGCATCATATACAACTCTTCTTCCAGAAATCCATTCAGGAATGCAGTTTTTACATCCATCTGCCAAATTTCATAATTATAAAATGCGGCAATTTCTAACATAATTCGGACAGACTTAAACATCGCTACGGGTGAGAAGGTCTCATCGTATTCAACCCCTTGAACTTGTCGAAAACCTTTTGCGACAAGTCGAGCTTTATAGACAGTAACATTACCGTCAGCGTCAGTCTTTTTCTTGAAGATCCATTTATTCTCAATTGCTTGCCGACCATCGGGCAAGTCAACCAAAGTCCATACTTTGTTCTCATACATGGATCCCATCTCAGATTTCATGGCTTCAAGCCACTTTGCGGAATCTGGGCTCACCATCGCTTCTTCATAGTTCGTAGGTTCATCATGATCTAGTAGCATGACTTCCAGAACAGAATTACCGTACCACTCAGGTGCGGATCTTACTCTGGTTGATCTACGAGGTTCGGTAGTATCTTGTTCTGAAGCTTCATGATCATTATCATTAACTTCCTGACTTATTGGTGTAGGTGTCGCAGAAACAGTTTTCTGTGATGTACTACTTTCCAACAAGGGAGCAGGTACAGTTACCTCGTCAAGTTCTACTTTCCTCCCACTCACTTCTTTCGAGAGAAACTCCTTCTCAAGAAAGTTTCCGAATTTAGCAACAAAAGTCTTGCCTTCGGATCTGTGATAGAAGGTGTATCCAATAGTTTCCTTTGGATATCCTATGAAGACACATTTCTCCGATTTGAGTTCGAGCTTATCAGGTTGAAGTTTTTTCACATAAGCATCGCAGCCCCAAACTTTCAGAAACGACAACTTTGGTTTCTTGCCAAACCATAGTTCATAAGGCATCGTCTCAACGGATTTTGATGGTGCCCTGTTTAACGTGAATGCGGCCGTCTCTAGTGCGTATCCCCAAAACGATAGCGGTAAATCAGTAAGAGACATCATAGATCGCACCATATCTAGTAAAGTACGATTACGACATTCGGACACACCATTACACTGTGGTGTTCCGGGTGGCGTGCGTTGCGAAACTATTCCGCAGTTTTTCAAATGTATACCAAACTCGTAACTCAAATATTCTCCTCCACGATCAGATCGTAGAAACTTTATTTTCTTGTTACGGTGATTTTCAACTTCACTCTGAAATTCTTTGAACTTTTCAAATGTTTCAGACTTATGTTTCATTAAGTAGATATACCCATATCTGCTTAAGTCATCTGTGAAGGTGAGAAAATAACGATATCCGCCACGAGCCTCAATATTCATCGGACCACATACATCGGTATGTATGATTTCCAACAAATCTGTTGCTCTCTCCATAGTGCCGGAGAACGGTGTTTTAGTCATCTTACCCATAAGGCACGGTTCGCAAGTACCAAGTGATTCATAATCAAGTGGTTCCAAAAGTCCATCAGTATGGAGTTTCTTCATGCGCTTTACACCGATATGACCTAAACGGCAGTGCCACAAATAAGTTGCACTATCATTATCAACTCTGCATCTTTTGGCTTCTACATTATGAATATGTGTATCACTACTATCGAGATTCATCAAAAATAGACCGCTCTTCAAAGGTGCATGACCATAAAAGATATTACTCATATAAATAGAACAACCATTATTCTCTGATTTAAATGAATAACCGTCTCGCATCAAACAAGATCCAGATATAATGTTCATGCTCAACGCTGGCACCAAATAACAATTATTTAGGTCTAATATTAATCCCGAAGGTAGATGTAGAGGTAGCGTGCCGACTGTGATCACATCGACTTTGGAACCGTTTCCCACGCGCATCGTCACCTCGTCCTTAACCAATCTTCGCTTAATCCGTAGTCCCTGTTTCGAGTTGCAAATATTAGCAACATAACCAGTATCAAATACCCAGGTGCTACTGCAAGCATTAGTAAGGTACACATCAATAACATGTATATCACATATCTTTGCTCACCTTGCCATCCTTCTTATCCGCCAAATACTTGGGGCAGTTCCGCTTCCAGTGACCAGTCTGCTTGCAGTAGAAGCACTCAGTTTCAGGCTTAGGTCCAGACTTGGGTTTCTTCTCTTGAACAGCAACTTGCTTGCCGTTCTTCTTGAAGTTCCCCTTCTTCTTCCCTTTACCCTTTTTCTTGAAACTAGTGGTCTTGTTGACCATCAACACTTGATGCTCCTTTTTGATTTCTACCTCCGCAGCTTTCAGCATTGCGAAGAGCTCGGGAATAGTCTTGTTCATCCCTTGCATATTATAGTTCATCACGAAGCTCTTGTAGCTTGGTGGCAGTGATTGGAGAATTCTGTCAATGACGCGATCATCTGGAAGATTAACTCCCAATTGAATCAAGTGATTATTATACCCAGACATTTTGAGTATATGCTCACTGACAGAACTGTTCTCTTCCATCTTGTAGCTATAGAACTTATTGGAGACTTCATATCTCTCAATCCGGGCATTTGCTTGAAATATTAACTTCAACTCCTGGAACATCTCATATGCTCCATGACGTTCAAAACGTCATTGAAGTCCCGATTCTAAGCCGTAAAGCATGGCACACTAAACTATCGAGTAGTCATCAGCTTTGCTCTGCCAGACGTTCATAACATCTAGTGTTGCTCCAGCAGCAGGCCTGGCACCCAGCAGTGCTTCCAGGACGTAATTCTTCTGAGCAGCAATGAGGATAATCCTCAAGTTACGGACCCAGTCCATGTAATTGCTACCATCATCTTTCAACTTTGCTTTCTCAAGGAACGCATTAAAATTCAACGGAATAACAGCACGAGCCATCTATCTACAATCAACATAAACAAGCAAGATACTATCAGGTACTAAGTTCATGATAAAGTTAAGTTCAATTAATCATATTACTTAAGAACTCCCACTTAGATAGACATCCCTCTAATCCTCTAAGTGATTACGTGATCCAAATCAACTAAACCATGTCTGATCATCACGTGAGATGTAGTAGTTTCATCGGTGAACATCATTATGTTGATCATATCTACTATATGATTCACGCTCGACCTTTCGGTCTCCGTGTTCCGAGGCCATATCTGTATATGCTTGGCTCGTCAAGTATAACCTCAGTATTCCGCGTGTGCAACTGTTTTGCACCCGTTGTATTTGAACGTAGAGCCTATCACACCCGATCATCACGTGGTGTCTCAGCACAAAGAACTTTCGCACCGGTGCATACTCAGGGAGAACACTTCTTGATAATTTAGTGAGAGATCATCTTATAATGCTACCGTCAATCAAAGCAAGATAAGATGCATAAAAGATAAACATCACATGCAATCAATATAAGTGATATGATATGGCCATCATCATCTTGTGCTTGTGATCTCCATCTCTGAAGCACCGTCGTGATCACCATCGTCACCGGCGCGACACCTTGATCTCCATCGTAGCATCGTTGTCGTCTCGCCAATCTTATGCTTCCACGACTATCGCTACCGCTTAGTGATAAAGTAAAGCATTACATCGCGATTGCATTGCATACAATAAAGCGACAACCATATGGCTCCTGCCAGTTGGCGATAACTCGGTTACAAAACATGATCATCTCATACAATAAAATTTAGCATCATGTCTTGACCATATCACATCACAACATGCCCTGCAAAAACAAGTTAGACGTCCTCTACTTTGTTGTTGCAAGTTTTACGTGGCTGCTACGGGCTTAAGAAAGAACCAATCTCACCTATGCATCAAAACCACAACGATAGTATGTCAAATAGACTCCGTTTTAACCTTCGCAAGGACCGGGCGTAGCCACACTCGGTTCAACTAAAGTTGGAGAGACAATCGCCCGCAAGCCACCTGTGTGCAAAGCACGTCGGGGGAACCGGTCTCGCATAAGCGTACGCGTAAGGTTGGTCCGGGTCGTCTCGTCCAACAATACCGCCAAACCAAAGTATGACATGCTGGTAGGCAGTATGACTTGTATCGTCCACAACTCACTTGTGTTCTACTCGTGCAAATAACATCAAACCATAAAACCTAGGCTCGGATGCCATTGTTGGGGAACGTAGTAATTTCAAAATTTTCCTATGCACACGCAAGATCATGGTGATGCATAGCAACGAGAGGGGAGAGTGTTATCTACGTACCAACGCAGACCGACTGCGGAAGCAATCACACAACGTAGAGGAAGTAGTCGTACGTCTTCCCGATCCGACCGATCCAAGCACCGTTACTCCGGCACCTCCGAGTTCTTAGCACACGTACAGCTCGATGACGATCCCCGGGCTCCGATCCAGCAAAGCGTCGGGGAAGAGTTCCGTCAGCACGACGGCGTGGTGACGATCTTGATGTTCTACCGACGCAGGGCTTCGCCTAAGCACTACAACGATATGATCGAGGTGGAATATGGTGGCAGGGGGCACCGCACACGGCTAAGGAACGATCTCAAGGATCAACTTGTGTGTCTAGAGGTGCCCCCCTGCCCCCGTATATAAAGGAGCAAGGGGGAGAGGTGCGGCTAGCCTTGGGGCGCGCCAGGAGGAGTCCTACTCCTACCGGGAGTAGGACTCCCCCCCCCCCAATCCTAGTTGGAATAGGATTCATCAAGGGGGAAAGAGAGAGAGGGGGCCGGCCACCTCTCCTAGTCCTAATAGGACTAGGGGAGGGGGGAGGCGCGCGGCCACCTTGGGCTGCCCCTTTCTCCTTTCCACTAAGGCCCACTAAGGCCCATATGACTCCCGGGGGGGTTCCGGTAACCTCCCGGTACTCCGGTAAAATCCCGATTTCACCCGGAACACTTCCGATGTCCAAACATAGGCTTCCAATATATCAATCTTTATGTCTTGACCATTTCGAGACTCCTCGTCATGTCCGTGATCACATCCGGGACTCCGAACAACCTTCGGTACATCAAATGCATAAACTCATAATAATTGTCATCGTAACGTTAAGCGTGCGGACCCTACGGTTCGAGAACAATGTAGACATGACCGAGACACATCTCCGGTCAATAACCAATAGCGGGACCTGGATGCCCATATTGGCTCCTACATATTCTATGAAGATCTTTATCGGTCAGACCGCATAACAACATACGTTGTTCCCTTTGTCATCGGTATGTTACTTGCCCGAGATTCAATCGTCGGTATCCAATACCTAGTTCAATCTCGTTACCGGCAAGTCTCTTTACTCGTTCCGTAATACATCATCTCACAACTAACATATTAGTTGCAGTGCTTGCAAGGCTTATGTGATGAGCATTACCGAGAGGGCCCAGAGATACCTCTCCGACAATCGGAGTGACAAATCCTATTCTCGAAATACGCCAACCCAACATCTACCTTTGGAGACACCTGTAGTACTCCTTTATAATCACCCAGTTACGTTGTGACGTTTGGTAGCACCCAAAGTGTTCCTCCGGTAAACTGGAGTTGCATAATCTCATAGTCATAGGAACATGTATAAGTCATGAAGAAAGCAATAGCAACATACTAAACGATCGGGTGCTAAGCTAATGAAATGGGTCATGTCAATCAGATCATTCAACTAATGATGTGACCTCGTTAATCAAATAACAACACCTTGTTCATGGTTAGGAAACATAACCATCTTTGATTAACGAGCTAGTCAAGTAGAGGCATACTAGTGACACTAAGTTTGTCTATATATTCACACATGTATTATGTTTCCGGTTAATACAATTCTAGCATGAATAATAAACATTTATCATGATATAAGGAAATAAATAATAACTTTATTATTGCCTCTAGGGCATATTTCCTTCAGTGTTTGGGGCAGGTGCATGATCACGCACGTTCGTGTGCATGCGGTTGCGCCAGGCGCGGCGCGACAATGCAGTTACCCGCTGCAAAAACTGCCATGCGGACACGCAGAGAATCCAGGCTGCCCGGGCCCCATTTATTCTTGCGACCATTTACCTTCATCTCTTGCATCACACGACACAATAAGCACACCCACGACGACACATACAGAGAGGACATCCAGCGGTTCCAATGGCGCTCCCGTGGCTCCAATGGCGCTCCCAGCGGCCGACGACAACAACGGCGGGCAGTTCACCAAGCATCATGTAGTGGGCACCCATGGGAGGGGGAAGGCCCTCTCGGTGGTGTAGATGAACGATCCGGTCTCGGTGGAGAGCTACATCCAAACTATGGAGCAATTTCCTTGCCGAGGACAAGTACCAAGTGGTCGGCTTCGACCTCGAGTACACCATCGGTCGTGCCGGGCACGATCAGAAGGTTGTCGTCACCCAGTTGTGCGTGCGACATGACGTCCTCGTCTACCACTACCACCTTTCCACAAGGCCTTGCGAGCGTTTCTCTAGGTTTATCAATAGCCCCGACTATAGTTTTGCTACGGTGGACACTACCAACGATCTAAAAGCGCTCAAGGTTTCGGGCTTTAAATGCCCGAATCTTCTCAACATCCAGCACCACTACAAGGTCTGGGGTAGTGACAAAAACAAACTGAACTCCCTGGTTGACCTCGCCTCGGCCATCATTGACCCCTACTACATGAAGATGAAGAATGAGAGCAAGAAGGACAAGAACGCCTGGCACAGTGTGTGGCATGAGAGACTGGATGAACAACATATCAAGTGCGCGGCCAAGGATGCGTACACAAGCTACGAGATGTACAGGCGGATCGTTGACATGAGGAAGTGTCTTCTTCCTGCCCCAAACGAGGGATCGAGCCACAGAGCAGTGGCGGGAGCGTCACAAGAAGTAGATGAGTAGACAATCATTTCTCCTACTTTAGAATGCATGCAATTGTTTATTGAGGTGTGTGCGAATGATCTGTATAGTCACTTATGTAATTGGATGTTTATTTCAGTTATTCTTCTGTAGACAGAGCAAGTCACACGGCTTATTAGCAGCAATCGTCTGTGTTATTATTGGTCTTCGCACACATTTCTGATTACGGACCTGTTTGCCGCGTATCACACACATCTTGTTCAGTTGAACCATTTTTGTTCTCTTCTCTCAATGCAAACATTTCATCTGAGTGAACCGCATGCCGTATATCGCACACACCTTGATCTGACTGACCGTTTCGTTTGTGTTCCATAATCACAAACAGTTCATCTGAGTGAACCGTATGCTGTATATTGCGCACACCTTCATTTGGCTGCCCGTTTCTTTTGTACCTCCTCATCGCAAACAGTTAATTGAACTGAACCGTATGCCATGCATCACACACGCAACTAAAATCTGAAACGTGTTTGATGCATCCATCATCGCAAACATTTTGCACCTTTTTGATGATTTTTTACACCACCGTTTGCGATTATGGCATCGCACACAGTTTCGTCGAAGGGTCTCTGATCGTAGTGTCGTGTTTGGACCATCCTACAGTAGTGATTGCTTTACTTTATCGCTATGCGTTAGCAATAGTTATAGAAGCAATAGTTGGCGAGATGACCCCGACCCAGCGATGGGGATCAAGGTGTCGAGCCGGTGACGATGGAGATCATATGATGCTTTGAAGATGGAGATCAAAAGCACAAGATGATGGCCATATCATGTCACATATTTTTATTGCATGTGATGTTTATCCTTTATGCATCTTATTTTGTTTAGAACGGCGGTAGCATTATAAGATGATGCCTTCACTAAATTTTAAGATAAAAGTGTTCTTCCTGAGTATGCCCCATTGCTAAAGTTTGTCGTTTCGAAGCACCTCGTGATGATTGGGTGTGATAGACTCTGCCTTCACATACAACAGGTGTAAGCCAGTTTTACACAACTAGAATACTTGGATTAAAGTTGACGAGGCTAACATGTACAGACATGGTTTCGGAACAATAGAGACTGAATGGTCGAACGTGAGTCATATAGTAGATATGATCAACATAGAGATGTTCACCGTTGATGACCACCACATTTCACGTGATGATCGGAATGGGTTAGTTGATTTGGATCATGTATCACTTAAATAACTTGAGGTATGTTTATTTAAGTGACATTTCATTAGTAATTTGATTAATTGAACTTAATTTATCATGAACTTAGTCTTAATAGTTTTGCATATCTATGTTGTAGATCAAAGGCCCGTGCTACCGTTCCCTTGAATTTTAATGTGTTCCTAGAGAAAGCTAAGTTGAAAGACGATGGTAGCAACTACACGGACTGGGTCCGTAACTTGAGGATTATTCTCATTGCTGCACAGAAGAATTATGTACTTGATGCACCGCTAGGTGACAAACCTGCTGCAGGAGCTGATGTAGATGTTATGAACGTCTAGCAAGCTCGATCTGATGACTACTCTATAGTTCAGTGTTTCATGCTTTACGGCTTAAAACCGGGACTTCAAAGACATTTTAAAAACGTCATGGAGCATATGAGATGTTCCAAGAGTTGAAGTTAATATTTCAAGCAAATGCCCAGGTTGAGAGATATGAAGTCTCCAACAAGTTCTATAGCTACAAGATGGAGGAGAACAGTTCTGTCAGTGAACACATACTCAAAATGTCTGGGTATCATAACAACTTGACTCAGCTGGGAGTTGATCTTTCAGATGATAGTGTTATTGACAGAGTTCTTCAATCACTGCCACCAAGCTACAAAGACTTCGTAATGAACTATAATATGCAAGGGATGAATAAAACGATTCCTGAGCTCTTCACAATGCTTAAGGCCGCGGAGGTAGAAATCAAGAAGGAGCATCAAGTGTTGATGGTTAACAAGACCACTAGTTTCAAGAAAAAGGGCAAAGGTAAGAAAGGGAACTTCAAGAAGAATGTGAAGAAACCTAAATCTGGACCTAAGCCTGAAACTGAGTGCTTCTACTACAAGGGAAATGGTCACTGGAAGCGGAACTTCCCCAAGTATTTGGCGGATAGGAAGGATGACAAAGTGAACAAAGGTATATTTGATACACATGTTATTGATGTGTTCCTTACTAATGCTCGTAGTAACGCCTGGGTATTTGATACTAGTTTGGTTGCTCATATTTGTAACTCGAAATAGGAGTTGCGGAATAAACGAAGATTGACTAAGGACGAGGTGACGATGCGCATCGGGAATGGTTCCAAGGTCGATGTGATCGTCGTCGGCACGCTACCTCTACATCTACCTTGAAGATTAGTTTTATACCTCAATAATTGTTATTTGGTTCCAGCGTTGAGCATTAACATTATATCAGGATCGTGTTTATTGCGAGATGGTTATTCATTTAAGTTAGAGAATAATGGTTGTTCTATTTTTATGAATAATATTTTTTATGGTCATGCACCCTTGAAGAATGGTCTGTTCTTGTTGAATCTCGATTGTAGTGATACACATATTCATAATATTGATGCCAAAAAATGAAAAGTTGATAATGATAATACAACATACTTGTGGCACTGCCGTTTATGTTATATTGGTGTAAAGCGCATGAAAAAACACAATATACACTATAATTAGACTGCTTATTGGGTTTTTATATTGCACATGGTTACTTATCAAGCATCCTGGGCGATGACCACTGGCAATCAAAACATTTACTACAAAATAAGCGTGTGGGATCCATGAGCAACCACACACGATGTTGTCTTGGACAACCGTTTGTGTTACGCAGCCAGGCCACAAATGTTTCCAACAGGAAAACTTTGTGTGATGGATTTCTCTATGTCACACAGTTTTCTCCTACGCATCGTGTGTGATATACTTTAATAACGCAAACGCTTCTATCAAGAAAAGTGTCTTTGATGGCTCTCCCTATCACACATTATTTTTGGCGACGCCTCATTGTGGCATGCTTGTTTGTGATAGCTCTCCCGATCACACACGAGCACTTATGCTTCTAGCATGTGTGATCAGAGGAGCTATAGCCGACGATTAAACTGGGGCGGTTTGAAACTGTGTCAGTGAAAGGTGGTTTAAACCATTTGCATAGGATGGCTCTGCACTAGTGCACCAACACAAACTTCAGCATCTCTCCTACCCTCAGTAGAACATCCAATACTTCTAATCTTGTATATTGTATTTCATTAGAAAAGGAACTCTTGCAATGCCACACACAACTAACAAAGGTATAAGTAGTTTGTTGTTATAATTTTTTCTTGTAATTGTTTGGAACGGGCATAAGACAAATTTAACTAGATGATACCATGCACGTTGTCACGGAATTGGATATATAGTTCGTAAATATTGTGTGGAATAGTAATTTAAATTATGCGAGAGATGTCTGCATAAGAAAAAAATTGTAACATGAAAAGTTATGTATATCACTATTAAATGCAATGTGATTAAAACCCATATAAAATGCACTAATGCATATTGCATGGTAGAGGAATCTCATGCATAGATTGGATGAAGGCGCACGAGTCAAGCTAGTAAATCTCATGATAAATTTTGATCATATGGAAGCACGAGTCAAGCTAGTAAATCCCATGATAAATTTTGATCATATGGAGGCACGTAAGTTGAGAAAATGAGTAGTAGTAAGGATCACTCTTTTGGACCTCCCACAATAAAAAAATCACAATCTTTTATGGAGATCAACCTTGGATATTCTAACTTATCTCTTTAGATTAAATGGTATTTTAGTCAATGTGTAAAATATCTACATCCTCTTACAACCTGAGTTGAGCTTAAAGACAACACACAAACCTCAAAACACAAGCACTTCTCTTTTTTCTAGAATGTTCCATAATATAATTATCCAAACATTTTTCTTCCAAATGAATTACCTTCACTTTATGATTTACAATGCACATTATGCACAAACATATGTAAGCACTTCTTATTTGTTGTAGAATCTTCCATACTTCAATTATCCATAATTCTTCTAAACAAATTGGCATCCCTTTTTTCTATTTATGATTAACAATGCATAATATGCACAAACCTAACATCACAGGCACTTCTCATTTGTTCTAGACTCTTCCATACTTTACTTCTCCATAGTTCTTTTTTCTTCTAAACAAATTGCCTTTCACATTCACTTTATGTTTTTTGTTGTTCAAAGCTTTGACTATGTGTTCATAAACTCCATTTATCTTTAAAGATGCAATACTAGTTACTCAAAACTACAATACAAGTACCTAAAGACAAATGCTGGATATATTTTACATGAGTTTGTGCAGTATTATACCATGCAGTCTTTGAATATTTTGTAGCTACAATTTTATTTTTAATGGGATAAACTACCAGAATTAAGTATACATCTACATCATACATATATGACTACAAACTTAGATGTTTACTTGTTATAATATGATATGTCAATATTCATTCATTCTTTGGTTATCTAAGCTCCTAAGTAGTCAAAATGCAACGCATAGTGCTTTACAAGTATGCATAGTGTTGGAATTACTCGGCAGAAAAGTTGGGGTGTGGCTCACCACACCTCTCTCACATATGCACCATGATCGGAGATGCAAACCAACAATCTAGGTTCAGTCCCGTGTCCATTGCACCACAGATATAGGCAATATTGGGTTCATTTTTTGGGATGGAGACTGTCTCCAACGGTTGTGAAGGCAGCTTCCTACTGTCTTCCGCAGCTATTGTCATGGTTGCCAAACGCTCCCGCTAAAAGTTCCATATAGGTGTTCTTGACAACAGTTTGATAATGATATTGAAACCTAAGACTAGTATATAGAATACTCGCTAATGTGTAAAACAAAACGTTGAGCCAGCCTTGAGAAGATGAAGAAACAAGATGTTGTGCGCATTATTCCACTCAGAACATGGGTGTAATAAAGTGAAATAAAACCAACAAATATACTCCCTCTGTTTCTAAATATTATTCTTTTTAGAGATCTCAATACAAACTACATACGGATGTATATGGACATATTTTAGAGTATAGATTCACTCATTTTACTCTGTATGTAGTCCCTTATTGGAATCTCTAAAAAGACATATATTTAGGAACGGAGGGAGTATATGACAAATATTTACAATGAATGATTATAATGAATGAAACAGTTGCACTCCTCTATGGTAATATTTGAAATGATATCAAAAAGATATCCCCACACAATATAAGTATGGACATCTATATCAAATCATTGTCATGCAATGATAAGCGGGCCTTTCGGGCTAGAAGGCGGGGATTTGTAGTCATCATCGTCGTCGTCGTCGTCGTCAGTTTCTTCATTGTAATCATAATAGTCTTCCTGGATGAAACAAAATTATAACATCAGAATTTTTTCACTAGTAGCATCAGTTTGCTTACCAGAAAAGAACCATAAGCATGGTAGCAGTTACAACCTGGCCTCATTTTTCCAGTACACATAACTTAATTATGAACTTTAAGTTATAGGGGTACTGAATTTATAAATGTAAACTTCGGAATTTTTGTAATAAAAAATACATTTCACATCATCTTTCCCCGTGTAACTCCACATTAGAACTGTTGAAAGACTAAAATTGCACTGTGGTGAAACATGATCTATGGATGAGCTATTCCTTTGAAATTCTTGTTATGTTAAAAATAGTTTATTATACAGTAGTAGTGCCAACTCCTGCTATTACTTATTATACACAATCAGGTAGCTCAAGTAATATTTCAGAATGCTTTGCCAATAACTATGTAATTTTAGTGAAGAAGATACAAATGAACAAGATACCTACATAGACTTTGTATCAACAAGATCCCATAACTGCATCAGGTGAGACAGTAATGATCGATCACAAAAAGGATAACCCCAACTCAAATCATTGGTGAGCTAGGTAAAAGAACACTACGTTAAAAAATCCATTGTTGATCATCCATAAGTTTTAAAACACACTTCAAATGAAGAAGGAAAAATAATGTGTTCCCTCTCTCTCCGTTGGTGCGCCTCAATGTTACTTCTATTGGTATTTTCTGTCACAAACCTCAATGCTTTAAATGATAAAGCCAGAGGTATTATCTGATGAATTTAACCAAATAGATTGTTTTGGGATCATCGTGGTGTCAAGTGCAACCTAAGAGGCTGGTGAGGAACTAGAATTTGTATACACACTTGACAAGACTGGCACCATTCTCATGAACTGCGTCACTCTTTGGATTCAGTTCGCTTGGTCCTGAGATCCAAACAGCAAACACCAGTACTGAACCGAGAACAGGGTGTCACCCTGTTGGTTAGGCTCGCAGGGAGCGAGCTAGCCCACCCGTCTTAAGTCCTGAGTGGCCTGTGGTGCTTAGAGATTTCTTCTATAAAAAAAATGCCTCCAAGGGTTAATCCTGGATGATCTTTTTTTTTTCAAAGATCTGAACCAGATCCAAACAGTTTGTAGACACATGATCTGCCTAGTGCCTACAAAGGCAACATGCAATCAAATACAATGTAGAACAGGTGATGAGCAGAATCCCAGTACCCACTTTAAAATTTCGTGGCGTTATTTTACAATCACACCTACCTAGATCAGGTAATCTACCAGGTCAGCTCTCGAAATTGGCAATAATAAAATAATTTATAACCTGGGAGCGATTGTGCTAGCCCTATCCGGGTGTGGGTTGGGGGGGGAATATGATCCATAGTTTCCTTGCACGTTTACTATCGCAAGCAGCAAATCAAGACAAATCCCTAAACACGGAATCACCAGAGCACACAAAAGGCTAGAAAATAGACCTGCTCCTTGTCGCCGACCACGCCGGCTGCCTCCCCGGACCCCGATCGACCCGCCTGCTCCCATGCCCCCACCTGCGCTGGCGCCAGGCGGCGCGCCCCCAACCACGCCTCCGAGGCGATCATCCCGCTCCCTGCCTCCGACGCCTTCTGCGACAACTTCTCCGCGCTTCTGTAGCTAGGGTTTCGGCGACGGTAGGTGTGTACGTGTAGTTTTCTGGTCCAGGCCGCAGCAGCAGTCCCACATGTAATATACAGCTATCCACCCGCGTATCGACCGCATCGCGGTTGCCTCGATCGGCTCGGCGGTGTGAAGTTTCGGGGTGCTGAATCATGCTTAGCTAGTAAGTTTAGAGACCGCGACTTTTTCTTAGGGGTGGATGGAGAGGAGAAGGGGGTCACTTGCCATGCCAGAAATTCCATAGTTACCAGCTTCTAGGAAGGCTCTGACTTTTGGTCGGTTGGGGATTGGGCGGCGCCGCGGCGGAGCCGGTGGCCGGTGGAGTGACGCGGTCCAATTCAGCTTTGAAGATTTTTTTTTAAACAATTCGAGGCGATCTCTCGTTTTCACGATTGGCCGGCCCAGAAATTTGAAAGAAGTCTGAGAAGAACGCTCCTTCAGATGTTGGGAAACGGGCCTGTTACACCGTGTGGGCCTTGCAAACGGCCTTAGTATCTCAACTTCTTTCAAATGTTGAAACACACAAGACCACAGAGTTGGGCTGTTGGATTGAGATAGCTGGGCCGTCAGAAGAGCAGGCCGTTCTAAAAGCAAGCAGCACTAAGAACCGCTCGGGCGATTCTAAAAAAAAAGAACCGTTCGAGGGAACCCATCGTCGTCCTCTCAAAACAAATTTCCAACCCCTCAAAAACAATTTTTAAATTTTTTAAAAAAGGAACAGCTGACTTAGTATGACATGCAATTTTGCACATGGCATGTAGAATTCCAAAACAAATTCCAACGGGTCCCAAGTACTTTGCACATGACATGTAAATAAGTTTCGCACAAAAAAATGACATGAAAAAAACTTTTCGAGGAAATATCAGGTGTACTGCCAATTCATTTCAAAGGAGGAAACTTAGTAGTATGAAATGCAAATTTCTCAAAAGAAATAGTAAGACATGTAAATAATAGTTTGTAAAAGAAAAAAAATGTTCACCAGAAGATTGCCTGATGCAATGAGCTCTGCTTTTGCAAGTATTCGTAACCCTTCTCATCTCGTTCGCAGTTGAATTTCTCTTAACCTGAAAACATCAAACAAGTTAATATGTTCATTAGCAGCTATTTGTTTCACAATTCCTCAAAAAAAATCTGTTCCACATATCCCATTAAAATCATCTAAATAACCAGCGGAAACTAAAGCAAAATATAGCAGCTCTATCTAAACTTTCTCCGGAATGGATGCAAACAAGGTGGAGCTGCTGAGAGCCTGAGCTCATGGTAGGTGGCGTTATTATAGCCCTCTAGCCTGGCCTGGCCTGGCTATAGGTGTGGCGCCGGCCTGTCGCTCGCCGCCGTTGAAGCAGCCATGCTGGAGGCCCTTGCCCCACATCGTCAGCGTCCTTGTCCACAGGCTCTTCGTTGTGGACCACGACTACCGCCGGTGGGCACGCCGCTGGCCCTTGTATGTGCTCGTCGCCATGGGGTGGCTCTAGCAGGAGCGCCAGAACCGTCGTAGCTGCTGGCCGCGTGGTCTTACACAGCATCGCCGTAGACCATCCATCTGCAGACAGGAGAAGGATCAATTATCTACTGACTCCAAGCATGAACAAAAATTATGTAAATTCGGAGACTCACTTGGAGCCGCGAGGGCCGCCGGGGTGCTAAACCTTGACGCTGCTGTTCTACTGCATAGCATCTCCTCCTCATCGTCTAGTACTGTATTGAGATGGAAGAGACGCCCTCGTCCGACGGCAACCGGACCTCGACCAACCGGGCAACCGGCCGTGTGCTGGCCGCTTCGAACCCTGCCTCCACCGGCCCGGCGAGTTCCACGCCCTCCTCGCTCTTGCGGCTGAGGCCGGACGGCAGCCGTATGGCAGAGTTAGAGAATGAGAAAGCCGGAGAGTCGTTTCTCACATCAACTATTTTTATGGAATTTGTGATGACAGATGGAAGCAGTAGGTTGAGGCTAGTAGGAGAACGACATGGTTGTAGTTTCTCCGGTGACACTGGTTGTCTATATCAACAGCGTGGGTAGGCGGGAAGATCATTTACAGCGTGCGTAAGCGGGAAGATACTTTTAAACTATTCCTGTCTCACCATTATAGAATATTTTTTCGATATGGGGCACTTTATTACTTAAAAAATTATAAAAATTACATCTGGCCTCTGCATAACTAAGATGTACACAGCCAAACAAAGTATTTTCACAAAACCAAAATAAAAAGAGGTGAAATACAAAGAAACATGTAGAGACTGAATAACGCCTAAACTGATGGGGGCCAATCCTAAGGTCATGTTGAAACCCATGTTGGGTAAATTAACCATTATAGAATATGTTTACTCCATATATATACTTCCTCGGTCCCATATTAGTTGATAATGAAATCGATATATCTAACAACTAGGAGTACTACATAATAGTCCATCTGAATAAGGGAAGTCACCTAAGCTACAGTTTTCTAACTTCCCTCCTTCACTTTCATGTGATTAAAGTTTAAATGACTTGATTTAATTTGTAAATTACAAATCTACTTCATAAACTTACAAAAATTACATACAAATAAAATTATGGTGCAACAAAAATAATTTTAAATTTATTTATATCAACAGTAATTGTGTACAGTACCTGCTACGGTAGATAAATACAGTGTTCGCTACAGTACTTGTGACTTTCCTTCTCTGTTTTACACTAGGTTGCATTGTAGCTTAGGTGACTTCCCTCCTTCATATTAGAGGATCCACCCCCCCCCCCCCCCCACACCCCGCCACACTCACACAATTCCATGTATATACACAATTAAATGTTTCATTTTTTGGGGCACATGATAGCTCATTTTCACAACCTCAAATATAACGCTGGCCTATCACAGCGCGTCTTGGTCACTATGTATCTCCTTAAATGCCATGTGCATCTGGGCGGGGGGAGTATATTGGTTTTCACTATTTTATTGACCACACAGTAAAGCCTAAGGCTGGTCATAGTGGGGAGTAACTTAGACTAGTGTCATGCATATGACATTAGTCTAAGTTACTATCTTCATAGTGCAAAGTAACATAGTAGTAGTATCATAGATTGCTTCATTTATTATCTCATATACTCATTTTGCCTCGGGAAGCGCTATGTTACAGTAACATATTATGTTACCACAAGCACCTCTTTCCTCATTAAATACTTGCCACATAAGTAAAATTATCTTGGGATTTGTTAAGTTACTACCTAAGTTACCCCCACTATGGCTAGCCTAAAAGTTTTGTTGGAAACATTACATAAAATTAAGTACAACTATACAGCCACTTTGAGATTGGGTAGTTTTTAATTATTATATCGCTTCCATGTTTTTGCTTCACATACAAAAATTTGGACTTAGACAAATTATGTTTTCTCCATGGCTTTAGTGAGTCCTAGGATCTTGATCCAGATATTTAGAGGTAACCATAAACTAGTAGAATTACTCACTATACATGGATACATATGCAACTTGTAGAGTTGCGTGATAAAATGCACGTTTGTGGTTTTTTCAACAAGAATAAATGGCAAGGACGTGCCACATGCATGTACGAAAAATCAAAAGTTAGAATTAAATGATATATTTTTCATGTTCAATTTCATCCTTTATGTCATTTAATTATTTTCTTCCATCTTTGTATAAATGGAGAATAATATATTAATCCTACAAAATTGTTGATGACATATTACCTTTCAAGAGAAAACTAGTAATATGTGGTATCCACCATATTATGTGATGCAAATGATTCATAAAACTTTTTTGGAATAAATGCCCCCCAAAATAGGTTGTTTGAAAGCGCAAGTTGATCTGCTTTGGGTATTTTGGTTAGAGTGCGGTTTGCACAGAAATACCCGGCAAAAGGATAACTAATAAATTCTCCATATATAAGCTGGGGGGCCATTGATATGAAGTATATAAATGCCATGAAGTTGATATATCACTTGATCATTTGCCCTCTTAGACATTTATGCCTCCATTCATGTTCATCCTCTTTCTCATGTTCTTCTTCAATCCATAAATGAAGAACACCAACCACAGGTTATATCGAGCAAGGCATCTTGCTCCGGTCTCCATCCCTAGCCCTGGCCATAGATCCCCACAACCACCTAGCTCCATGGATTCATGATGTAGTTAGAAAAAAAATCGACAATTGAACATAGGCAAGCACAACAACACAGTTTGCCGCAGTGCAGTTGATTTCGGCACCACTATTGATCTTCCATGCATGTTCACGCCGGAGACGACATGAACACCACCACACAGGCCCGGTCCTGAGGGGGGTGCGAGCGGGGCGGCCGCCCCGGGCCCCATGAAACCAAGGGCCCCCCAAGGCCATGTATACGCTCAGTTTTGTTGTAGGTTGCGGCTGGCCCAAAGGCATGCTGTGAGTAACTTGAATGCGATAGGTCACGCGCGAACGAGAAGCGATCGCACGAGCCTCTTATTCTCCTAGTTAGTCGCCATGTCTACCTCCTATTTGCCCCATCGCGGCATGTGATGAATGGAGCATAGGATTGGTGGCAGCGATGCAGTACATCGAGTGTCAAATCAAAATGACTAGCTTCGTGCTCTTCATGACATGTTAATATTTCTATCTATAGTCTACCTTGTCGCCATGATGTGTTAGATAATTTTTTTGTCCAGATCGTGAAAGATTAGGTATTATTATTGGTCCAGAAGCAAAGCAATTTTGGTTGTCTCGGATGTGGGCTCCTGGTTGTTCATTGGCTTGCAGAAGTACATACTCATTGACAGCACCTGAGGTACAGATTTGGTTTTGAGGGGTTTTGTACTATAATACAATGATCCCTAGAGCCTGGATTTCCTCATCTCGTATGTGGCTCGGGCTTTGGTTGGTTAGAGGGATTTCAGTTAATCAACGTGCATCAGCCCGCCAGGGCATCAATTCCGGACTATGGCTTTTTCGTCGTCAATCCATGGGGTAGAGAAAAATTGCCTTGACCCTGTGGAACGATCCCGGGCGAGGTTGCTCATCTTAGCTGAGTCCCTCCTCCTTGTCTAGTGTGACACCACATATTATTCGGCACATTTATGGTCATTTATCCTCCGGCGATGAATCAAGGTAGGCATATTCTCTTCCAGTGATGCCTCTGTCCGCTCTCCTCAGGGCAACCATCGGGTGTCCACCCTTCTTCCCGTATAGTAATAATTTAATTATTGTTTTTTACTTTATATTAAAGGCCCCGGTTTGATTTTCACCCCGGGCCCCCGAAATATCAGGACGACCCTGCCACCACCACCACTCCTCATGCGGTTGTTGTGAGTGAGAGAGTATTCTACCATCACTCTTATCATGCCTCTCGGCTATGGCGCCCACAATGCTCTATCAGTGAAGGTACGGGAGTTGGGCATTGATGAGAAAAGAGGAAGATGTGATGACGAGGCAAGCACTGGGCAACGACTATGGAAGAGTGACGCGTGAGAAGTGGAGGAGGGATAGATATGGCCAGAATCATCTAATCCAATCAAGTACCATGGTCAAGTGCTAATGAACTTTGGATTGTGATCAGCGTCACTCAACTTTGGGCAAAAAATCAATTTATCCCAAGTTATTTATGGATACATCGTCACATATCCTACACAGTGATGTATCCATGATTTTCTTATTAGTGAAAACATATCTAGAATTTATTGCCTTGGAGTGTTAAGGTGTTTTGTGTACAAAGATTGGTAGTTGAACAAGAATATTAATTGATTTTTTTCCTCCATGAGGATGTTTAATTCATTTTTAGTGTGATTTTTGTGAGGCACCATGGCGGTTTCTTGCGCAACCCAGAGTTACTTGTAGGCGGTTGTGAAAGATGGTCGGTTGAACATAATAAAATATGAATGTATTGTAAGCTTAGAGAATTGAAGTATTAATAAAGAACCGCGATAAAAAATCTGAAAACCCAAAGGAAAATAGTGGGAGCATGTGTTTAGAAGGCAGGTAGGGGAAGTTTAGGAACTCCTTTTCGTAGAAGAAAGTGTCTATTGAAGAGCGTCAACGGCGATGATAAGTGATGATCACTGAATTTTGGGAAAAGAATGCAAACACCTTTTAGAATATGTCTTAAGTGAAGAAAAAAATCCTAGAGAATTTGGAGATGCATGACTAAATATGGAAAAACTAAAAAGAGCATCTTGCCTTACAGCCTTAACCATAGTCTTAGTGAATCAAATCAGATAAATGTATCTTTAGAAAATAAATTCAAGTCTTATTTAATCTCTAGAAATCTCAATACATTGCTAGATATAGGGAAAATGGTTGATTAGTATTATACATCCATGTATTATAAATGATGTGTGTGTGTGTGTGTGTGTGTGTTAAACAATATCTGTGTGTTATAAATTTTCTATGTGTGTTAAACAATGTAATTAGTCTGAACATATTCTTTACCACATTATACCACTCCTTATATGTTTTATATTGGGGATCAATATTATTCATATCCTAAGTCAATCTGCCCAACTCCATTTTATAAATATTCTCTTATTTAGAAAATACTTAAGGTTTGATTTTACATTTGTTTCCTTCGTCCTCCCTCCAGAGCCTACCTCAATTTCTAGTTTTGCTGATTTTTCCCACTGGTTTGCTTTGGAAACCGGCTCAATTGCTCCAGTTCTTAATTATATCCATTAAATGCTTATGAATGCACTAAATGACTTAAATATAGAAAACTAATCCCATAAAATTTCAAACTTGGACATGGAACTTGTAATGGTTGTACGTTGAGTGTACAATAAATTTTAAGGTCAACCAATAAAGCAGTGGTTGTTTCGCCTTCAAGTCTGGCCCTTTCCATCACGAAACCTAGATTCTTCCTCAAATATGGTCCGGTTTCTAAGCGGTGTACATCACAACTTTTGCAAATTTTATCAAATTTTTACCACATCCTCTAGGGATCATATCATGGCAGCATGCCAGATTTTATGTTTTTCATATTTCCTTTGTATTTTTTAGAATTAACATAACTCCATGTTCAAGGTTGAGTCATGACACATATGTTTGGAATTCCTCTTCTGTTCTTGTATTAGGCCAAATCATAGACTAAAAAACAATTAAAATTTATCAGGCCAACATTTTTCATGCACTTCTACTTCAAATTTTATTTATATCCGTTCAATGCCTAGAAATGCACTAAATGACTTAAGTATGGCAACTTTTTTTTTATCTTTAACATCCCTAATTTTTCAAACATGGAACATACTACATTGTGTTACTAATGCCAAAATTTACCATTTTTAACCAATTTCTAATTGTAAGACATGAATTGCATTTCTACTCATTTACCAAATAATATTAAATTTTGAACTGCATGTATAAAAATGAGCTATAACTTCAAGAAAAAACCCATTTTTAGCTCCCACCCAAAAAATAAACAATACAAGCATTTTATTGCTTTTAAGTAGTTTGCCCGTTGTCTTATACTCCCTCCATTCCTAAATATTTGTCTTTCTAGCGATTTCAAATGGACTACCACATACGAATGTATATAGAGTTATAGACATATTTTAGAGTGTAGATTCACTCATTTTGCTCCGTATGTAGTCACTTGTTGAAATCTCTAGAAAAACAAATATTTAGGAATGGAGGGAGTAGAAAACACTTAACAATGAGCCTGCTTTGCCTAGTGGCAGAGCACCTATTTGCCAAGTTCCCATTTTTGCCTAATGTTTTCTTGTAGGCACTTGGCAAAGACGGGTATTTTCATAGTGCTGACTACCTTATTGCCGGATAAAATCAATTTTCTTTGCGGGGTCAAATAAACTCATGTTCTCTTTGATAAGTCAATAAGTAATGATTCAGTTGGCAGCTAAATGCATTTTTAGTATGTAGTCAAATTACCACCAGAATATAAGGTAAATCATGATGATTGCATACAAAATATGCGTGCGTCCATTAAGACGCACAGACAATTATCTGGTATTGGAAAATATGATTTACTATCTGTTTATTTTCGTTCGCTTTTCATCTGTACCACCACTAATAGGTAGGTAGGAGCGTTGGGGTGGATGACCAATTCTTCCAAAATGTTGTCCAGCACAGTTAGCGACCCGATTCTCTGGTCCTAATTCTACGTGTACATATTCCACAGTTCGCCCATTCTTCCGATTTTCCTCCGAAATTCAGCAAAACAAACCCATTGGACCGGTCGACCGGAAGAAGAATTCAAACGATTTGTAGAGTATACTCTGGCCGAAGACAAGTAGGCAGATGTCATGTCACTCTCTTTCCTGGCTGGATCCACTTGCTTTGATTAGTAGTCCCTGTCTACAAGTCATTGGCGACTTGCCGGCACGCTCCCTCCACCCACACAATGACAGACAGCTCAATAACTTCGTGCGTTGATTAAGGAGACTGAGAAAGATGTGTATCGGGTCCGCATTGGAGTGAGGTACCAGCGTTACCAATGGCCCGCCTCTCCTCCGTTACCAATGGCCCGGCGGCGAAAAAGCCGGCGGCCGGCACCAGCGATGAGAGACTTGCGGCAGGGGCCGTCGATGGGGTCTGTGTGAAAAACAAGCGCGAAAAATGGCGCCGAATGGAGATTTCCCCGTCCACGTTCCAAAGAAAGAACGTTGGCATCAACGACCCAAGCCCAAACCCGATTTGAACTAGTCCACCCCTTGTATGTCATTGCTGTCGTTTATTTCGTTTGCGCGGATATGTCCATGTCGTTGAACGTACGGCGGGAGGAATCTGGCACCACACGCGCAAACCGCTACTTGAAGAAAAAGCCGACAGCCAGAGGAGAATATCATGCGTCCTGCGTCTGGTCCAGATTGATAGTAGTTCCTTGTTCCATTTTTCTTCTATCTTTTTGAACAGTTCTCCTTTCTTGTGGATGACGCTGCGACGAGAACCAGCAAGCAACAAGACTAGATCAACGAAGGCTTGCTTGCTTGGAAGACTTAAGAGCATCTATAACCGGATTTAGCAAATCAGACCCCATAAATGCTCGCGGTGTCTGTTTTAAGCCCTTATTTATCCCACTATGCAGCCACACTCCTCATTTTTTTCTCTCGTATGTTCGCCCATTTGCACTTGCACGTAATTGGTTGAGATGAAGAGAGAGAGAAAGAAAATAATGAATAAAAAAAGGAGAAAAGGTGGTTCAAGGTTGGCCACGTCCTACGTGGCGGATTGACCGCGCTTATCCGGGCGCGTCCGCGAGTCCTTATATTCTTCCTGCATTTGTCCTCAATATGAGGTTTCGTGGACAACCGTGACGTATAAGGATGATATGAGGGTTCCGATTGGGTCACTTTTTCCTTCTCTCCTGTCCGATCACTGATCAGGCGCGTCCACGGACGTTTCAAGATGCCGGCTGTAAATGCTATAAGGGCAACTACAACAGCCCTCCTCATAAAAATTTCCTCTTCAAACTAGGTTTTTTTCCTTCGCGTGAAAGTTGGGGAAAGTTTTCTGGTACATATCTTGTCAGTTCCGTTATTTATTTTCCCTAAATCCATTTTTATTTTATTTTTTGTTAAACAAAGAATATAAATAATGCCTAGGACCCGTCAATCGGTGACACACGTGAGGGTGGGCGGTGCGGTGGCCGCCGGCGAGGGGCGTGGCGGCGCGGACGGCTACGGCAGGGGTGTTGCGGCGGAGGGTGGCGGTGGCAGGAGCGGGAGGCTGCGGGCGTGGGCATGGGCATGGTAGTGGGTGAAATTACAACCCGCCAAAAAGATATGGAAATGACATCTTCATGTAAAACTGCGGAGAGAAAAGGTCACTTTTAACAGATTGTCTAATATTAAGGCTAGTTTATGAGAACTATGGGGAGGTTTTTTGGCACTAACTTCCAATAAACACAGTTAATTTAGGTCTAGAGAAGTTGGAGTTGATGTCCCGTGCAGCCGCGCACATCGTCAAATGACAGATGTTTGGTCCTTGCCTAGTATTAATTCCATGCAAAACATCGGTAAAGAATGGCTGCTACATGTGTTACAGCCTCTTTCGGATATTGAAAGGTCCATGCTACTAATGTTGTTGTGGCGGGCGTGGCATATTAGGAACGAGGTGGTCCAGCCTCGAGGCGTTTTTTGGTGAGCTACCTTGATTCTTTTGTCGGTATTAAGATTGACCTGTCCTTGGATGTAAGCAAAGGGAAATCTTTTGTCACTTATGATAACCCTTCTAACTGGTCAACTGCATTTACAAGAGAGACGGGGCCTAAATGGAGTGCTCCCAAGGCTGGCTGGGTTAAACTTAGTTCTGATGGTTCTTATGCAGAAGATGGCTCAGCAGGCGCTGGCATGGTGTTGAGAGATGACAAGGGTGAGATTATTTTTTCCTCTTGTAGGCAACCTTTTTCATGTCGAGATGCTCTTGAAGCGGAATTATGTGCATACATGGAAGGGCTGTCGTTTTCGATCCAGAAAAGTGAGCTTCCTATCGAGATTGAGATGGACTCTATTGTTGCAGTTAAGTTGATCCAGGCAAAGGAGGTGGATAGATCAGTTTATTCATCGCTCATTAAGGAGATTAGATATCTCATGTCTATTCGTGGTTCGTGTATTACTCATGTTAATCGTAGCCAAAATAAAGTTAGTGATAGCATAGCTAGATTTGCTCGTTTAGAAGGCAGAACCATGACTTGGATCGGTTCGGGTCCTACGGCTGCTATGGAGCTTGCTACGACTGATTGTATGAACTTCTTGAGTTGAGTAATACATTATTCACCCGCAAAAAAAAGGTCTAAAATAAATTCTAAAAATGCAAGCACCAATGTAAAGTCTAGGATGAGGATACCACTGTCTTCTCTTCTTTGTTGTGATATAGGTGAAATCATGAAGAACGCATTCTTGGATTTATAAACCAGGAAGACATCTTATAACAGAATAAAAACACGTTCGACAACTCTAACTAATCCGTGAGTATAGAAAATTTGGTTCTCGTAAACCTGAATATTTGAGTTTGTGGTCGTTTTTGTGAAACGTGATTCATAGATATTTGTGAAAACGTGATTTATAGATATTCCATCGTCAGTACTTCAGTAAACTAAAAACATGGCCATTGTGTGCGCGCGCATCGGCCGAAGAACAGCTTGGCGTGCGGGCGGGTTGTTGCTACCCCACCCGCCGCCGCGTAGATGGTCATCTGGAGTCCGCTGTCCGCTGCGACGTCCTTGACTACAGGCTTCACCGGTGTGCTCGAGGACAACGCAAATGATGGCGGCCGCGAGGGGCTCACCAATGTGCTGGACCTCGAGGCCGTCCTCCTCCGGCCACCGCGCCGCGGCAGCCCGTAATTCTTGTGAAGCCGTTTGGGAAACCAGAGCTTCCTGTGGATGCATGGTGATGGAAACGCTGAAGAGCAGCGCCTCGAGCCCCTTGACGGACACATGGACTCCGGCAGCGGCAGCTCCGGTGATGACCTGACGACAATCCTCTCGAGCGCGGTGTCGTTGATGGAGTTGGTCATAGCGACGATGGAGCTCAACACAACGAAGGAGCTTCTTGTGAGTGCCGATGGATAGCAGCGCCTTGAGCCCTTGACGGAGTCCAGCAGCAGCAGCTCCGCCGGAGGCTTGCAAGACGTGTGTGTTGAGCTTGGGGAGGAGGAAGGCCATGGTTCAAGGTCGTTTAAGCGTCTAATACATGGCGTGCTGTTAAATGGTTTTCCCAAACGCTGTTCAGAAAGGTGTGGTCGATGACAGTTGGAGACCCTCCATGAACAGTAAAGCCCTGTTCGGATTCACTCGGCTCCACGGCTGCGACTCCCGGAGCGGAGGGAGCGGCAGTGGAATCCTACGGAGTGGCTTGGAACCAGCTCCTAGCACGGAGCGGAGTTTTGAAACTGGCGAGATACCGAACAGGCCTTAAATTCAAAAAAAAACTGAAAACAAAATAAAAAAAATCTGAAACTTTTCGACATTCTATACGCTCAAACGTTTTAGCTGCTTGTAAATTTTAGTTTTAAAAGTGGACTTTTTGGGAGTCTACCTCCCTTTTTCTATAAAGAATGATACACACACTTGTACGTATTTAAGAAGAAAATTTTCGTCAAGAAATATCATGTAGAGAAAGGTGTATACATGAGAAACCAAAATCAGTGCTCAAAACTTTGAGCCCAAAATTCTTGTTCTTATGTAGAGCTCCTCAAACGTTTTTCCACATGAAATCTTCCAAGCACCTAAGAAGTTTGAGCATATTTCAAGTCACATAGTTTTGAAAAAAAATATATATTGTGTTATATTTTTTCTAATTTACTGTTTATTGTGAGCACACACCCGGGGAGTTGAAAACCCACTCTCCTTTTCAAAGAGAAAGAAAACGTGCAGCAGATGTCCTGTTGTGCCCCCAGCGTGACTCTAAGACTTAACTGTACTTTGTATCGATGTGTTGGAAGCTTGGTTCGTTGCTTTATAATATAAAGCGGGAGGAAACCCTTTTTCTTAAAAGTGTGCAGTGCAGTACATGTATGCATGTTGCCATGAAGGATAGTGACGTACAATACGCTCATAGCCCCCATCTACAAATTATGTTGGCCAGACCACGAATCTTTGGAGAGAGAGAGAGAGGGGGGGGAGGTGAATTGGAGGGAGGTGACGACCATAGAAACATGGCAGTATTGGGCACACACACGTCGAGCGCCATCCCGAAGACAGGGCACACACTGCGGCAGGGGAGGTCGTCATGGAGGCAAGGGTTACTACTCTCTGCTGCGTAGAGACAAAAGAGACGAGGCGTCCCTCTCTTCAAAGGATGGAGTACGGTTTACGAATGCCTCGTGATGCTAGGAGGTGAGCTCGGTGCGTATCCCTTTTGGAATTGCCTCGGGATGTCCCGCTGGTTGATATGAACTTCTGTCAACGACAGCGTCTTAGCCTCTTAGGTCCTCCGGACAAGGCGAAGACAACGAATCTCATGGTCCTAGGGTTCCTGCCAGCGGGAGAGTTCCACGGTGGGGAGGTTGAGAAGAGAGAAGTCATGGGACGAGCACCGCAGGACATCAGTGTTGGGGATCGTAGCAGAAATTCAAAATTTTCTACGCATCACCAAGATCAATTTATGGAGTAATCTAGCAACGAGGGGAAGGAGAGTGCATCTACATACCCTTATAGATTGCTAAGCAGAAGCGTTCAAGTGAACGGGGTTGATGGAGTCGTACTCGTCGTGATCCAAATCACCGATGATCCTAGTGCCGAACGGACGGCACCTCCGCGTTCAACACACATGCAGCCCGGTGACGTCTCCCACGCCTTGATCCAGCAAGGGGAGAAGGAGAGGTTGGGGAAGACTCCGTCCAGCAGCAGCACGACGGCATGGTGGTGAAGGAGGAGCGTGGCAATCCTGCAGGGCTTCGCCAAGCACCACGAGAGACGAGGAGAGAGGTAGGGCTGCGCCAAGAGAGAGATCAAATCGCGTGTTGGGCAGCCCCCATACCTCAAGTATATATAGGGGCAAGGGGAGGGGAAGGCGCCCTAGGGTTTCCCCTAGGGGGGCGGCGGCCAGGGCAGATAGGATCTCCCCCTTGGGTGACTTGGCCCCCAAGCCAGGAGGTGGGAACCCTAGATGGGGCGCCCCAAACCCCCTGGTCACGTGGGAATAGGTGAGGGGGGCGCACAGCCCTTTAGTGGGCTGGTTTGCCCCCTTCCCTTGGCCCATGAAGCCCCCCAACACTTGTCGGGGCTCCCGAAACACCTTTCGGTCATGCTGGTCATCACCCGGTACCTCCGGAACACTCTCGGACTCCAAAACCCTTCGTCCAATATATCAATCTTTACCTCCGGACCATTCCGGAACTCCTCGTCATGTCCGGGATCTCATCCGGGACTCCGAACAACCTTCGGTAACCACGTACATCTATTCCCTATAACCCTAGCGTCACCGAACCTTAAGTGTGTAGACCCTACGGGTTCGAGAACCACGTAGACATGACCGAGACACCTCTCCGGCCAATAACCAACAGCAGGATCTGGATACCCATATTGGCTCCCACATGTTCCACGATGATCTCATCGGATGAACCACGATGTCGAGGATTTAATCAATCCCGTATTCAATTCCCTTTGTCTAGCGGTATTGTACTTGCCCGAGATTCGATCGTCGGTATCCGATACCTTGTTCAATTTCGTTACCGGCAAGTCTCTTTACTCGTTCCGTAACACATCATCCCGTGATCAACTCCTTGGTCACATTGCGCATATGATGATGTCCTACCGAGTGGGCCCAGAGATACCTCTCCGTCACACGGAGTGACAAATCCCAGTCTCGATTCGTGCCAACCCAACAGACACTTTCGGAGATACCCGTAGTGTACCTTTATAGCCACCCAGTTACGTTGTGACATTTGGCACACCCAAAGCATTTCTACGGTATCCGGGAGTTGCACAATCTCATGGTCTAAGGAAATGATACTTGACATTAGAAAAGCTTTAGCATACGAACTACACGATCTTTGCTAGGCTTATGATTGGGTCTTGTCCATCACATGATTCTCCTAATGATGTGATCCCGTTATCAACGACATCCAATGTCCATGGTCAGGAAACCGTAACCATCTATTGATCAACGAGCTAGTCAACTAGAGGCTTACTAGGGACATGGTATTGTCTATGTATCCACACATGTATCTGAGTTTCCTATCAATACGATTATAGCATGGATAATAAACGATTATCATGAACAAGGAAATATAATAATAACCAATTTATTATTGCCTCTAGGGCATATTTCCAATAGTCTCCCACTTGCACTAGAGTCAATAATCTAGTTCACATCGCCATGTGATTAACACTCACAGGTCACATCGCCATGTGACCAACATCCAAAGAGTTTACTAGAGTCAATAATCTAGTTCACATCACTATGTGATTAACACTTAATGAGTTCTGGGTTTGATCATGTTGCTTGTGAGAGAGGTTGTAGTCTATGGGTCTGTCACATTCAGATCCGTATGTACTTTGCAAATCTCTACGCTATATTTGGAGCCATTTCAAATAACTGTTCTACTTGGAGCTATTCTAAATTGTTGCTCCATTATACGTATCCGGTATCTCTACTCAGAGCTATCTAGATAGGTGTTAAGCTTGCATCGACGTAACTCTTTATGTCGAACTCTTTATCACCTCCATAACCGAGAAACATATCCTTATTCCTCTAAGGATAATTTTGACTGCTATCTGGTGATCTACTCCTAGATCACCTTTGTACCCTCTTGCCAGACATGTGGCAAGGCACACATCAGGTGCGGTACTCAGCATGGCATACCGTATAGAGCCTATGACAAAAGCATAGGGGACGACCTTCGTCCTTCCTCTTTCTCCTGCCGTGGTCGAGCTTTAAGTCTTAACTTCATACCTTACAACTCAGGCAAGAACTCCTTCTTTGGTTGATCCATCTTGAACACCTTCAAGATCATGTCAAGGTATGTGCTCATTTGAAAGTACCATTAAGCATTTTTTATCTATCCTTATAGATCTTGATGCTCAATGTTCAAGTAGCTTAATCCAGGTTTTCCATTGAAAAACACCTTTCAAATAACCCTATATGCTTTCCAGAAATTCTACATCATTTCGGATCAACAATATGTCATCCACATATACTTATCAGAAATGTCATAGTGCTCCCACTCACTTTATTGTAAATACAAGTTTCTAACAAACTTTGTATAAACCCATAAACTTTGATTACTCCATGAAAGTGTATATTCCGACTCCGAGATGCTTGCTCTAGTCCATGGAAGGATCGCTGGAGCTAGCATACCTTTTAGCATCCTTAGGATCGACAAAACCTTTCTGATTTTATCACATACAATCTTTCCTTACGAAAGCTGGTAAGGAAACTTGTTTTGACATCCATCTGCCAGATTTCATAAATGCAGCTTATGCTAACATGATTCCGATGGACTTAAGCATCGCTACGGGTGAGAAGATCTCATCGTAGTCAACTGCTTGAACTTGTGAAAAACTCTTCGCCACAAGTCGAGCTTCATAGACAGTGACATTACCGTCCATGTCCGTCTTCTTCTTAAAATCCACATGTACCTAACAGCCTTACGACCATCAAGTAGTTCTTCCAAAGTCTACACTTTGTTTTCATACATGGATCCTCTCTCGGATTTTATGGCCTCAAGCCAATTTTCGGAATCCGGGCCCACCTTCGCTTCTCCATAGCTCATAGGTTCATCATTGTCCAACAACGTGACCTTTAAGACAGGGTTACCACTTAGAAGTTGTACACACCCTTGTCAACCTATGAGGTTCGATAGTAACTCGATTCGAAGCTCCATGATCATCATCATTAGCTTTCTCTTCAACTGAGGCAGGTGCCATAGAAACATTTTTTCTGTGCTGCGCTACTCTCTGGTTGAAGTAAAGGTTCAACAACCTTATCAAGTTCTATCTTCCTCCCACTCAATTCTTTCGAGAGAAACTCTTTCTCGAGAAAGGACAAGATTCGAGAAACAATCCCTATTGCTTTTGGATCTGAGATAGGAGGTATACCCAATTGTTTTGGGTGTCCTATGAAGATGCATTTATCCGCTTTGGGTTCGAGCTTATCAGCCTGAAACTTTTTCACATAAGCGTCGCAGCCCCAAACCTTTAAGAAACGACAGCTTAGGTTTCTCTAAACCATAGTTCATACGGTGCCGACTCAAACGGAATTGTGTGGTGCCCTATTTAAAGTGAATGTGGTTGTCTTTAATGCCTAACCCATAAATTATAGTGGTAATTCGATAAGAGACATCATGGTATGCATCATATCCAATAGGGTCCAGTTATGATGTTCGGACACACCATCACACTATGGTGTTTCAGGTTGTATTAGTTGTGAAACAATTTCCACAATGTCTTAATTCTGTGCCAAACTCGTAATTCAGATATTCATCTCTATGATCATATCATAGATATTTTTTCCTCTTATCACGACGATCTTCCACTTCACCCTGAAATTACTTGAACCTTTCTATAATTCAGACTCGTGATTCATCAAGTAAATATACTCAGCATCTACTCAAATCATCTGTGAAGTAAGAATATAATAATATCCACTACATGCCTCAGCACTCATTGGACTGCACACATCAAGATGTATTACTTCCAACAAGTTGCTTTTTCATGTGGTATGATTTGCATGTCTCAAGTGATTCAAAATCAAGCGAATCCAAAGATCCATCAACATGGAGCTTCTTCATGCGTTTTATACCATTGTGACTAAAATTGCAGTGCCACAAGTATGTGGTAATATCATTACTATCTTATATCTTTTGGCATGAACATGTGTATCACTACGATCGGGATTCAATAAACCATTTATTTCAGGTGCAAGACCATTGAAGGTATTATTCAAATAAACAGAGTAATCATTATTCTCCTTAAATGAATAATCGTATTGCGATAGACATAATCCAATCATGTCTATGCTCAACGCAAACACCAAATAACAATTATTTAGGTTTAACACCAATCCCGATGGTAGATGGAGTGTGCGATGTTTGATCACATCAACCTTGGAAACACTTCCAACACCTATCGTCATCTCACCTTTGGCTAGTCTCCGTTTATTCTGTAGTCTTTTATTTCGAGTTACTAACACTTAGCAACCGAACCGGTATCTTATACTGTAAGTGCATCTAGTGCCACCCCTAGTTGGTTTTGGAGTATTGACGACAAACCTAGTTGAGGGACTAACGTGTTTGTGAGAATTGCAGGAAAACACAGGTAGAAGTCCCTCATTGATTCGGTTTTATTACCAGAGATGACCCCTAAAAATGTACGAAGACATTGAAGACAATGGTGGTTTATGAAGATATTCATATTGAAGACAATGGTGGTTTATGAAGATATTCATATTGAAGACAATGACATGAGAAGACTCCCTATGAAGCTTATGGAACTCGAAGACTTAGATCCTTCGTAGTTTTATTTCATTTATGTAGTGTCATAGGAATCACCGTACTGTTAAGTGGGGTCCAAAAGAACCAGTCAGAATGACTGTAGTGATGCCTAATTCAAATCCTATGTCTTCGAGCGAAGACTTTGAGAGAAAATCTTGTCCAGAGCCAGACAAGTCAGCTTTACTTGTAGCCCAAGTAAAGTTGCCGTGTGAGTTCAAAATTCGACCGTTGGTACACGTGTCAGTTCCTTAGTGACCCAGGGTCATTTTGGACAGATCAGGTCGGGTTGCCAAGTGGCTATAAATAGTCCACCCCCACAACCATAAACGGTTGGCTGCTCAGATTTCAGTGCATGGCTTTTGTCGTTTGAGAGCAACCCACCTCGAAGCCTTTGAAAGAAAAATTCCCAGTGAGGAGAAAAGCCCTAACCACCCAGAGCCAGAGTAAATTGGGCATCACTTAAGTCTTCGTGTCTGTGTGATTTGAAGACTTATTACACTTGAGGACTGTGCATCCTCCAGACGGTTAGGCGTCGCGTTCTGAGCATCCAAGAGAAATTGTGGATTGCCAGTGAACGAAGTCTGTGAAGGTTTGGGATTCTACCTTGAAGACTTACCTGAGTGATTGGGCGAGGTCTGTGTGACCTTAGCTCAAGGAGAAAACGGTGAGGACTGGGTGTCTTGGACTAAGTGTCCTTGACTGGGTGTCCGGGACTGTGTGTCCTTTGGTTTAAATACCTAGCCGCTCCAACCAGACGTACAGTTGTCACAGCAACTGGAACTGGTCCAACAAATCATTGTCTTCAATGTGTCACTGGTTTCATCTTCATTTCCTTTCACTTACAGTTATTCATTGTGAAGCCATTGCATGCTTGCTTTATCTTTTGTCTTCACAACATGAATGTATGATCTGTTCGGCTTCATAACTTCTTCCTACCTGATCCTTATTACACTGAAGCTGTTTGTCATTGCGCTTTCACTCTATTGAATATATGACCATGGCTGGCATAGTGTAATCTAACTTCCGCTGCATAGTAATAGGCATGATCTTCACTGTTTGTCTTCACAACTCTCACGTTTTGAAGACTTTCATAAAAATCGCCTATTCACCCCCCCCCCCTCTAGTCGATATAACGCACTTTCATATACCCTGCTACTACTAGGAGTACTAGTAAAGTACATATTTAATATAATGTATGTCCAATACATACTTCTGTCAACCTTGCCAGCCTTCTCATCTACCAAGTATCTAGGGTGGTTCTGCTTCAGTGACCGTTCCCCTTATTACAGAAGCACTTAGTCTCGGGCTTGGGTTCAACTTTGGGCTTCTTTACTAGAACGGTAACTGATTTGTTGTTTCATGAAGTATACCTTTCTTGCCCTTGCCCTTCTTGAAACTAGTGGTTTTACTAACCATCAACAATTGATGCTCCTATTTGATTTCTACTTTCGCGGTGTCGTGAATAGCTCAAGGATCATATCTATCCTTAAATGAATAATCGTATTGCGATAGACATAATCCAATCATGTCTATGCTCAACGCAAACACCAAATAACAATTATTTAGGTTTAACACCAATCCCGATGGTAGATGGAGTGTGCGATGTTTGATCACATCAACCTTGGAAACACTTCCAACACCTATCGTCATCTCACCTTTGGCTAGTCTCCGTTTATTCTGTAGTCTTTTATTTCGAGTTACTAACACTTAGCAACCGAACCGGTATCTTATACTGTAAGTGCATCTAGTGCCACCCCTAGTTGGTTTTGGAGTATTGACGACAAACCTAGTTGAGGGACTAACGTGTTTGTGAGAATTGCAGGAAAACACAGGTAGAAGTCCCTCATTGATTCGGTTTTATTACCAGAGATGACCCCTAAAAATGTACGAAGACATTGAAGACAATGGTGGTTTATGAAGATATTCATATTGAAGACAATGGTGGTTTATGAAGATATTCATATTGAAGACAATGACATGAGAAGACTCCCTATGAAGCTTATGGAACTCGAAGACTTAGATCCTTCGTAGTTTTATTTCATTTATGTAGTGTCATAGGAATCACCGTACTGTTAAGTGGGGTCCAAAAGAACCAGTCAGAATGACTGTAGTGATGCCTAATTCAAATCCTATGTCTTCGAGCGAAGACTTTGAGAGAAAATCTTGTCCAGAGCCAGACAAGTCAGCTTTACTTGTAGCCCAAGTAAAGTTGCCGTGTGAGTTCAAAATTCGACCGTTGGTACACGTGTCAGTTCCTTAGTGACCCAGGGTCATTTTGGACAGATCAGGTCGGGTTGCCAAGTGGCTATAAATAGTCCACCCCCACAACCATAAACGGTTGGCTGCTCAGATTTCAGTGCATGGCTTTTGTCGTTTGAGAGCAACCCACCTCGAAGCCTTTGAAAGAAAAATTCCCAGTGAGGAGAAAAGCCCTAACCACCCAGAGCCAGAGTAAATTGGGCATCACTTAAGTCTTCGTGTCTGTGTGATTTGAAGACTTATTACACTTGAGGACTGTGCATCCTCTAGACGGTTAGGCGTCGCGTTCTGAGCATCCAAGAGAAATTGTGGATTGCCAGTGAACGAAGTCTGTGAAGGTTTGGGATTCTACCTTGAAGACTTACCTGAGTGATTGGGCGAGGTCTGTGTGACCTTAGCTCAAGGAGAAAACGGTGAGGACTGGGTGTCTTGGACTAAGTGTCCTTGACTGGGTGTCCGGGACTGTGTGTCCTTTGGTTTAAATACCTAGCCGCTCCAACCAGACGTACAGTTGTCACAGCAACTGGAATTGGTCCAACAAATCATTGTCTTCAATGTGTCACTGGTTTCATCTTCATTTCCTTTCACTTACAATTATTCATTGTGAAGCCATTGCATGCTTGCTTTATCTTTTGTCTTCACAACATGAATGTATGATCTGTTCGGCTTCATAACTTATTCCTACCTGATCCTTATTACACTGAAGCTGTTTGTCATTGCGCTTTCACTCTATTGAATATATGACCATGGCTGGCATAGTGTAATCTAACTTCCGCTGCATAGTAATAGGCATGATCTTCACTGTTTGTCTTCACAACTCTCACGTTTTGAAGACTTTCATAAAAATCGCCTATTCACCCCCCCTCTAGTCGATATAATGCACTTTCAATTGGTATAAGAGCAAGGTGCTCCCTTGTTCTGTGTGATTCGGTTTAACCACCTGGAGTTTTAGCTATGTCGACTGCAGGGATAATCAAAGTCTCCGCTGCTTGTCCCGTCTTCGATGGAACTGAATATCCCTACTGGAAGAATAAGATGCGCATGCATCTTGAAGCCATTGACGTCGACCTATGGTATGTCGTCGAAAACGGCGTTCCCAAGGCTGGAGAAGGTGTCACTGCTGCTGATGTCAAGAAGTTCGTTCAACTGGACTCTACTGCCAAGAATATCATCTGTGGTCATCTGACCAAAGGACAGTATGGCCGTGTGAGTGCCTTGAAGACATCCAAACTGGTCTGGGATTGGCTCTCCAAAGTTAATGAAGGCATATCAACCCAGAGAGATCAAAGAATCAGTGTCCTTCGCAATCTCTTCAACCGCTTCAAACGAAATGACAATGAGAATGTCCAGCACACCTTTGATCGGCTCACTGACATCACAAATGAGCTTCAAGCCCTCGGCGCTACTGAGATCACCAAACATGAAATCGTCAAGACGCTGCTGAGATCACTTGATAGTTCGTTTGACATTCTGGCCCTGATGATTCAAGAACGTCCTGATTTCAAAACACTCGATCCGTCTGACATACTTGAGAGGCTCAACACACATGAGTTTCAGCTTTCTGAGAAAAGAGATATCTACAGTCCAAACTATGGGCGAACTCGTGCCTTGAAGGCAAAAGCTGTCTCCTCATCTGAAGAAGAATCTGACTGCAGTTCTGATGATCCTGAAGACATTGGAAGAGAACTTGCAATGCTAGTGAAGAAGTTTCAAAAATTCACCAAGAAGAAAGGCTTCAGAAAATCTTCACGATCAAGCTCAAGGAATGATGAAGCTTCTGCTCATGACTACAAGAAGAAAACATGTCACAAGTGCAAGAAAACTGGGCACTTCATCTCTGAGTGTCCACAGTGGGACAATGAGAATAGAAGGAAGAAGAAGAGCAAGGAATATGATTCTGACGACAAGAAAAAGAAGAAAAACTCAAAGTCTTCTTCCAAGTCTTCATCAAAGTCTTCATCACACAAGAAGAGCTTATCTGGCAAGGCGCGTGCATTTGTAGGCAAGGAGATGGATTCAGAGGAGGAATCCGCATCTGAGGAGGCAGAGGTGGAATCTGAGGAGGAGTCTGATTCTGGCATTGCGAGTCTGGCTACAGCATACGTCGCCAAGTCCATCTTCAACACTGAAGACAATAATTGCATCACCGACACCGACGCAAATGACAAGAACGACTCCACTCCTACCTACTGCTTCATGGCACGCGGTGCCAAGGTAAACACACGCACCACTCGCTATGAAACATCCAGTGACGATGACTCTGAATGTGATTCAAAACCTAGCTACAAAACACTTGCTAAAATTGCAACTGAACAACAGAAAGCTATGGAACACATTCAAAAACTGTTAGACAGAAGCGATGATCTGTTGGGTGCTGAAATGACTCGATCTGAATCCTTAATTGAAGACATAAAAAACCTTCACGTTAAGTATCAGGAACTTGAAGATCGTCATGATACTCTCTCAACAACTCATGAAAAGCTTTCCCATGACTATCTTCAAAGGAAGCAAGAACTTGAGAAATTGAGGGTGGCTCATGAAGATCTTCAAAAGGAAAACGAGTCACTTCGCGCCGAACAGATCAGTCCCGCTCAGGAAGGATTTGAACCACCATGTCTTAAATGCATTGAGCGTAATAATGCTAATTCTGTTGCTGAATGTTCCACTGCTACTACTGTTCCAATATCTTCAACTGTTGATGTGGCAACTAACCCCTCTGCTGAGGATACCACTGCTATTGCTGATGAGAATGCTAGGTTGAAGACATTGCTTGAAACAGGGATGTACAAAAGTCTGAAAGGGCATCAAACATTATGTGATATCCTTAAGAAGCAGATTCTGAACCGAAACCCTAGGAAAGAGGGTGTTGGGTTCGTGAGGAAAATCAATGCAGATGGCTCTTACTGGAAACCTGAGCAGTACCCCAAAACTACATGGGTTGCTGCAAAGGAACTTTCAGCAGATCCATCCAATTTATCTGGCTTCACTAGTGCTAACCCAATTATCATTGATGAATCCTTTGATGCAAACTATAAACTGTTTAAGAATCAGAATGGTGAAGTGTTTGCCAGGTACATTGGTACTAACTGCAGGAATGGACCGCCTATGAAGAAGATCTGGGTTCCGAAAACATGTCTGGAAAATCTTCCTGTGAATGTCTTCATGACACCTCACTTGAAGAAGACAAACCTCGGTCCAAAGGCTTCATACAGACAGAGGACTCACCTGAGTCACACTAACGCAAATGTTTTGCAGGGAAACCACACTCAGGCATATGAATATGAGAGCGGTTCATCGAACCGTCATGTTCATATGAACAAAAATTATTCTGCTTATGCCTATGAGTATTACTGTCCCCCTGCTAGACTATTTGCTAAGGCTTCAAAGCCAAAATTCTCAGATGCTGCACTTAGACTCGTAGCTTCTAAGCCACCCTTGAAGATGTGGGTGGTTAAGAAAGCTTAACTCTCTTTTGCAGGGAAAGGTCTCCAGCACAAAAACAAAATCGTCTGACGCTATTGCTGGGGACCATAAAAATCTTGTGGGGCGCAAGATAAACTGCCCAAATGGCATCATTATGTACTTCATTCCTGAATCGCATGCTATTCTCCCCATCAGTCCTAATCTGGATCTAAGTTTTCATAACCCACTGGTTCGTCAAATGTTTATGCTTCACAACACTCTTCGTGAAGCCTATCCCCCTAACTGCACTGTAGGGTACGACACCAGCGACTTCAAAGTCTTCAGAATGGATTATTGACAGTGGGTGTACAAATCACATGACTGGCAGAAGAAGCCTTCTTATGGACTCAACTTTACGTCCATCCGATAAGAGCCACATTACATTCGCTGACACTGGTAAAAGTAACGTATTGGGTCTAGGTAGAGTTGCAATATCAAAGGATCAACACATGGATAAAGTCATGCTTGTTGAATCCCTTGGCTTCAACTTAATGTCTGTCTCAATGCTTTGCGATTTGAATATGATTGTAATGTTTGGCAAATATCGTTGCCTGGTGCTAATGGAATCTGACAAATCTCTAGTGTTTGAAGGGTATAGGAAAGGTGATTTGTATGTGGTAGATTTCTCAGCAGGACCACAACTTGCAGTATGTCTTCTTGCAAAAGCTTCAGAATGCTGGCTTTGGCATCGAAGGCTTGGGCATGCTGGCATGAGGAACCTCCACACCCTTGCGAAGAAAAAGCACGTCATAGGCATCGAGGGCGTCAAGTTCAACAAAGATCACTTATGCGGTGCCTGTGAAGCAGGGAAGATGACAAGGGCAAAACATCCTTCGAAGACAATCATGACCACTACTCAACCCTTCGAACTGCTCCACATGGATCTTTTCGGTCCCACTCACTACTCAACTTTTACTACTTCTGCATGCCTCTATGGCTTCGTAATTGTTGATGATTATTCTAGATATACTTGGGTGCACATAATCCTTTACAAGACTGAAGTGCAGGATGTCTTCAGACGCTTCGCAAATCGAGCTATGAACAATTTTGGCACCAAAATAAAGCACATCAGAAGTGACAATGGCACTGAATTCAAGAACACTGGCCTTGATACATATCTGGATACCTTGGGCATCACACATGAATTCTCAGCTCCATACACGCCACAGCAGAATGGCGTCGTCGAACGCAAGAACAGAACACTCATTGAGATGGCCAGAACAATGCTAGATGAATACAAGACTCCAAGAAAGTTCTGGACTGAAGCCATTGATACTGCATGCCATACAATCAATCGTGTTTATCTTCACAAGCTTCTGAACAAGACATCCTATGAACTCCTAACTGGCAAGAAGCCAAATGTCAGTTATTTCAGAGTATTTGGCGCAAAATGCTGGATCAAGGACCCACACCACACCTCAAAGTTTGCACCAAAAGCACATGAAGGCTTCATGCTTGGATATGGAAAGGATTCGCACTCCTACAGAGTCTTCAATCTCTTCCACTACAAAGTGGTTGAAACAGTGGATGTGCGATTTGATGAAACCAATGGATCACAAAGAGAGCAATTGCCAAATGTGCTAGATGAAGTTCCAGCAAATGAATCAATCAAGCTTATGGGAACTGGAGAAATTGTACCTTCTGAAGCTCATCCTGAAGAAGAACTTATCATCTCAGCACCTGATCCACATGAAGACAATGCTCAGCCTGACGATATACCTTCAAATGACCACATAGATCAGCAAGAGCAAAGTCTTCGCCCCACACACCCTCGTGTTGCAAATGAAGTACAAATTGACAAAATACTGGACAGCATCAATGCACCTGGTCCACTCACTCGTTCAAGGGCAACTCAGCTAACAAACTTCTGTGGGCATTTCGCATTCGTCTCAATATCAGAACCCAAGAAAGTTGAAGAAGCCTTCATGGAACCTGAATGGATTCAAGCTATGCAAGAAGAGCTTCAACAGTTTGAGCTGAATAATGTATGGGAACTGGTTAAGCGTCCTGATCCACGGAAGCACAACATAATAGGCACCAAATGGATATACCGCAACAAGCAAGATGAGCATGGTCAAGTTGTCAGAAACAAAGCTCGTCTCGTTGCTCAAGGATATACTCAAGTGGAGGGCATTGACTTCGATGAAACATTTGCTCCTGTGGCTAGGCTTGAAGCCATACGCATACTGCTGGCCTATGCAAATCATCATAACATACTTCTCTATCAGATGGATGTGAAAAGTGCCTTTCTCAATGGCAAGATTGAAGAAGAAGTGTATGTTGCACAACCACCTGGCTTTGAAAATCCAAAACATCCTGATATGGTATACAAGCTCAACAAGGCACTGTATGGCCTCAAACAAGCCCCTAGGGCCTGGTATGATACACTCAAGTACTTTCTGAAAAGCAAAGGCTTCATACCTGGTTCCCTGGATCCCACTCTTTTCACGAAGACATATGATGGTGAACTGTTTGTGTGCCAAATATATGTGGATGACATTATCTTCGGCTGCACCAATCAGAAGTATAGTGAAGAGTTTGGATATATGATGCAAGAGCAATATCAGATGTCCATGATGGGGGAGCTGAAGTTCTTTCTCGGTCTTCAAATACGGCAACAACACAACGGCATCTTCATATCTCAAGAGAAATACCTTAAAGAGTGCCTGAAGAAGTTCGGTATGCAAGACTGCAAAGGCTTCACAACACCAATGCCAGCCAAGCATCATCTGGGTCCCGACGACAATGGTAAAGAGTTCGATCAAAAGGTATACCGCTCCATGATTGGGTCTTTGCTTTATTTATGTGCATCTAGGCCAGATATCATGCTTAGTGTTTGCATGTGTGCTTGATTTCAAGCGACACCAAAGGAGTCGCATCACTTAGCTGTGAAGCGAATTCTTCGACATTTGGCTCACACCCAAACTCTAGGATTATGGTATCCAAAGGGCTCAGAGTTTGATTTAGTTGGATTTTTGGATGCTGATTATGCTGGTGACAAAGTTGATGACAAGTCTACATCAGGCACATGTCACTTTCTGGGACGATCACTTGTATGTTGGTCTTCAAAGAAGCAGAACTGTGTATCACTCTCCACTGCTGAATCTGAATACATTGCTGCTGGATCTTGCTGCGCTCAGCTTTTGTGGATGAAGCAAACACTCAAGGATTATGGCATTCATCTGAAGCAAGTGCCACTTTACTGCGACAACGAAAGCGCCATCAAGATTGCCAACAACCCAGTTCAGCACTCGAAGACAAAGCACATTGAAATTCGTCATCACTTTCTCAGAGATCATGTTGTGAAGGAAGACATTGATATCATACACGTCAACACTGAAGAGCAATTGGCAGATATCTTCACAAAGCCCTTGGATGAGAAGAGATTTTGCAAGTTACGGTGTGAGCTAAATATCTTGGAATCCTCAAATGTCCTGTGATCAGGCACACATCCTAACACTTAAGCATATTGATGACTTAGATGTGCAACACACGAAGTAGCGTATATCTTCAAACAATGAAGACATACGTTCTAAGTGTGAATACATTAATGTGGAATTTGACTTCGGAGCGCCACGATAATTGTGCGCCGTGTCTGGGTCTAATACTTCCTATACGGTGGGTAACGCCACCACCAAACGTTCCATTTTGAAGTGTTTCTCTCATGGCGTTACCTCTCAATGTCTTCACAATTGGTTTGGTTTCATTCTCAATATGTCTTCATGATTATCTTCACTGCGTTGATTATATGGATATATATGTACTGATGTTCTGTCCTCTACAGCATTCACTTATAGCTATGTCTTCTTGGTTGAATCTTTTGAACTAAGTGAATGTGATCGGACCCTAACCTATCTATGATTTCTATCTCAAACTCTATCTCTCCAAGTCATATGCATTCTGTTGTAACTGTCAAATGTCTTCACTGTGTCCTTGTCAGCTGAAGACATAGTGACAACCATAAAAGTCCGCTTTTAATGCTCATTCCTCCATATAAGATCCGGAGAAGCAGGAACGACCGCCCGACAATTTAGGCGTGCGTGGTACATGGAACAAATCCCAATCGTCCTCTAACTGGCCACGCGTGCCTCAAATGCGAACCGCCAGGGGTACCTGCATAATAGCGCAGTGCCGCCTCTATCCCTATAAATATACGATTCACTGCGGTCATTATCTCCTTCTTCCACCCTCGCACGAACCCTAGCGCCACCGCTAGCACTCGACGACGCCGGCGACGAAGCGCTTCACTGCCGCAACCTCTCCGACGCCGTTTTCACGCCGACAGCGGACATCGCTCTCTCCGCCGTCGCCGTAGGTGTCTTCCGTCGCCAAGTTAGGGCACGGAGGATCGAACTGCTCGGCCTCAACTCTCACTTCGTCTAGCAGTTCCAAGTGTGGTAAATAAAACCTCTTTTTACAGCCTCTTTTGATCCCATAGTTCAGTCACTTTCTGCCATAAGGAGTTTCTCTTCACATCAGTTAGTTATCTCGCTACATCTCATGACATGCCTAGTATATTCACTTGTGCTTCATAAGGTAGTTAGATTCCTCACTTGTACTGATCTGTGGGTTCGTACAAATCTGGAACCAACTTCTTATCTGTGAGTGAATGTCTTCGCACAATGAGGTCTATGTCTTCTAAACCGATTTATCTTCAAAATCTTCTGAGAATGCATATGACCTCTTCCCCTTCCCTCGCACCTTAATGCTGTCACAGGTACATGTCCGTGGGAGAATCCTTTGGTTCTCATAGTCTGCATTCATTTGCAGAGTACTTGCAGCATCACATCAACTCTCCTGAAGCCAGTTCTTGCAAAAGGAAGCCTTTGAAGCCTTTGAACATCTTGAAGCCTTCCAAGTTATTCATGGCTTCAGAAACAGCAGCAAGGAAGGGAGGCAGACAGCGACGTGGTGAAACGTCCAAAGATCTGCCTGATGAATTGGCAGAGATGTACAAAACTGATCCTGAAGAAAGCTATGGTCAGCGCAAGACACGAATCCAATGGATTCGAAGATATTGGGCAGAGCAATGGTTCCACTACCGCTTCGTCACTCAGGAATATGCGGAGAAGTGCGCCATCAAAAGACCGTGGGGAGACGTACTATACAAAAATCTTGTACCCAGGTCCAGAGTCGAAGCCATTGCTCAAGGCTTCTATCCATGCATGGTGAGAGGACCACAGCCAGCTGAGGCACATCCGTCATCACTTCTCTGGTGCCGCGATGATAATCTCTTCAAGCGCAACTTTCAGTTTGCACAACAGTCAGCGAAGATAAACAAGAAGAAATTTGGGCTTGACTTCAACCCTGGTCCCTCCTCACCAAGGGCAGATGGCACACGCAACACCGATCCCAATATCATCGGGCCGTATGTCAATCTTGCAAGCCTCATCACTCGCATCCTAGTCCAAGGGACTGCTGTGAATGACCCTCCAGCAGATACTGAGTCAGATGACGCCCCTGCTGCTCCGAAGCCAAAGCAGAAGAAGCCAAAAGCTCCAAAAGCTTCAAAGCCAGCCGCTTCTCCCAAGATCGCAAGAGTGAAGCCTTTAGCAACTGCACCTCCTGAAGCCAGTGTGCAGTCAGAAGGCTTATCACGAGTGTCCAAGCCCCAAGAAGCCAAGAAGCCTCAGCCACACACAGGCAAAGAGCTCACAGCTGCTGACATTCTGCGCTGCGAAGCCATTGATCTCTCAAGCGATGAAGATCTTGGAGATGATGCTCTTGAGCAGCTCATCAAGAGCAAGGAGGAGGCTGAAATCTTCAACAATCTGCCTCTGTTTGATGTCGCCATCATCCACAACTTCATCGATGAATGGTTTGACACACCAGACATAAGCTTCAATGATCTGCAGCTACCCATAGGCCTCAGCGTTGCCTTTCAAGGTGCAATTGCTTCAGAACTTGCAATAGCCCAGCGAATTGTAGAACTGAAGCAGAAAATTGATCATGAAAAGGCTCAGTTCAAGAAGCACGTGGCCAAGCTCAGTGTGCAAGAAGTGAAAAACTTCAAGATCATGTTGCACGAGCTGAAAGAGAACTTCCTGAAGACGCGTGCCGAAGCTCAAGGCTCGCGAGAACGCATGAAGACTTTGGCTGATCGCTGCGTGCAAGCCTACAATGAGGCAGAAAAGCATTGTAGGCAGAAAAGCGCAAGGCACTTGGGCGTCCCGGCATTGACCCCAGGATGGCCGCGAAGAAGAAAAAGAAGGCGGCTGTGCCCGAACCTGAAGCGCCAAGGTCAGAAACTGCTCCGATTGTCTTCCCCGCTGCAACGACTGGCTCGAAGCCAAAGAGTCGATCAACCGCCTCACAGCACAAGAAGACACGGACTGCAGAGGCTGAAGCTAAGAAGAGAAAACATTCTGAAGCCTCTCCTTCCGAACCCATCATCAAGAAGCGCAAGACCAAGAAATCTCGGGCTGCTCCCACAGAGCCCCTGATAGTTGAACCCCTCTGCGTCCGCTATCCTGACACAGATCGTCAGTTGACTGTGCATGAACCCAACACTGAAGACATTCCAGCAGACGAACCCTACGCTGCTGAAGACATTGGTCTCCAAGACAATGTGCAAGGTGATGCAGCCCTTCCTCAGCTTGAGACAAGCGAACTGATCAGTATTGGTCGTCCCTTGACGCCAATCACACAAGCAGCATCATGGGTAGATCACCCACAGGAGGAAGATGAGCCACAGCCCACTGCAACTCCACAAGCGTCGCCCAAATTCTGTAGGCTTCGCAAAGGGCCAAGGGCTCAGGCTGCTGACGACATTCCGGCTGCATCAGCCGAAGAGCATGCAGAGATACCACAAGCTCCAACTCCCCCACACCAACAAGAAGCAGTTCTCCAGAAGAACATGCCTGAGTCTGCAAATGTTGAGGCTGCCACAAACAACGCCGAAGCAAATGTGGAGCCCAACCCAACAATAGCTTTAGAAGACAATGAAGCTACTGCTCCTGAACATTCTGTGCCTGAGTCTGCTGCAGGACCACAATTCAACTATCATATTGCGTACAGACCCTAGGTCCAGAAGCCGATCCCACGACTGCCAAGGTTCCCAGGTCCTGCATCAGCTCCTGGTTCCTTCAACATCAACGGCTTTAGGGCAGATAACACGTTTTTCGACCGCTCCAAGAACCCTTATTCAAGGGAACGGATTGTATCAGATAAGTTCTGGAGCCATCAACAGCGCAGCTATTATTCATGCATCCTTTACAACCAAGGCCGCATCTTTCCTCACAAGCGCCTTGAGGTTGAAGTTGTTGCTGGTCTGCCTGGTCTGGAAGAAGCACTGGATTGCTTCAAGCAAGTGGGTTTGCTGCCATTTATCACTGATGAAGAGCATTGGAACGAAGAGCTTCTGCTCCAGTTCTATGCCACTGTGCATATCAAAGGCTATAACAGAGATCCGAAGACATGGATTCTGGAGTGGATGACAGGCAATATCCATCATGAAGCCAATGCTTTCGACCTAATTGAGCTTACCGGCCTTCCCACTCCTGGCGAATTCTTTAAAGAAGGGTGCCAACTCCATGCTGAAGCAATTGAGAGCATATTTCAGCGTCCTGAGCCAGATATGAGTCAGATGCTCTCAATGATGAAGCCACTGCCTCCGAATGCACCCTATCCAACTAGGTTCTTCATTGAAGACTTAGAGTACCTGCCCAGAACAATATATCATATCATAAGGCGGACTCTATGGCCTGTAAAGGGACACTCTCGATATGCTACAATTGATAGTGCAATGAAGACTCTCATCTTCTGCATTCTACATGGCAAATGCTTCAATGCACAGGATCTCTTCATCCGTCACTTTGCAGCGTCTGCCTCAGAACTGTTTGGATTAAAGTTCTATGCTCCTTGGGTTATGAGGCTGATCAAGCTTCACTCTGCAATCTCCTATCAACCCTCAGCCCGCAACCATAGGATATTTTTGCCAGATGTGGACACATCTGCTGAAGCAATATATCCAGAGCCTGGCAAGCAACCATTAAGTCTTCAAAATGCAGAACACCAGAGCTTCACTCAAAATATTGAAGGTGTTGAAGCTCTCTCCCGAGTGTATCCAATGGCTGGCACCACACGTGCCCCTGCATCAACTGAAGCCACTGACAGCACAGCTGCCAAGAGACCCAAGAAGCGCGTTCGAACACTTAATGACCGAGAGCTTCTTGTGGCTCTTCACCAAAAGCAAGATAGGCATCACGACTGGCTCAAACGGCAGATGAGAAGCATCATGCAAGACGTCAATCGCATCAGAAATCTGGCAACCAAGAATGCGTTTGTCGCACACGAGACCTGTCGCCGCACTTGGAAAGGCCTCACCATGATGAGCAATGAAGCTGAACTGCAAGAGGATGGCTTCAGAGAGAGATTTCAATTTGACTCCACGCCTCCAAGAAGAGCTATGATGCGAAGCACACCATCACTTGAAGAGTCAGAATTCTCTTCTTCTGCTGCCACCGTGTCTGCCCGGATTATTGAAGAAGACGACGACGCGACATCATCTCCACCTGCTTCAACACACGTCGAATCTGCACCAAGCTCATCTGCACCGCCACCAAACAACTCCACCGACCCTGCTGCGCCTGGGAACGCGTAGGAAACTCTATGTCTTCAAACCTTTTTGGTCATCACTGACAAAAGGGGGAGAAGCATGATGTTTATAGTCTTCAAGCGAGTCACTTTGGGCGGGTGCCACTATATTTTTCTACATTTTGCTTCGTGCTTACAACTCCCGTTTTTGCTACATTTGCTTCTTTGAGTTGTAACACTTAGCCTTGATGGCCGTCTGCTACCTGCTTGTCACTCCGTTATGCGAAGATAAATTCCGCATGTGCGACGATAAATTCCGCACTCATCTCTTACTGCAGACGTCCATTTTCCATTATGCATGTCATTATCTTCATATACTTTCACATGCATAGTGGATTGTCATCATAAGTTGAAGTGGATCTCCACAAGTACAACCTGCCATGTGCATTTGCATTCAAAAGGCAAATTACTTATATGCACATCTTCAGGGGGAGCCCTTGCAACTTATGATGACAATCCACTATGCATGTGAAAGTATATGAAGATAATGACATGCATAATGGAAAATGGACGTCTGCAGTAAGAGATGAGTGCGGAATTTATCGTCGCACATGCGGAATTTATCTTCGCATAACGGAGTGACAAGCAGGTAGCAGACGGCCATCAAGGCTAAGTGTTACAACTCAAAGAAGCAAATGTAGCAAAAACGGGAGTTGTAAGCACGAAGCAAAATGTAGCAAAATATAGTGGCACCCGTCCATTTTCCATTATGCATGTCATTATCTTCATATACTTTCACATGCATAGTGGATTGTCATCATAAGTTGAAGTGGATCTCCACAAGTACAACCTGCCATGTGCATTTGCATTCAAAAGGCAAATTACTTATATGCACATCTTCAGGGGGAGCCCTTGCAACTTATGAAGACAAATTCCTTTACTATTTCACAAATTATGTTCCCCGTTGAAAACTTCAACTAGTTTGTCATCAATCACCAAAAAGGGGGAGATTGTAAGTGCATCTAGTGCCACCCCTAGTTGGTTTTGGAGTATTGACGACAAACCTAGTTGAGGGACTAACGTGTTTGTGAGAATTGCAGGAAAACACAGGTAGAAGTCCCTCATTGATTCGGTTTTATTACCAGAGATGACCCCTAAAAATGTACGAAGACATTGAAGACAATGGTGGTTTATGAAGATATTCGTATTGAAGACAATGGTGGTTTATGAAGATATTCATATTGAAGACAATGACATGAGAAGACTCCCTATGAAGCTTATGGAACTCGAAGACTTAGATCCTTCGTAGTTTTATTTCATTTATGTAGTGTCATAGGAATCACCGTACTGTTAAGTGGGGTCCAAAAGAACCAGTCAGAATGACTGTAGTGATGCCTAATTCAAATCCTATGTTTTCGAGCGAAGACTTTGAGAGAAAATCTTGTCCAGAGCCAGACAAGTCAGCTTTACTTGTAGCCCAAGTAAAGTTGCCGTGTGAGTTCAAAATTCGACCATTGGTACACGTGTCAGTTCCTTAGTGACCCAGGGTCATTTTGGACAGATCAGGTCGGGTTGCCAAGTGGCTATAAATAGTCCACCCCCACAACCATAAACGGTTGGCTGCTCAGATTTCAGTGCATGGCTTTTGTCGTTTGAGAGCAACCCACCTCGAAGCCTTTGAAAGAAAAATTCCCAGTGAGGAGAAAAGCCCTAACCACCCAGAGCCAGAGTAAATTGGGCATCACTTAAGTCTTCGTGTCTGTGTGATTTGAAGACTTATTACACTTGAGGACTGTGCATCCTCCAGACGGTTAGGCGTCGCGTTCTGAGCATCCAAGAGAAATTGTGGATTGCCAGTGAACGAAGTCTGTGAAGGTTTGGGATTCTACCTTGAAGACTTACCTGAGTGATTGGGCGAGGTCTGTGTGACCTTAGCTCAAGGAGAAAACGGTGAGGACTGGGTGTCTTGGACTAAGTGTCCTTGACTGGGTGTCCGGGACTGTGTGTCCTTTGGTTTAAATACCTAGCCGCTCCAACCAGACGTACAGTTGTCACAGCAACTGGAACTGGTCCAACAAATCATTGTCTTCAATGTGTCACTGGTTTCATCTTCATTTCCTTTCACTTACAGTTATTCATTGTGAAGCCATTGCATGCTTGCTTTATCTTTTGTCTTCACAACATGAATGTATGATCTGTTCGGCTTCATAACTTCTTCCTACCTGATCCTTATTACACTGAAGCTGTTTGTCATTGCGCTTTCACTCTATTGAATATATGACCATGGCTGGCATAGTGTAATCTAACTTCCGCTGCATAGTAATAGGCATGATCTTCACTGTTTGTCTTCACAACTCTCACGTTTTGAAGACTTTCATAAAAATCGCCTATTCACCCCCCCCCCTCTAGTCGATATAACGCACTTTCATATACCCTGCTACTACTAGGAGTACTAGTAAAGTACATATTTAATATAATGTATGTCCAATACATACTCCTGTCAACCTTGCCAGCCTTCTCATCTACCAAGTATCTAGGGTGGTTCTGCTTCAGTGACCGTTCCCCTTATTACAGAAGCACTTAGTCTCGGGCTTGGGTTCAACTTTGGGCTTCTTTACTAGAACGGTAACTGATTTGTTGTTTCATGAAGTATACCTTTCTTGCCCTTGCCCTTCTTGAAACTAGTGGTTTTACTAACCATCAACAATTGATGCTCCTATTTGATTTCTACTTTCGCGGTGTCGTGAATAGCTCAAGGATCATATCTATCCCTGATATGTTATAGTTCATCACGAAGCTCTAGTAGCTTGGTGGCAGTGACTTTGCAGAACCATCACTATCTCATCTGGAAGATCAACTCCCACTCGATTCAAGCGATTGTTGTACTCATACAATCTGAGCACATGCTCAACGATTGAGCTTTTCTCCTTAGTTTGCAGGCTTAGGGAACTTGTCAGAGGTCTCATACCTCTTGACGTGGGCACTAGCCTGAAATCCCAATTTCAGTCCTTGGAACATCTCATATGTTCTGTGATGTTTCAAAAACATCTTTGGTGCCTCAATTCTAAACCATTTAGCATTACGCACTGAACTATCATGTAGTCGTCAAAACGTGTATGCCAGATGTTCGCAACATCTACAACTGACGCTTGAGGTTCAGCTCACTGAGCGGTGCATTAAGGACATAAACCTTCTGTGCAGCAATGAGGACAATCCTCAGTTTACGGACCCAGTCCACATAATTGCTACTATCAACTTTCAACTAAATTTTCTCTAGGAACATATCTAAACCAGTAGAACTAAAGCGTAAGCTACGACATAATTTGCAAAGTCCTTTTGACTATGTTCATGATAATTGAGTTCATCTGATTATTTCATGAACTCCCACTCAGATAGACATCCCTCTAGTCATTTAAGTGATACATGATCCGAATCAACTAGGCCGTGTCCGATCATCACGTGAGACGGACTAGTCATCATCGGTGAACATCTCATGTTGATCGCATCTTCTATACGACTCATGTTCGACATTTCAGTCCTCCGTGTTCCGAGGCCATGTCTGTACATGCTAGGCTCGTCAAGTCAACCTAAGTGTTTCGCATGTGTTTCGAGGCCATGTCTGTACATGCTAGGCTCATCAACACCCGTTGTATTCGAACGTAAGAATCTATCACACCCGATCATCACGTGGTGCTTTGAAACAACGAACCTTCGCAACGGTGCACAGTTAGGGAGAACACTTTTCTTGAAATTTTAGTGAGGGACCATCTTATTTAAGCTACCGTCGTTCTAAGCAAATAAGATGTAAAACATGATAAACATCACATGCAATCAAATAGTGACATGATGTGGCCAATATCATTTTGCTCCTTTTGATCTCCATCTTCGGGGCTCCATGATCATCATCGTCATCAGCATGAAACCATGATCTCCATCATCATGATCTCCATCATCGTGTCTTCATGAAGTTGTCTCGCCAACTATTACTTCTACTACCACAGCTAACGGTTAGCAATAAAGTAAAGTAATTACATGACGTTTATGTTGACACGCAGGTCATAAATAAATTAAGACAACTCCTATGGCTCCTGCCGGTTGTCATATTCATCGACATGCAAGTCGTGATTCCTATTACAAGAACATGATCATCTCATACATCACATATATCATTTATCACATCCTTTGGCCATATCACATCACAAATCACTTGCTGCAAAAACAGGTTAGACGTCCTCTAATTGTTGTTGCAAGTTTTTTTTTACGTGGCTGCTATAGGTTGCTAACAAGAACGTTTCTTACCTACGCCAAAACCACAACGTGAATTGCCAATTTCTATTTACCCTTCATAAGGACCCTGTTCATCGAATCTGATCCGACTAAAGTGGGAGAGACAGACACCCGCCAGCCACCTTATGCAACTAGTGCATGTCAGTCGGTGGAACCGGTCTCACGTAAGCGTACGTGTAAGGTTGGTCCGGGCCGCTTCATCCCACAATGCCGCCGAATCAAGATAAGACTAGTAACGGCAAGATAATTGACAATATCGACGCCCACAACTGCTTTGTGTTCTACTCGTGCATAGAAACTACGCATAGACCTAGCTCATGATGCCACTGTTGGGGATCGTAGCAGAAATTCAAAATTTTCTACGCATCACCAAGATCAATCTATGGAGTAATCTAACAACGAGGGGAAGGAGAGTGCATCTACATACCCTTATAGATTGCTAAGCGGAAGCGTTCAAGTGAACGGGGTTGATGGAGTCGTACTGGTCGTGATCCAAATCACCGATGATCCTAGTGCCGAACGGACGGCACCTCCGCGTTCAACACACATGCAGCCTGGTGACGTCTCCCACGCTTTGATCCAGCAAGGGGAGAAGGAGAGGTTGGGGAAGACTCCGTCCAGCAGCAGCACGACGGCGTGGTGGTGAAGGAGGAGCGTGGCAATCCTGCAGGGCTTCGCCAAGCACCACGAGAGATGAGGAGGAGAGAGGTAGGGCTGCGCCAAGAGAGAGATCAAATTGTGTGTTGGGCAGCCCCCATACCTCAAGTATATATAGGGGCAAGGGGGAGGGGAAGGCGCCCTAGGGTTTCCCCTAGGGGGGCGGCGGCCAGGGCAGATGGGATCTCCCCCTTGGGTGACTTGGCCCCCAAGCCAGGAGGTGGGAACCCTAGATGGGGCGCCCCGAACCCCCTGGTCACGTGGGAATAGGTGAGGGGGGCGCACAGCCCCTTAGTGGGCTGGTTTGCCCCCTTCCCTTGGCCCATGAAGCCCCCAACACTTGCCGGGGCTCCCGAAACACCTTTCGGTCATGCTGGTCATCACCCGGTACCTCCGGAACACTCCCGGACTCCAAAACCCTTCGTCCAATATATCAATCTTTACCTCCGGACCATTCCGGAACTCCTCGTCATGTCCGGGATCTCATCCGGGACTCCGAACAACCTTCGGTAACCATGTACATCTATTCCCTATAACCCTAGCGTTACCGAACCTTAAGTGTGTAGACCCTACGGGTTCGAGAACCACGTAGACATGACCGAGACACCTCTCCGTCCAATAACCAACAACGGGATCTGGATACCCATGTTGGCTCCCACATGTTCCATGATGATCTCATCGGATGAACCACGATGTCGAGGATTTAATCAATCTTGTATTCAATTCCCTTTGTCTAGCGGTATTGTACTTGCCCGAGATTCGATCGTCGGTATCCGATACCTTGTTCAATCTCGTTACCGGCAAGTCTCTTTACTCGTTCCGTAACACATCATCCCGTGATCAACTCCTTGGTCACATTGCGCATATGATGATGTCCTACCGAGTGGGCCCAGAGATACCTCTCCGTCACACGGAGTGACAAATCCCAGTCTCGATTCGTGCCAACCCAACAGACACTTTCGGAGATACTCGTAGTGTACCTTTATAGCCACCCAGTTACGTTGTGACGTTTGGCACATCCAAAGCATTCCTACGGTATCCGGGAGTTGCACAATCTCATGGTCTAAGAAAATGATACTTGACACTAGAAAAGCTTTAGCATACGAACTACACGATCTTTGTGCTAGGCTTATGATTGGGTCTTGTCCATCACATGATTCTCTTAATGATGTGATCCCGTTATCAACGACATCCAATGTCCATGGTCAGGAAACCGTAACCATCTATTGATCAACGAGCTAGTCAACTAGAGGCTTACTAGGGACATGGTGTTGTCTATGTATCCACACATGTATCTGAGTTTCCTATCAATACAATTATAGCATGGATAATAAACGATTATCATGAACAAGGAAATATAATAATAACCAATTTATTATTGCCTCTAGGGCATATTTCCAACAACCAGGGGAGCGGACGAGTGGGAAAGGCGGAGAAAACCGGTGCGTCGGCAAGAAGAAATCGCCCTGATCACGGTGGAGAGGGTAGGAGGATGGCGTGGGAGAGAAGGGGAACAGGACAGATGACTCGCCTGCGTCATATTTTTCATTTAGAGTAGCAGACCTTTATTTAGGATGAGATAGTTAATAGTATAGCCAACAGCGGGCTGTATGAAGTTGTCATGTCATATATACTCAACCTAATAGCCAATGTGTATAAGTAATTAGTTGCTGAGTAGTATTACTAATGCATGATTCACCGTACACTCTCACGTTTTTTGGAGTCCGTGTTACATCCGGTTGTTAATCTACAACCCGCTTTCCTTCTCTCTCGTCCAACTCAGCACAAGTATAGTAGTTTAATCCTTAAAGCCTACTGACTCTAACTTATTATACTTGCTCTTAAGCGCCCTACTAGCCAACTGGAGTTTCCGCTCGTCTGGCAAATTATAGTCATATCGAGTGTACCACGGTTGTGTGGATGCATCTAGAACCATCATGTATCGAGGATCTTCTGACTTTCGACTATAACCCTCTCAATTTGGAATAAAACCCCTTTCCCCGCGCAAAAGAATAAAGCGCCCTACTAGCCAACTGGCACTCATGTGCTACTCGCGTGGGCCCAAGAACTACCTCATTTTCCTTCGATCCGTTTGTCCCTGGCTCGTTGCTCTCTCGCTCGGTTGACTAGCTCGATCGGCTTTCCAAGCTCCCTCGACGGTTCTCTGTTGACCCATTGGCCAGCAGAACAGTTGACTTTTCCAAAAAGAAGTTCCCGCTGATTAATAAATCACGAATGTGAAAAAGTTAATAAATTTAAGAAGTTCGTGAATCTAAAAAAGTTCACCAATTTTTAAAAGTGCATGAATTTGAAAAATCCCATGAAATTTGACAATAAGTTCGACAAATTCACAAAAGTTCATTACATTGTAAAAATTTCATGAAAATTGAAAAAAAATCTCGATTTTGAAAAAGTTCATGAAAATTGAAAAAAATAATTATGATTTTGAAAAGGTTCCTTAATTTTGGAAAAAAATCACAATTTTTTGGAAACATTGATTTTGAAAAAAAATTCTCAAGTTTGAAGTTTTTCATCAATTTTGAAAAAAAAGGTCACCAATTTTGAAAAAAGTTCATGAATTTGAATAAAAGTTTCTCGATTTGGAAAAAAGTCGCAGTAGATTGATTTTAAAAAAAGTTCATTAGTTTTGAAAACAAATCACAAGTTTGAAAAAAGCATGAATTCTGGAAAAGAAAAAGGTTTTAATTAAAAAACACACATTTGCGAAAAAAATAAAAAGAAAAGAAAATGTATAAGAACTATCCAGTGGGAAAAATCAGTTTGGGACACGAACAGAAGAAAGAATTTGTTTGTATTCACAAGAGGTGAGCTGGTCTGGTTGGTTACTACAGCTAACATCGAACGAGCGATTACCTGTTCGATTCACTTAGGGCGTACCTATTTTGCAAGGTTAACAGGAAAATAATAGGAGGAATAGGTCGGCCCACTATGACTAGAGAAGCGAAGTGTGCGCCCGCCAGGCGCCAAATAGGAAACACCCTTTAGGGCAGCTGGGCCATAAAATATAATGACAAGATTGGAGATTCATCTGACGGCCACAAATGATATGGACACATGATCTGATGGCTATAATGATAGAGGAACACATGGTTATACATATTTTTTAACAATATCAATGCCTATCTACAAGGCTTTGGAAAAAAGCGCTTGTTGGGAGGTAATCCAATATTTAAATTTACTATATATATGTACGATTAATGCTACTTTGGTAATTATGTTTTGTATCTTTTATTTCAATAAAATGTCAAGGTTACTCTTTACCAAGCTTAGTTTGCAAGTTTGAGTTGCTATATGAAAACGGGAAATTTCTGTTATGTCTTGAATATTCTGGATAGTCAGAGTGTTTTAATATCATGGAATTTTTACACAATAATCATTTATGAGTTCTCTGTTATGTGGTAATTTTTGGAGTCATAGAAGTATATTAATTTAGTCCTACTTTACAGACTGTTTAGACAGATTGTTGTTATAGTTGGATTGTTTGCTCATGTTTGCTTGTTTACTATTTCAATTAGTGGATAGGGATGTTAAATATGTGTAGGCCTAAGGTCAGTTCCAGCAAATGGATGGTCGGTTGCAGCTTAAGGTCGCCTGCAGCACGCCGTCCGTCTCCACGACACGAAGACCTTTCGCCGATTGAAGCAGCGGGGGCACCGGTTCCAGCTGTAGGATGCCCGGTTGTAGCAAAAAGGTCGTCACTGCGGTGACCATGGCAGCTCGCCGGCCGCGGTGCAGCAAAAAATCGCAGTCACCTCGGCGCATCGTGTGATCTGCTTTTCAGCATGCTGCATGGCCTATTGCAGCTCATCGCGTTCGTGGTAGGAGAACTGCTCAAGGAAGGATGCATGGGAGAGGAGGAGGAAAAAGGTGTGAGGTAAGATGTCGTCCATGACGGGGTGAGAAACAAAACAAGAAAGGAAGAAATAATAAGGCTGAGCGACTGAGAATAGATATAGGGTCGCGCTAACTGCCACACGTGTGGTGCGAAGGGAGACGCACCACACGTCTCTAATGTAAACAGATTGCCATCTCATCGCATGCATGCATGTAGGAATCTTTTTGGATTTTTAGTTTTTAAAATATTTTATCTCTTAAACGAAAAATCTGATTGAAAATCCGTTTTCACCATTAAATCCCTCACGATGAGATCTTCGAAACTAGATCCCGTGTTGATATGTTTTGATGAAATTTTTTTTGGATTAAAAGTTGCCATGTCTATTGCATATGAATTGCCATGATGTTTACACTGAAGTTGCCATGATATGTTTCGGCTATTTTCTTCTACATTTAAAAGTAAATTTTGACATTTATAAATCAGGGAATTAAGAAACTAGACTTGCCATGAATCATAAACTAAAATTGCCATGATACATGCACGTAAAATTGCCATGGTTCATACAAAAAATAATTTTCATGATCAAAGTACTGGAGTTGCCATCATCAAAATACTAAAATTGCCATGATCTACAAACTAAAATTGCCACATGGCAACTTTAGTTTAAGCCCTATGGCAACTGCAGTGTAAACATCATGGCAACTTCTGGCAAAAAAAAAAATTCATCGAAACATATCAACATGGGGTCTAGTTTTGAAGATCTCGTCGAGACGGATTTAATGGTGAAAATGGATTTTTAGTTCGCTTTTTTATTTAGGAGATACAATATTTTTAAGCCGAAAACCAAAAAAAATTCGGCTGATGTCATCTATTCATACGTGGCAAAATGAGTGATGATGAAGGCGTGTGGGCGATGTGCAAACGCCCACACGTGTGGGCGTTAACATTTCCGTAGATATAAGGGGGAGAGGGAATCGATGGTTGGGCCCCACCAGCCTAACACTCACGCGAAGCAGTTCGCGAGATCACGGGTGAAGGGGAGGAGCGCTCGATTGCCCACGATCAAACAAGTTTAGCACGGCCGGCCGAAAGTTCAGCCAGTCAACCGGTGGGAAACGTTTCCCTTTTATAATGCTATAATGTTAATATTTGCTATCCAAACAATTATTAACAATTATTATATGAGAAATAAAGTCTATTTACTGTCAAAAAGAAAGTGTACCAGATTGTTAGCCTCTTTTTTCTTTAAGGTGTACCGGGTTGTTAGCCAAAATCCAGTTTACTATCCCATCGCACATACCCAAACGTGCAGCCGACACACACCGACATGCAACAACATGGCGCGGGAGCTATATCTCGCGTTAAGTGAGATCGAAGATGCTTCGCAGAAGGGAATAGCACCTAGCGCAAGAAAACTGGGCCGACCCATTAGTTCACCTTTAAAAGAAGGGGAGGAGATCTAAAAAGGAAGCGAAACCACTATTCAAAACTGGGTCTCCTGTATGACAGCCCATGATGCTAGCCTCTGTGTTACAATCAACTTCATGCTAAATTCTAGAGCGCGTCCTGCTTGAGGGTAAAAGAGTCGGTTTTCATTGGTTTTTTCGGGTTTTTTGTTTTGTTTTTTCTTTCTTTTTCACCGGTTTTCTCTTGGTTTCTTCTGTTTTCACTGTTTTTTCTTTTCTCTCTCTTTCTTCAGTTCTATTTCTATTGTACACTGTGGCATGGGATCGGAAGCTGCTGCAAGCGCATATCTGTTTTGGTTCTTCTATTGTACTATATATGTATGCAGTTAATGTTTTGCTAGTTTTGGTGTATCAAAAAAATCATATATTTCCAAAATGTTATAAATGTATTAGAATTTTTCCTGAATACGTAAAAATGTAAAAATGTCTATGATAAAAAGTAGTCACCAGAGACATTTTTTATGGAAAAGGTTAATCATCTATTTAATAAATCTTTTTTTGCGGGCGGTCTATTTTCTAAATGTTGAATGTGTATAAACAAAATTTTGCTGGTGTATATGCAAAATGAAGAACGTGTATTTAAAAACTAAACATAAAAAATAAAAAATATTGGTCATGTAACAAGAAAATGTTAATCATTATATAAAATAAATTAAAGTTGTATAAGAAAATGCTCCGATAATATGGAAAATATGTTGAAAAATTAATAACATATATTATTGAATGTGTATAAACAAAATGTTCCTGATGTGTATGAAGAAACTGTAGTTAAAAAATTAAACATCAACAGAAAATTTTGAAAAATGCTCCCGATATATAAGGAATACGTATAATGTGTATGAACTAAGTCGTGATCAAACATAAAAAGATATGTTAATTATGTATTAAAAAATTAACATGTATAAAGAAATGTTCATGATGTATACAACAAATGTAGAATAATCACGTATTTGGAAAATGTTAGAAATGCATAAATAATATAGTTGATGTATATGAAAAAGGTATTGTGTGTATAAAATAAAAGTAGACATAAAAAACATATACTTGAAAGAAATTTTAATAACATATTTCAAAAACTGAAACACTGAAACATAAATACAAATACCAATGCAAAAGTAAATTAAACAGTGAACTCCAAGAACGAAATAAAGAAAAGAGAAGAAAATCAAAAAATAAACAAACGAAGAACAGAAGAAAGAAAAAGAAAAACCCTGTAAAGCCGAAAATAGAAAAAAGTCACTCCGCCCAAGTTCCTTTCGTGGTAAGAACTAGCGGCGCATCCTACTTGAGGCTAGTCGAGCGGTTTTCTTCGGGATTTTTTTTCCTTTTTCGTTTTATTTTTTGCATTTTCTTTCATTCTTATTCATTCATTTTGTTTTCACAAGTTCCTTTTTTTTCTCTAGCAGCCCAAGTTCCTTTTTTTGCTCCTTTTTCTTTCATTCTTATTCATTCATTTTTTGCATTTTGCTTCTACGTTTTTTATTTCCTTTTTATTTTGTCTATTTTGTTTCTATTTTCGTTTTTTTGTTCTTTTGATTATTATTCTAATTTTTTCTGCATATGTCAGCAACATTATTCCAATAAACGTCTAACATTCCAATAGAAATAACACATTTTTGTAGTACATGGTCATTATTTTAACTATACACGGTTTTAACATTTTTAAATAGAATATTAACATTTTTCTAAAACATGCTCAACATTTAATTATACATTTTTAATACATGATTTACTTTTTTGTATATAGTACTATTATTATTATTATTTTGAATGCTTGATTAATAGTTTTCAAATAAAAAGATTAACATGTTTCGAATACATGGTCAACCTGTTTTCTATACACAATTAAGATTTTTAGCACGCTTAATGAACTTTTTTCAAACACTTATTCAATATTTTCTTCAAATGGTTGATTCACATTTTTATATGCATGATCACATTTTTTTAACCATTTACTTAATATATGTTCAACATTTTTCTATACATGTTTAACATTTCCCAAATGCTTGATTAACAGTTTTCTAATACTTGTTCAATATTTTTTCCTAATACTTGATTAACATTTGTATACAGATGATAAAAAAAGTTTCATCATTTTTTTAATAATTGATCAGCATTTTTTGTATGTACGTTCAACATTGTCCGAATGCCTGTTAAATATTTTTCAAATACTTGTTAAATATTTTTTAATACTTATTAAACATTTTCAAATATTTGTTCAACATTTTTCAAATACTCAGTAATCATTTTTATAATACTCGTTCAATATTTTTCAATTTCTTTTGTGGACTGTTTTTTGTAATACATATATTTAGATTATTTTAAAGTATAAACAAGAGTACAAAGGGGTTGTTTGGTTCTAGGCCTAGCATTGCCACACTTTGCCATACTTTTTTGCCAACTTTGCCTAAGCTTAGTTCATCAAAATGAGAGCCACAAGTTAGCCTAGCATTGCCTAAGCTTAGTTCATTTTGCATATACTTTTTTGCCAACTTTGCCTAGCATTGCCTAAGGAAATCTTGCCACACTTTTTGTGTGTATGCCATGTGGGGCTCAAGTGTGGTTTGCCTAAGGTGTGGCTTGAATCAAACACTCACCTAATTTAGTCAAACTTGCCTAAACTTAGGTATGGCAACCTTTGGCAAAGTTAGTCACAAACCAAACAGCCCCAAAATAAAGCAAAACACTAAAACAGAAAACAGGAAAAAAATGCATGTGTCTGGCCGCGCGCGTGGCCCGGCCCATCTCGGTCGGTCCTTCAGGTAGTTAGGAAAACCCCAAATTGTCACTTCGCTCGGCGAAGCGAATGAGCGAAGCAAGTTGGCCAGCCTAGTTCGTGTTTGTACGTTAAGTTTCTGAGAACCTTCTAGCTGGTACCTGCCGGTTTTGGGAAATTTCTAGAAGGTTCCTGAAACACCGTTTTATGTTTTTTTTCAGTTTTCAGTCTTTTTTCTTTTCTAATTACTTTATATTTTTCTTCTTTTTCTCATAGTTATTTCTATTTTTGCAAAAAAATAATTGGAAATTTCAAATGTTGTTGGGAATTTTAAAAAATTTCCTTTATCTCAAAATTTGTTAAAAGTTTTGAAAAATGTTCGTTAATTTTTAAAAAATGATTTATCTAAATTAGTTGTGATGTTTAAAAGTGTTTTGATTTTAAAAAAAGTATGTAATTTTACAAAAATGTTCTTGTTTTCAAATGTTTCATGAATTCAAAAAATATTCAGGTTTTAATAGAATGTTCAGAAATTTTGAATTTTTATATTTTTTCAATAATGCCAAATTTCAAAACTTGTTTGCAAATTCAAAAAATATTCAGGTGTTTTCCAAAATTCGTTCACAATTTCCAAAAAATAATTTATTCTTAAATTGTTCACAATTTTTCAAAAAAAATGACATTATCAGAAATTTTTTGGTTTGTTCAAAAAATGTTTAGAATTGTTTGGTATTTCAAAGATAATTAAAAAAGATTCAAAAAATATGGGATGTGCCGCTAGTTTCATATAATCCACACGACTCATTAGTCAATTGGACTTGCACGCTCCACTGGTTGTGAGCACCCTTTAATGAGCGCGAGGTCTACGCTCATTTCCTGCTAGCCCCCCCCCCCTTTCCTTGGCGAATTGCCGCCAATTGGTCGTAGAGTGCAGTATATAGGACCTCGCGGGTGTCATGAGATGGTGAGTAGTTTAGCATAGCTAGTAGAGGAGAGATGAGCCATCTTTATAATAGATTCTCTTCCACATGCTATTGAAGTTTTAGGAGCCGCCTACCTCGCAAGCGTGTCGTGAATGAGCCGAGCTTAGACCTATGTCATGTGTAAGCTTTATTTTTGCCGGTTGGAAATGAATAATTCAATTATGAGTCGCTAATGGACGCGCCACTAATCCAACACATTGGGTTGTGTGATGTTACTGACACGGTTGTGGGCCTAAGCCCGAATTGGTCGCAGAGTGTGGCATGTAGGACCTTCCGGGTGTCATGACATGGTGGGAAGTTTAGTACATACTGCTAGTGCAGGAGAGTTAAGACATCTTTATAAGAAATTCTTTTCCACATGATATTGAAGTTTGAGGAGAGAAATGGTACACGCATGCTCCTCCTCTGCCGCCCGCCTCTCACGCGCGTCGTGAATGAGCCAAACTCGCACCTATGTCATATGTGCGCTTTATTTTAGCCGGCTAGGGACGAATAATTAAATTACGTGTCGCTAATGGGCATGCCACTAATTTGACACGCTGGATTGTGAGATGTTGCCAACTCGGTCATGGGCCTAAGTCGAGGCCCATAACTCCCTACCCGACGACTTATATATATTGGAGGCCTTGGCAACCTAGCCGACACACTTGTTATGTCTCCTTGCACATAACCCTCCTGGCAGTCCTATTCTCATTGTTCAACCCAACAAGTTTTAAACAAAAAAAGTTGCGATAAGATCAAGTTGACTGTTTTCGGCCAAGTTGCTTAAAGTTGTTCCTAACCAAGGACGCGACTAATCATTATCAGTTTATACACTCTGCAGTGGTTTGTCTACTTTCCCCGCGAGATCTAGTCACACCTTCTGCTACTAAGCTTCACTGTAAAGTAGCCAGGTAGGGTTGTACCTATGTGCCCTAGACTACAACTGGGGCTGTACCGGGTGAGTCTAAGTATGGTATGGAACTGCTAAGGTGCACCAGTACGTCCTATGTATTAGAGTAGATCCACCTAGGAGAAACCCTATTGATTTCTACAAAGAGCCTTAAACCACTTAACCCCAAAGATGCATTGATGTTGTGCCAATGTGCTGGATTTTTTTCAGAATTTTTTGAACATTTTAAAATGTGCTATCGAGTTTGGAGCACCGGGAGCACCCTAGGGGTGGGAGTACCAGATATTTTCCCAGTTATACAACTGTGGAATCTTGCCAATACAATCAATGTATTAACTCTAATGGCTGCAATGTATCACGTTGCAGGTGAATATTATGAGGAGTGATCGTACGTAGAGTCTTGTGCTTCTACTCGACATTCTTCCACCTGGAGCCTTACAAATAATTACTATATTAGAATTTTCTCTTGTTTCCTCTATAGAGAACTCTGTTTGTGATAGCTACGCTATGGCTAGTAGTTTATAAGACTATTTACTTTCTGGATCCTGCAATGCAATGAAATGATGCATTTGTGGTTGATGTGACATTTGTACCATGTACAGTGGCGATTTGATCCACGGGTTGACATAGAAACACACAGAGACCATATCTTGAAAAGGTAGGTCGTTACAGATGGCAATCAAAGTAGTAGCACACAAAGCTAGTTCAGAGATGCATATAACACAATTTTAAAAGACTTCTTGAAGCTGAAACTTTTTTGGTTTGTCCAACACATGTATGCAGAATTACTGAGACTTTCCAGAAATTTCAGAGAAAATTGAATTTGCTTTGGTAAGTTTTGCAAGTGGTGTCATAAGTAGGCCGAAAGTGGTCATTTCTAGTCAAAATGGGTTTTCCAATTTATGAGAAATTGTGTGAGATTTCTATGGCATGCTCATGTACCAATATTAGGACATTGTGCCAAGTTTCATAGTCTTTTGAGAACTTCTACTACATATTTTCTCTTGTAATTTTTTTATTCTTCTTATATTTTTATCCTAACATATTGTATCAATATTATTATTCCTTTCCAATTTTTATTATGACAACATTTACAAATTATTTCATTTCCCCCCTCTTCAGTAGCCAAAGAAAATGCTACATTATAGTCTTACATAAAAAAGTGTTTTTTTATTTGCAGTGGGTACAATATATCTTAAAACAAGGTGTAGCCAAATTTTTGTCGTAACATATTGTATCAATATTAGGACAACTGGCCAACTTTTAGTGTTTTTGACAATATTTAAATAATATTTCATCTTCCCATATTAAATAGTTATTATAGAAAATTCTAAATTAAGATTATTACAGAACACAAGGTGATTTTAATTTAAATTTGTTAATATATTATATCTTAAACCAAGGTATAGGCAAATTTTGAAGTCAGTGAAATTGGTTAGGGTGATACAACGTTGGGTATTTGGAGTGAATATCGTGAACTAATTAATCGAGATAGTCTATTTCCTGAACAACCTTATATTTCAACTTTGTGTATTGTCCCCAAAATTTTAAGAAAGGCTCACGTGGCAATATTAGGACTTTGCGCCAAGTATTAGTATTTTTGATAAAATTCGGTAAAAAATATAAAACATGCAAAAACTCCCTCTAATTGTTTCCCAAAACAATTAAATGTTTTGAGAATTCTCATAGACATTCATACACCTATAGTTCAAACTAGAATTGATTTTTGTAATAAATCTGAAGGCCTCCTTCCTTAGACCCCAGGCGCAAACTCCACCGCCCGGCTATCTCGGATCCTCTTAAAGGCATGTGACTCTCCGGAGATTGACACGCGAGACCCACAAACTAATGACCCGCATGTCAACCACCAGAAGCAATACACTTAAGTCCGCGTGGGATAGTTATTTCCTTTCCTTCTTCTCTCTCCCTCTCTTAACAATGGCATAGTCCTGCCTATGATCCCTCCCCAGCCGAGGTTTCCATGTAGAAAATAATGCCACCACCATGTGTCCCGCCCGTCGGTACTTCATCTACGTGAGGGAAGCCGCCATGGTAGAAGTGGAAGTTGCGGTCAAAGGAGGGATACAAGACTTAGGTCGTCACCCGCGTGTAAGAAGCTGAGTGGTACTTCAACCGTCTCAAAGCGGAAGTGCAAGCCGTTGAAGCTTATTAGTCGTTCTAGGCCATTTCCGATGTGTCGTTGTAGCTAAATTTTGATTTCAATGCGATTTTTAATGCAAGTGCAATTTTTTTTCATCAAATCAATCTGCATCATTTGATCAAGATCTGAGGTCGATGATCCTTGATCCTCAAGCATCGAATGTTGACGCAAGCTATGTGGAGGCATTAAGGGCTGCAAGTGTTGGCGTCGTGGCCAGGAACCATACTGGAGAAGTTATCATTTCGTGTTGGGATTATATTGGGGTGTGCAATAGCGCGGATGAGGCAGAGCTGAGAGCGACCCTTGCGGGGCTGTACATTGGTATTACTCTCCACATGCCCATCATTTTAGAAACTGATTGTTCTTTTGTGGCTTCTTCCCTTGGAAATGATCTTCTAGACAGGTCTTCCCTAGTTGATCTAAAGATAGAAGAGTTTATCCAAGCTAATGATAAATTGCAAGATATCCAAGATAAACAGAAGGGCTAATAGGGTGGCGCACGAGATTGCGAAATTCAGCTTTGATAATAGGTCTGATGGTGTGCTCCTTAATAGTGTTCCTGCCTGCGTGGCTGATTTTGTAACGGATGATTGTATGAATATTTTAAATTAATCAATATATGGGAGGGGTTTTCAAAAAAAAAATCTGAAGGATTAAGTGCAGCTTGCCATGCATCTAAAAGAAGCAAGTTGCACTGTCAATTGGGGTAGGTATTAAATCCCAGGATTGTGGGGGTAATTATGAGGCTTGACATTAGGTAAAAGAAAGAAAATAGTACCACTAAAAGAACGCCCGTGCGTTGCAACGGGGCCACATTAACTTTAAGAGTTCAATATCAATATACTTATACATATTAAGTGACATTGGCGACTTTTTTTACCATCAATTCCTCACATACACTCACTCTCTCCCTCCCTTTTCCTCACTCTCTCTCCCCCTCTCCCTCTCTCTCTCTAACACACACACACATATCCATCTTACTGGGTACGGGACCATAATCCATCTATTTCACACACACACATGCTAGTGCATAACAATATGGATTATGTGGATTATATTTGCCACTACAAGTGAGGGAATTAATTTCATGTAAATCGGCCAGCCACAGCTCCAAGAATACGCGGAGGAGGTGGCCAGGGTCGGCGTCGGCGCCGTCCGGCGCGGGCCATGGGCCCGCTTCCAAGTGCGTCTGCACGCCGGCCACCCACGCCGGGTCCTTCAAGTGCCGCTTCCACCGCACCAACTCCCAGGGCCATGGCCACGGCCAGGGCCAGGGAAGCCGCCCTTCTTCGCCCCCTTCACCGGCCGCGGCCAACGCGGTGCCGCGACACCCGACCTCGCCGTCCTCATCCTCCGGCACCGTCGCGACCAAGTGACGCAGCCCAAGCATCGGCCTCGAGAATCAAGAACGCTCGACAATGAAGAGGGAAGGGAAGATCATATACATGTCATAAGAAAGGGAGTTTATTTACTGCTCCCTCGATGTATTGTTTCCTTTCTTTGGAGATTGATTACCATCTGTGAGTTAAGGTAAGGTTAATGTGATTGAGCGATTTTTCTGAAAATCAAATACTTGTTTTCTAATTAATGTGATTGAGTGATTTAAGGTAAGGTTAATTAATTTAGATTTGATCTTTAGAGATTGTTCGTGATTGATTCCACATTACTAAATAACTTGCGTCACTATGGAAAGTTCTGATCTGTTCAGATTTTTTTCGCTGTGTGAAAGGGTGATGCGAAAATAAACCGATGAAGTGGGGGGAGGGGACGAAAAAAATCCATGAAAAAGAAACCAAAGAAGATGGGAGGAGGTACCAAAAAAAACCATGAAAGGTGGGACGAAAAAAACCTGGAAGCGAGAGCAGCAACTGCTCCATTAGGAATAGAGATTTATGGATAGGCGCACAAGTATAACATCTATCCTAAAAAGTAAAAGAAGGACGTTGCACAATGGTTAGGAATTGCTTTAACCAAAAAGAAGGAATTTATAGGAAGGAGCCCCGTAATCAAAGGAGAGGGCGCTCAATGATTTAATGAGGACGACGATAACTGCCACACGTGTGGGTGTTAAGGGGGTCTACCCACACGTTTTGTGTGGTGTTTAAGAGGATCAGCTCACACGTCTATGTGAGGGCAAAACAATTAGCGCCCACACGCCTTTTTTTTTCTTTGCGGCCCCTCTCGCATGCCTACGTGTGGGCAAAATGCATAACGCCCACACGACCTCTCTTAGCCACCTACCTTACGGTCCCGCACGCCCCACGTGACAGTCACCACGCGTCACCGCAGTTGCCATGGTCCGGACACTCTTCAATGTCTGTTTAACTGCAGTTGTCATGTCGCTGAACTACAGTTGCCATGTCGGACAACTACAGTTGACATGGTTGCTCAATTGCAATTGCCATCTCAGGTCAAGTGCCAAATGCCATTTTGGACAACTGCAGCTGTTGCCATGTATGGTCTGGCTTACTATAGTTGCCATGATTTGAAAAATTTAGAGGTTGCCACCTGCTAACACTAAGTAGTTGCCATGTATGGTCTGGTTTACTACAGTTGCTATGATTTGAAAACCTTAGGAGTTGCCACCTACTAACACTAGGCAGTTGCCGTGTAGCGCTACAAAGAGACATGGCAAAACAACATGTTCGGGTAAAAGAGTGAGTTGCCATCTGCTTACAAGCACACTAGGGCAGTTGCCGTGTATCCTGCAAAACACATGGCAACTGACTTGTTCGGGTAAAAAAAAGAGAGTTGCCATCTGCTACACTAGGCCAGTTGCCATGTACACTGCAAAACGCATGTCAACTAGCAGCTTGGGTGTGGGAGAGGAGACGGGCGTGTGGGCAAGATGACAAATGCCCACACACCAGCCCTTGTGCGTGAGCGAAAACTGGCGTGTGGGCGAACTGCTAAACGCCCACACACCGGACCCTCCGTGTGGTGAAACGGACGTGTGGGCGACCGGGTGAATGCCCACACACCAGCCTAGTCCTACATGGCACTACAATCATGTCAAGATTCGTGCACCCACAAACGAACGCGGATCCACGCGTGTGGACGAGATGCAAACGCCCACATGTGTAGGCGTTAGTGTTTTCGTTTAATGATTGGTAGAACGTTGCAATTGGCATTAATATTCCTTACTAGATTTGTGTTAATATTATTTTCCGTTGAAATACCCGATGTAATTTTTTATTACTTACTAAATTTTATTACTATCAGTGTTCTTTATATTGTCATGATGTTATAAATAAAACAAAAGTTTTTCCATAACAAAATGTTTTCAATAAGTTCAATTTACTTCGAATCGTATCCCATGCTCTAAGATCTCTGTCGTAATCTTCAAATGATGCATCTGTTTTGCGTCCGTTGTCTCGTGACATAATTCCTGGACCCGGCCAACATGAACTAGATTTTTTTTCCCAAATGTTGCCATAGGCATTAATAATTCTTACTAAATTTGCATCAATTTTATTTTCCATTGAAGCACACAATGTAATTTTAATTACTTATTCAATTTCACTAAATTTGATGTTTTTTATATTGTCATGATGTTATGAATAGATCAAAATCGTTTCATAAGAAAATATTGTCAATCAGATCAATTTACTACAAATCATACCGCATGTCCTAAGCTCCTTGTTGTGGACTCGTGATCCTCAAATGATACATTTTTTTCATAAGCAACTGTTGTCCCATTATTAATGGATCAAAGCTTTCTCATGACGTGTCGTGAAGCGGATTTTTTTTCCCGTTACAACGCACGGACATTTGTATTAGTATTATACTAAATAACCTAACTAACTGAATGTGCAGTGCGCTCCATGTCTAGCACGTCTTGGTCTTGCCCACTTCACCCGCCTATCATATCGACTCGGCTTCGTTCTTCAAGCAACAACTTTCTTTTTCTTCAGAAATCCCATTTTCTTCCTCCTCAAGCCCCTATCACAAGACCAAGCGATCTCATCCCGCAGAAGACTCAAACGGTCAGCGTTCCAGCGCCTCCTCATCAACACGAGCGGCATCTACCTCACGTCCAACGAGCCACAGGTGTGATAGGGCATTGCTCGTGCCCGTTAGCCTGTTGCAAGCCTTTGTTGTCAACTGAAGCCTCATCTTCTATGTGAGAAACCCACTACTCTAATTTTGACTTTCCAACTTTTTACCAGACGGAGGGAGTAGATAAAAAGATTTGACTTTCCAACAAAATTGGAAATACACTCTTTACCGAACGGAAGGAGTATAGCTATTTTCTACGCAAGGGCCAGTGGCATACAAGAAATTTCTTAAATTTGAGTGGCAGCCTAAAAATACGAGGACAAGTTTAATAGGGACACGAACCAAATTTTTTGTATAGGAATTCTTGCTTTGGGAGCACACCAGCGCGTGCCATAGCTGCATGGGAGGAATACAAAGCAACATACTCCCTCTATTTACAAGGCCACTATCCCATTCTTCGGATATAAAGAAAATGAAACCAACTAATAATAAATAACATGACTAATTATGTAAAAAATCTTCCATGCTCTTGGCTAATTAAACATGTTGCATGTGGTGCATTTTTTTCTATGGCTGCATGCAAGGTTTGTACTAACAAGCACCAGGCAAAAACCTCTTGAAAAAACCCCCTTGCCCCCGCGGGCGGCTCAGGCGGCGGCGGCAGATCCCCTACTTCCCCCCGCCTCCGCCGCTGGCCAGGACCGCCAGGGCGAAGCCCCTCGCGGTGGCTGGCGGCGGGGGATCCCTCCTCCTCGTCTGGGCTTTGGTGGGCGCGGGGCTCCCTCCCTGGGCGGTGGCGTCGGACGTGCACAGGGTCCGGCGGCGTGGCGGCGCTCTCTCCCGTCGGCGGCGGGTGGGTGCTTGGCCGCGCAGCGGCTGTGCCCCGTGGTGGCGGTTGAGGCCCGGCTTCGGACCTTTGGCGGCAGCGGTGGTCTTCCTTCCCCATCGCGGGCATGCGGCGGTGTTCCTCGGGCAGCGGTGGTTCCGGCGGCGGCGATGCTCCGGATGGTGGGGAGGCGGTGGCGCAGCCACTTGGCTGCGGGCTAGCGCGGCGACAGGCGGCGGCGCCCTCCTGGCCCAGATCTGGGCCCTTTTGGGCCACATCTGGGTCTGGGCGGGCCTGGCCGGCGGATCCGGCGGACGGAGGAGCGGCTCATGCGGGGGGTTGCGGAGACGACGACGCGCACACTGCAGTGCGGCGACGGGAGCTTCACGAGCCCTTTTTGGCTCGGCCGGGCCGTGGGCCTGGTGTGCTCCTCTTGCTACGTCCGGTCGGTGACCGCCATGGGCGGTGGAGGTTGTCCCCTCCCGCGTGGTTGCCGATTCTGCCGCTCCTCGTTCCCGGTTGTACCCTCTCGGTCCCGTCGGTCTCGCTTCGCCTGCTTATTCGTCTGCAACGGCTTCGGCGGACGAAGGTGCGGCTCATTGGGGGGGGGGGGGGGGGTTGCGGAGACGGCGGCGCGCACACTGTAGCGTGGTGATGGGAGCTTCACGAGCACTTTCTAGCTCGGCCGGGCCGTGGGCCTGGTGTGCTCTTCTTGTAGCGTCCGGCCGGTGACCGCTAAGGGCGGTGGAGTTTGTCCCCTCCCTTGTGGCTGCTGATTTTGCCGCTCCTCGTTCCTGGTTGTCCCCACTCGGATCCGTCGGGCGCGCTTCGCTTTCCATGGTGAGACGGCGGTGGATTTCCAAAGGCCGTGGTGGCGCATGTTGGTGGGCGGCAAGATTGATGGAGTGTGACGGATCGGCCGGGGTTGTCGGCTTGGCCGGCTCCGACGCGATGACGCTCGCGGGTGCCACCGTTCCTTCATGAAGGGCATCGGGTATGCCTTCTCCACACGCCCCTCCGCGTACTGGGGGAAACCCTAGGACCTGTCCGGGCAGCAGCGTTGTCGCATTCCTTCTTGAAGGTGTTACTTGGTATGCGGCGATCCGAAGTGCTAGGAGTGTGGTGGAAATTCTCCGGCGGGCGCAACGGTTGCGGGTCTTTATCGTTTTCGTCGATCCGACTCTATTGTCATTAGTTTCTTTTTCTTTCTTTGTTATTTCTTTTGGGCGTGCTTGTGCTGTCTACCCCAGCAATGGACTATCAGTTGTATCGGGTGGTTGTTGTATCTATATAGCGGGGCGAAAGCTTATTTCGAGAGCACCAGGCAAAAATCTAATCAATCTTTAACAGAAAGAGATAGTCATTACAAGATGCAAATTTCATTTTCAATAGTGGTGTTGTATAAAGAATGGTGGGAGGATGATGACTTAAGAATTTGAAAATTGAAAATCACATACCAATGTAAGATGCCTAAAATAGCCAGCTAAGCAACTGTAGATCGTCTGATGTAAATCGTACCCTAAAAATCTCTATTTGGACTCGTACGAAGGGTCTTTTGTCCGGAATACGTCGGCCCTAAAGGGCCAGATGACAATCCAGGGCGCCGCTATCAAGATCATACCGCCCGTCACCACTCCCTTGAAATGCTTCCAATCGATACTCCGGCTCCTTTTCATCGCCTCCACAAACTCGTCCGCCTGACCAAGATACGGCGGGTCGGCGACGCCGAGATGCGGCAATCGGACCGGTCAAGAAAAATAAGGGATAGACGAATCAAGCGACGGGATGGGGGATCCGATCGAACCTGAAGAACGTGGCTGCCTCCGGTGTATGTCCTGGTAGATAAACCGCCAGGAGCGGGTGCTGCCGCGCCGCGGCTGGCCTGAAGCCCGCGTAGCAGCAGTCGCCGGAACGCCGCCGCCATGTCCGTCGGTCGATATTATTCTTTCTCCCTTCGCCCGGATACGCTAACCTCTCTGCTGCTTTTTAGGTGATGACTTGATACTTTGATCGATTGACGGAAGGCAGGCCCGGTACGTGTCGAACCCCCGCCCGTATCGAGTACAGAACCAGACCACGACACGATGGCGGCCAAACGTGCGTTGGAACATTTATTAAAAAGGATCCCACTATCAAATCCAGTGTTTTTTTAACACAATACAGACACAAGCGCTCATACATTCATCCCTATGAATGCATACATGCACACCCTATCCTTATGAGCACCTCCGAAATGCCGTAGGCACCTTGTCATCGACGGGAACGTGAAATCCTGAAATAAATCCAGAAATAAATACGAGCACCAGGACTTGAACCCTGGGCTGGGGATACCACAGTCCCTCTAATCATCCAACCACAGGTTGTTTCTATCAAGTCCAGTGTTACCAGGACTTGAACCCTGATGGGCTGAGTATATAATATGATAAGGATCAGATATATATTGTAAAGGTTCGCCGAAAGTATAAAGCACCTCAAACATAATAAAAATTACGTTGAGGTCCATGGACAACCGAACGACCATTATCGTCGGCAAAACGAGCCACCGAGGTGCCGCTATCGCCGCTCCCATATTGCAGACGACCTGACCTTATAGATGACAGCCGGGAAGTCTTCGTGCACGTGCCCTGAAGGACCAGCGCCGCGGAGCCGCAGTCGTCGCCGTTAAATCCTTGAATTGGTCACCAAATATCCCCGTTGCGAACACACAACAAGAAACCCTAGCCTCACCGCCCCAAGGAGCTGACAGGAATCTACGCCGGAGCTCTGTCTAATCCATCCCAACGGACAAACTTGAAGAGGATTGGAGCCTGAAAGATTGGCGCGAAGAAGGAGCGTTGCCATCAGTCCAAACATTGCCCCTGCAAGGACTCTCCATCTACTAGCGGGAGCCCGAGACACCAGGATTCTCCTTCCCGCCACCGGCTGCCGGAGCGACAGGCAGAGGGGAGACGAATCCACGGGCTCACCGGCGGAGATCGAGGAGAGGAGGGCTTTCCTAAGACGCCTTGGGAGAGAGGAAAGAAAGAGAAAAATACTGGAAGGCAATACTTTATCGTGCCATGTGTCCAATATTCCTTAGGAAGGATATGTTATTGTATGCTCAATCTGCTGCCTTTTGCCGATTGTACCCAAGGATCTAATCATGTTTTAATATTAGAACAGCCAATTAATATCCTGTGCTGGAACGTGAGGTGTTTAAATTGCCCGGACCACAGGACAATCGTGTCCCTCCAAGAAATAAAGATGGACCCCATTGATCAGTTCATGGCCACCTTTCTGGGTGGCTTTCGCCTACGCAATCACGTGTAGCATCCCGCCATAGGCACCCGCGGTGTCATGTTGATGTTGTGGGATGAAGGGGTTTTGGACATCTCTGACATTGTGGCTCTCAAATTGTGCCTCTCCGTGACCATGACCTTACGCGAATCAACTACAAGTTTCAAAATCATAACCGTATATGGGCCCTCCACCTCTCTGAGGAAAGATGATTTCTTCTCGGAGTTGATCACTAAAAAAATCCCAGCGAGATCAAGTGGCTTGCCCTAGGTGATTTCAACCAAATCTACCGCGCCCGAGAGAAAAACAAGCGCAACATTAATAGAAGTCGCATCAAACGATTCCGCAATGCCCTTCAAACTTGCGAGCTAAAAGAGATCCATCTCTAAACCGTAGATTCACTTGGAACAACGAGAGGATCAAACCCACCTTGTGCAATCTTGACTCATTTTGCGACATCCACTTCAACACGCGTGTGCTCCATGCCTTGTCATCGTCCCTCTCCTACCATTGCCTGCTACTACTCACTGATGATAGTGGCTCCTGGAGTCACAATGTTTCAATTTCGAGACTTCTGGCCTTCCATGTTGGGCTTCCGCGACATTGTGCATAACGAATGGAATGAACCCACCAAGCAAACTGAACCATACTAAGTGTTATTACATAAGCTCAAAAAGACTGGTAATTGGCTCCCAGAATGGAGAAGCCTCTTCTCCAAATCCAAGCTTCACCTTCATGCCGCACTTATGGTCATCCTGGAGCTTTGAAAGAACATGCGGTGCCCTCATGTTTGGTTTTGGTAATTGATGACAATCTCTATGGACTAATGGTTGCCTTGAGTTATATTTGAAGGTTTTTGTCCATAGGCTTTTCTTGGAGTACATGTGTTGGTTTCAAGAAGAGTTTGTGTCGACCAAGGTGCTATTCAAGGAATTACCTAAAGATTCAAGGTTGATCAAGACTAAGTCAAGAGTGAATCAAGTTGATCAACTCACAAAGCGTAGAAGATGTACCGAGAGGGATCAAGTGATCCCATGGTATGGTAAGCATTGTCAATTACGCTTCGTGTACTAACCCATGGTCTTCGTGAGGGTTCTTTGTGGGGTTAGGTTGCGGTGTGCAAGTTCAAGAAAGGTGGTCCAACTTGAGGGAGTCAAGATCGTCTTCATCTAGCTCAAGTGGACCATGTGCAAGGCAAAGGTTTGCCCTTGATAGGTTTTCTATTTTACCGGTCTCATGATGGTAGTTGGGAAACTGGGTTATAGGATCGATTGCCGTACTATCAAGGGGGGCTCTCGTTGAATAGCTTGATCGTATCGTTCGCTGAGAGCTCAAACCATTGCATCCCTGCATCATCTTTCTTGGTTCTTGTTTGGTTCTCTTTGAGAGTCTTAGAGCTTTTGGTCATCTTGATGACAATCTTGAGTTCATCGAAAACGGAGTTCGCTTGCATACTCTATGATGTTTTCGTTGTTGGAGGTTTTGCCGGTTCTTCTCGGTTGGAGGTTTCACTCCTCTATTTGTTGGCATACCTCCCCTGCCTCTTCTTACTATAACCACTCGCTGTTTTGATGCTACTCGTCGTCTTGTTTCCAACAAGCTTGAGTTTGCTTAATTCGGAGCTCATATGCAGAAGTTATGGCAGTTCTTGTTCTCTTGAGTGTGGTTTTGTCAGGGTCCGCGTTGGAAAGGTTTGGGTGGTTTCATCTCGTACTCGTCTCTTTTTATCCCCTCCTTCTTCCTTGGAGCTTCCTCTGTTTTCCTGCCTCAGTTGACTGGCTGCTTGTGTGGTTGCGGTAGTACCGCTCCAGGAGCAACGGTAGTACCATGGGCATCCACGGTAGTACCGCGCAGGCGCGCGGTAGTACCGCTGGTGCTCACGGTAGTACCGCTCCCCTGGAGCCGTACTACCGCTGCCCACCAGACTAGTGCCGCCCGGTTGCGGTAGTAGGAGCGGATGTAAAAAAATTACATCCGCACCTGCCGCGGTAGTACCGCTTTCGTCGTGCGGTAGTACCGCGCTAGGCGGCCAGGCAGTAGTACCGCCCCTCGGCAGTACTACTGTGTCGAGTTTTTGCTACTTCTGTTCTTTTGCGGAAGTATGCACGGAAGTTCCCTTTCCCCCTATCGGGACTTTTTGCCTCACGGTAGTACCGCGCTGAGGGCGCGGTAGTACCGCGCGTGCGGAAGTACCGCCCCAGCTTGCGTCTGTTTCCCTGGCTGGGGGTCACGGCAGTACCGTAGGGTGGTACGGTAGTACCGAACTACCGTGCGGTAGTACCGCTTGGTTGCAAGCAGTACTACCGCGCGGCCTTGCGGTAGTACCGCTGGCCATGCGCGGTAGTACCACTGGCCGCGGGCTGGTAGGTGGGTAACGGTTGGATTTTTTCCCCACCTATAAAAGGGGGTCTTCTTCCCCATTGGACTTAATCCTTTGAGCTCGTGTTCTTCCTCCATTGTTGACCTTCTTCGAGCTTTCTAACTCTCAATCCCTCCAATGATTCTTGCTAGTTCTTGAGGGAAAAGAGAGAGGAGATCTAGATCCACGTTTCCACCAATCACTTTCTCCTCTTTGTGAGGGGAACCCCTTGGATCTAGATCTTGGAGTTCTTGGTGTTCTCCTTCTTGTTCTTCCTCTCATTTTCCTCCCTAGCACTAGTTGCTTCCATGGGATTTGAGAGAGAAGGACTTGGGCACTCCGTGTGCCCTTGCCATTGCATTTGGTGCATCGGTTTGAGTTCTCCACGGTGATACGTGGAAGTTACAAGTTGAGAAGCTTATTACTCTTGGGTGCTTGGTACCCTTGAGCTTGTTCCTCTTGGGTGCTTGGGCGCCCTAGAAGGTTGGTGGTGTTCGGATCTCAATCATTGTGGTGTAAATCTCCGGGCAAGCTTCGGGGTCTCCAATTAGGTTGTGGAGATCGCCCTGAGCAATTTGACGGGTACCGGTGACCGCCCCCAAGGGTTGCCAAAGTGTACGGGTTCGGTGACCGCCCAAGGGTTGCCATTTGTACGGGTTCGGTGACCGCCCTCAAGGGTCCCTTAGTGGAATCACGGCATCTTGCATTGTGCGAGGGCGTGAGGAGATTACGGTGGCCATAGTGGCTTCTTGGGGAGCATTGTGCCTCCACACCGCTCCAAACGGAGATTAGCATCCACAAGGGTGTGAACTTCGGGATACATCGTCGTCTCCGCGTGCCTCGGTTATCTCTTACCCGAGCCCTTTACTCATGCACTTTACTTTGTGATAGCCATATTGTTTCTTGTCCTATATCTTGCTATCACCTAAGTAGTTTATCTTGCTTAGCATAAGTTGTTGGTGCACATAGGTGAGCCTAGTTGTTTTAGGTTTTGTGCTTGACAAATTAACCGTTAGGTTTATTCCGCATTTGTTCAAGCCTAAACCGTAATTATTTTAAAGCGCCTATTCACCCCCCCTCTAGGCGACATCCACGATCTTTCAAGCTTGACGTTGGCCCAAGAATCATGGGACCTTAGCCACAGCAAGCAAGACTTCCGGGCAAGACATAAAAAAGGGTGGTTGGCTTGGTGGTGCTCAAGAGGGCGAAAAAAGGAATATGCCCATCACAAACTTGAAGGAGGGGGGATGTGAACACCAAGTACTTCCATAGCCGGATTAATGCTAGGAGGCGTAAAACCCACATTCATCAGTAGAAGCACAACAATGGTTGGGTCAAAGAGCATGAGAAAAAGGAAGATATTACCCATGAGCTCTTTTACGACATTAGGGGAAAAAGCAAAAGCTAGAACGAAATATTTCAATTGGGATGAGATCCACTTCAACATTTGCGACCTTGCTTCCATTTATGATTCCTTCACCATGGAGGAAGAGTGCAATGCCATAAATCAAATGCCCAATGACAAATCACGCGGTCCGGATGGCTTCACCGAATTGTTCTTCAAGAGGTGTTGGGACACCATCAAAGAGGATGTTATGATACTAATCCACCAATTTGGCAACCTAAGGCCAACTGGATAGAGTCGAGACCTGGAGTCCATGGCACGAGCCTTCCGCCATCGACCAAAACGATGTGTATCGGAGGCTGGTGTGGACGTGCGGACGCGGTGCCCTACCTATCATTGAGGACCTATTCGATGAATTACAAGGAGCTTGTGTGTGAGATCTGCCTATCACCAGATTAGAATGATCAAAGAAGACATAATGAAGACTGCATTTAGAATACACATGGGCCACTATGAATATCTAGTATGCCTTCTGGGCTTACTAATGCTTCAGCTACTTTCCAAGAACTAATGAACAAAATCTTTGAAAAATACATGAGAAAGTTTGTCCTTGTGTTCTTTGATGATATTCTGATTTTAGTGAAGATACGGAAGAGCATCAAAGACAACTGAAAATTGTCCTTGAAATCTTGAGAGCACACAATCTCAAAGCGAAAATGTCCAGCGCGGAGAGTAGTTGCCAAGCTATGTCTACTGCTATACCTATCTGGATGTCTGACATTGTTGAAACCTACAAAGAGGACAGTAAATGCACTAGCCTGCGTCCAGCGCGGAGGGCTGGAACCATAGCGAACGCCACCATCTTTTGCTTCGCTAGGGATTTGGATTTCTTTGGAGGGAGCAAGTGAGGGGAAAGGTGGGGGAGAAGCCGAGGAGAGGAGGAGGGGGTTTTTGTAGGGGTTATGGTGGTTCGCGCTTCCGCTGCACTCTGCTTGTTTCCGTTGCAATCTGCGCACTCTTCTCTGCCTGTGGGGTCGTGGTGTGGCGGGCTTATTACAAGGCAGCGGCTGGGTCGTTGCTCCAACGTCGCGCGTGCACACCACCCGTGCTTGGCTTGTTCGAGCTGTGGCCTCTCTTGACACTATAGTACACGCAGCCGGTCAAAGGTAAAATATGTTGACGAGGGGAAGACCACGAGTATACTGCTACCCCAATCGCATCTACTACTATGCATCAAATAAATCGTACAGTACCACTCCAACTTGGTACTTGTATGCCTTGCTTGGTCCGATGTAGTACTAGCACAAATAATCGCACGAATGTTTTTCCCGCGTGGAGTCCGATCCAAATTACACATTTTTTTAGGAGCATTTACAGCAGGATTTGTCAAATCCAGCCTCCTATACCCGATGGATGTATTCGGCCACGTTGGCGGACAGCGCCGGGTAGTCCCTCATTTGGTATGCCGTACATCCACACATCTTAGATCTTAAATGTGGATCATCAATTCTATGCAATCCATGTAGATCGATCATATGATACAAATTTATCACAATACAGTAGTTCAAAACAAATACGACAAAGCAAAACAAATATAGTTCAACGATCCGGACATGTTAGAATGAAATTAAGGTCTGAGCGTGACGGATCACTTGTCGGACGCCATCCATACCGCCTGCTCGGCGGCCATCCTTGCCTCTTGCTCCGCCTACATCTTTGCCTCCTCTTTCGCTATTGCCATAGCTACCCTCGTCGCCTCGTACTCTCTACGTTCATTGATCTCATTCATCCCTACAAATCATTTTTTCGCATGCTCATCCAAGAGGCTTTTGTCCGTCAACATTATCTTGGCATCTTCCACGTCTCGTGTGATTTGCAACCTCTTCTTCAAATGTCTTAGCCTTCTCGAGCTCTCATTTGATTGCCGCCTCTTTATTCTTCAATTCGATCTTCTCCCTCTCAATTTGCAGCTTCTTATTCGCCCTTTCCCGATCCCAATCCATCTTCTCGTTTTGTGCATCCAACATGAGCTTGTACCTCTCATCTTTCTTGTTCTCTCTAAAAGAAAAAAATGCACATTCATGTGGAGGACATTTTGTAGTTGCGACATCACGGGAGGCCCTTGCCTTCTCCCACTTGTTTCCCATTACTTCCTGGTTATCCTTTGGCATGGTGTCTCTTCCATTCTACCCTACAATATTTTCCTCTTCTCCATCTAACCTGATTGATTGGTGGGAGCTTGAACCACCATTCCTCTTCTTGCCGGCCTTGAGATCAACCACAAGTTGTGTCCACATTTCCTTGCCATTCAATATCACCCAACAATGGCTAAAACCAAATGGCTTCTTCTCTTTTTCTTGATACATAGTGGCCACCACCGTCTAGCAAAAAATAAATATGTATGACAATGAGAATGCAACATAAAACAAGCATATGCAAATAATGACAAGGTGAAGTAATTTAGCTTATGTGAGTCGCCACTCCCATCCCACTTTGAGGGCGACCAAGCACTTGTGAATAGTATCCGACGTACTTGTTCACTTCCCCTTGAATGATCCCCCATAGATGTTGGAGAGATGCCACATTGCAGTTGGTGACGATAGGATGCGACTCCACATATTGTTTTTTTCATGATACTCCTTCCAAATCTTCTCCCAATACTTATTCCCCTTTTGCTTTGTACCACATATGGGATCCATTGTTGTGGCCAACCAAGATTTAACCAACAAGATATCTTCGAAAAATGAGAATGCCGGACCTCTTGCCTTTGCCGTCTTTAGTTTCTTTTTCTTCTTGCTTGGATGTGGATTTGATGTTGCCCCAACTTCAAATCAATGGCAAGTTGGATGCTCCAACTCGTAGTCCATTTGGGGTCCGATCATGACTATCATTGATCATGTCCGACATGATAAACTCCTAAAAATTATCATGGTTTGCAAGGATCATGTCCCAAATGAACTAACAGTCTGTGCAAAACAATGATCATGGCATATGAAGAGTTGATCGAAGAGGAGCAAAAAGAACATACCGAGTCTTGTTGTGTCATTCCTTCAAACGGGTCACGGGCAGCCCGGGCGCTGTCGATGCCCGTGCTTGTCCATGCCTGAACGAGATGCGGCGACTGCCAGACGTCCACTGGCGGTATCTGCTTTGGCGGAAAGCTCTCTGGAATGACCCAACTGGCCGTCAAATCCTCCTCCCAACCTGGTCCGACGGCGTGATCCTTGTTGGCGGCTGGATGGACAGGGTGCGGAGTACCCGACGCAATGGGAGGGACAACTGCTCCGCGAGGTCCGCGTTCGCTCCCTGTGATGCCGCTCCCATCTCCCGCTGCCTCCATCGCTGGTCCCTCCAGACAATATTCTCCGGCTTGCACGGTGTACCCGAGGACGGGACAATGAGGACCGACGCTGATGCAGCATCTGTCGCAGGGTGGGGCCGGGCTGGACGACATCTAGGGTGGTGGATGGGGGCGGCGGTGGATGGGGAGCAAGCGTGGCCGACGGCGAGGGCTCGGACATGGGAATTGGTGGAGGGATGCGGGAGGAGGGCGGCGGGTTTGGGGGATTTGATGCAATTTGTGATGGGGGCGGGGTGTTAGGGGTCCGACGTGGCGGACATGCCTGGTCGCACCCGGGACTCTCCATATCTGCCCCAGATTTGGGCTGGATATGAGGGGTGTCGGTCAGCCTAGGCCTTTGAGGCACCCATATGGGTCAGGTTTTTTTGACCGGTTAGTGACCGGGTCGTCTACCCGATCATTTTAGGGAGGTTTTAGGTGCCCGACTGTAGATGCTCTAACTGTCACTTTATCATAATATCCTTTACATCTACTAAACAAAAAAGGAAAGCAACACCACAATAAATAACCTAGACCGCCTAAACTATATCAAGTTGAAGAACCACTAGGCTTCAACGTATCATCAGTAGGCGTCCAGGACGATGGAAGCAACATTTGAAAAATTTCTTTTACAGGAGACTAGCACATCACACTATTATAGGTTTCAGTATCAAGAATAGACTATACGTCTCCAACATATCTATAATTTTTTATTGTTCCATGCAATTAAAGTATCATTCTTGGAAGTTTTATACTCATTTACAAGCAAATTTATATCATTTTTTGGGACTAACCTATTGAACAGTGCCTAGTGCCAGTTGTTATTTTTGCTTGCTTTTTACTTTGCAGAATATCAATACCAAACGAAGTCCAAATGCCACAAAACTTTTTAGAGATTTTTTCTGGACAGAAGACACCCAAGAGGCCCAAGAAGTGCACTAGAGGAGGCCTGTGGGGCCCACTAGGCACCAGGGCGCGCGAGGGCCCCCAGGCGTGCCCTGCTATGTAGTGGAGCCCACAAACACCCCCCTCCACTGACCTCTGCCTCTATAAATACTCTAAAATACCAAAAAACCTAGGGGAGTCGACAAAACACAATTCCAGTTGCGGCAAGTTCCAGAACCATGAGATCCAATCTAGAGGCCTTTTTCGGCACTCTGCCAAAGGGTCAACGATCACGGAGGGGTTCTTCATCATCACCCTTGCCCCTCCGATGATGCGTGAGTTGTTTACCACAGACCTACGGGTCCATAGGCAGTAGCTAGCTGTCTTCTTCTCTTTTTTTGATCTTTAATACAATGTTCTCCTCGATGTTGTTGGAGATCTGTTTGATGTAATGACTTGCGGTGTGTTTGTTGGGATCCGATGAATTGTGAGTTTATGATCAGATCTATTCATGAATATTATCTGAGTGTTTGTTGAACTCTTATATGCATGATTGTTATAGCCTCATATTTCTTTTCCAAAACTTTGGTTTGGTTTGGCCAACTAGATTGATTTTTCTTGCCATGGGAAGATGTGCTTTGTGATTGATTCGATCTTGCGGTGCTCAATCTTAGTGTCAGAAGGAGACATGATACGCATTTATCATTGTCATTAAGGATAAAAAGATGGGGTATATTCCTACATGCATAGACCTTGTCTACATCGTGTCATTGTTCTTATTGCATTACTTTGTTTTCCCATAAACTTAATGCACTAGATGCATGCTAGATAGCGGTCGATGTGTGGAGTAATAGTAGTAGATGCAGGAAGGAGTCGGTCTAATAATCTTGGACGTGATGCCTATATACATGATCATTGCCTTGGATATTGTCATAATTATTTGCTCTTCTGTCAATTGCCCAACAGTAATTTGTTTACCCACCGTATGTTATTTTCTCGAGAGAAACCTCTAGTGCAATCTACGACCCCCGGGTCTATTCCTATCATATTAAAACCAAAAATACCTTGCTGCACTTTTTTTATTTTTTTTTATTTTGTGTTTTTGCTAGATCTATTTATCCAATCTCATGCAGTTTAATCTATCTCAATACCGAGGAGGGATTGACAACCCCTCTTACGCGTTCGGTTGCAAGTATTTTTTGTTTGTGTGTAGGTGTTGTTTACATAGTGTTGCTTGGTTCTCCTACTGGATTGATAACCTTGGTTTCATAACTGAGGAAAATACTTATCATTTTTGTGCTGCATCATCCTCTCCTCTTCGGGGAATTACCAACGCAGATATGAGCAATCATAGACACAGAAGTAAGCAACAAGGACCAAAAGTATCGTCCTGGATCATCTTCAAATAGACCTTCATTGTATCCCGAGCACATGAAAACTCCATCCCTGAACAGTGTGAAACACATCACTGGTTTTCTAATTGAGCATTCTTACCACCCACTCTAGTCTTCTTCCGTTTTCCTGTTTTCAAGCAAAACAATTCAATCATTGAGCCATCTAGCAATCCTAGTGCACCTAGCTAGTTTGGGTTTGAAAGGATGGTTTAGTAGTTGTGGTTGCACCTTGTACTGTTTGTTTTCTTTGTTGGCATTCAACCACCATGATCAAGGGTGTATGAATGTTCAATGAGCAGACAATTAACTTTCTGTGTTGGAATGTGAGGGGCCTAAACTGCCCAGATCGATGAGCTGTTGTACACGAAACAATTGTTGCAACTACATGCCAAATTGTTTGGCTCCATGAGACTAAGATTGAAGACATTGACCGCTTCACCGCATCTTATCTTGGCGGCCACATGCTAAAACATTTTGCCCAAAGGTTAGCTACCGGCCCGTGGCGGGATCCTTAATGCTTTGGGACGGTAATTCTGTTCAGATCTCCAATGTTGTCACCTCTAAGTTTTGTCTCTCGGCGGATGTCGTCGTCCTTAACTCCGACTCCCACTTCAAGATAACTACGGTCTATATATGGATCAAGCGCACACTCCACAAAAGACGACTTCTTCACGATGGCCTACAAGTGCACCAGTTTTAGTTGTAGCCTTTTCGAAGTAAGAGTATCAATCCCACAACGAGCACTAAATAGGCGCTGCCAGTTGTAATGAATTATGGATTTGTGCCTGCAAAGTAATTGTAGACTCCAAATAAAGTGAGGGCAGAAATATATGATTATTTTCAGTGAAGAGCGAACTGAAAGTAAATAACATAAAAAGTAGTAAAAACAATAGCACGAGTAACAAGTGGAACTTAAGAGGATTAAGGCATTCTCAGAGTCTAGATTCCCGTTGGCATGTTTCTAACACAACCTATGCATTGACATAATATTGTCTGGATACTTGAGCTACTCTTAACGGTTATGCTGGGTGGATTCAGGTACATAACATGTTCTACTCTAGGTAGACTTCATGCCACGCACACCAGGATCATGCAATGACATCAGTGTGCTCGAACGATCTCCTTTGATCAAGAGACTCTGTTATGGGGAATCTCCACTGCGCAACTATACCATCAACAGACACAACTACACTATGGGATACTATCTTGCCGATGGTATCAATTCTCAGTGAGCGGCGTTTGTGAAGACCATATCTGATTCCCAAGGCAACAAACAAACCCGCTTTACAACATGCAAGAGGCATCTAGGAAGGATGTGGAGAGGGCATTTGGAGTGCTCCAAACTCGTTTGGGTATTGTTCGTGGAGCTGCGATGACGTGAGAACCAGAGACACTTTTACAACTCATGACATGTTGTGTAATCTTGCACAAAATGATTGTCGAGGATGAGGGTGAAGGGGCAGCGCACACATGATTACAAGAAGCCATGTGTTCAAGTCCGCCTCCCAGAAAAAGAGACAGAGAGCATTGCCAACTTTCTAGAGATACATCGACAACTGCGAGATCAACAAGTGCATATGCAACTTCTGGATGATCTTGTGAAGCATATGTGGGTCCATACTAAATATCAGTAAACTTTGTTTTTAGTTTATCAATCATGCACTATGAACAATATTTATGTTCAAGCTATATTAAAATTATGTACTATTAAGTACGGACAATTTGTATTTGTGTGCATTGAACTATGTTTGGTCAAAATAATCGATGTACATGTGTTTGCATGGATATGGTGTTTTAGAAATAGGATTGTTGTTGCAAATACCAAAATTTAAAACCCGATTGATCACTCTTCGCAGACGCGTTCGGGCGCATTCGCGGAGGTTTGAAGGCTGGTTTATGAGCGTTGTGGTTATAGATGCTCTTACGATGGTGCAATCGACTGAGCATTTCCACCTCCGCAATGAACTCACGGTCACCACTCATGTCCTCTCTTGTGAGGGTTTTAACAACGAGACCATCATCCATGCTCCCGTGATAAACACGTCCAAAACCACCTTCACACAAAAAAACTCTTCTTGAAATAAAACCATCAATAGCCTTTTCAAGCTATGCAAGCGAAAATATCTTTACCAATGCAGCACAGGTGGCCACTGTTGACGGCATCGACGCTGATATGAGCTCACCAAGCAAGTTGACTGAGATCTGCCATCTGTGTATTAGGTTGTTAGCAACTTAGCATAACTGCCATTACTAGCAAATTTTGTTGTGAAACAGGGGGTTAGGGCATCTCCAAAGCGGACCCACAAGCCGCCCGTATCTGTCCGGACCACTCTGTCCGGATCGCGGAAGTCATCCAACACGGTCATGTATCGGTCCGAGGCGTGGGCTGGACATGTTTTCTTCCATAAATCAGATACAAACACAGGGGAGGTTTGCGCGAGTCCGGACCGATCCCACGCCCGCTTCTGACCACCCTCACCCACCAATACCTGTCATCCGCCCCTCGCACGCTTTCCTTCTGATGCACACGCCGCTAACCGCGCTGCATTCATGCCGGCCCAGAGCACGCGGAGGCCAGCATTGATGCCGCAATGTGACCGGAGGGATGGAGGGCGGCGCTGACCGACGCGACCTCTCGGCAGCCGCCGTTTCAATGCGGACGCAGGTTCCCGGGGAACCAACTCCGACCGCTACACCGCATTGAAGCAGATGACTAGCCCTTTGCATGGCCTGGCCGCGGCTATTAAGTCACGCTCCGGGCCGTCCACATCGCATCGTCCTCCTCCTCCTCCTCCCCCTCCACATCTCCGGCCATGGGCAAGTCCTTGGCGTCAGCACCGGCAGGCAGTTCCGGGACAGGGTCTGGCGGATTGTGGCGACCCCGCCCTCGAATTCCAGGGCCGTCATCCCTATCGGCTGGCGGCGACTCGACGCGGGCGGAGATCATAATCTCGTCCGGTGACGAGGAGGACCAGCAGCCGTTGTCGCAGCAGTCCGCGCCGGCAGTGCCGGGCCAGGTCTACGTCGGCACCGACATGAAGTTCGGGGAGCAGATGGCGTTGATGCTCCGTCGCTCTGTCGTTCACACCAATGTCCTGGCTCCGCCACTGGGGCGCTCCTCCCCGTGAATCCGGAGCCGGCATCCTCTCCACGGTCTCCGCCACCGCGCAGCCGAGGTGTCCAAATCGGACGCTGCGTGAAGGAAGAGCGGCCCTCGCCTCCGGCCCAGCGCATCAAGGAAGAGCGGCTCTCGCCGCCGCACCGGCACGTCGTGAAGGAGGAGCACCGCTCGCTGCTGCCCAAGCGCTTCGTCAAGGAGTAACGCCTTAAGCAAGATGAGATGATGTACATAAAATAAACTCAATCAATATGAATAAACCCCATCGTTTTATCCTTAATGAAAACAATACAAATATGTGTCTTGTCCCCTACTTTGTCACTGGGATATAGAGCACTGCAAGATTGAACCCATCATAAAGCACCTCTCCCATTGCAAGATAAATCAATCTAGTTGGCCAAATCAAACGGGTAGATCAGAGAGAAATACAAAGCTATAATAATCATGCATAAAAGAGTTCAGAGAAGACTCAAATAATATTCATGGATAATCTGATCATAAACCATAATTCCTCGGATCCCAACAAACACACCGCAAAAGAAGATTACATCGAATAGTTCTCTAAGAACATCAAGGAGAACATTGTGTTGAAGATCAAAGAGAGGGAAGAAGCCATCTAGCCACTAGCTATGGACCCGTAGGACTATGGTAAACTACCAACAAATCATCAGAAGGGCAGCAGGTTGATGTAGAAGCCCTTCGTGGTCGATTCCCCCTCTGGCAGAGTACCGGAAAAGACCTCCAGATGGGATCTCACAAGAACAGAGGCTTGCAGCAGCTGGAAAAGTATGTTGGGTGGCTCTTTGTTGGTTTCTGAATTTTGGAGAATTTATAGAGCTGGAATTAGGTCAACCGAAGAAACGAGGGGCCCACAAGTTACCTGGCGCGCCTACCCCCTGGTGACGCCGTTCTCCGGAACTATGGAGAGAGCAACAGATTTGTTAGAAATCATACATACAGATGTATGTGGTCCGATGAATGTTGAGGCTCATGGTGGATATCATTATTTTCTCACCTTCACAGATGATTTAAGCAGATATGGGTATATCTACTTAATGAAACATAAGTCTGAAACGTTTGAAAAGTTCAAAGAATTTCAGAGTGAAGTTGAAAATCATCGTAACAAGAAAATAAAGTTTCTACGATCTGATCGTGGAGGAGAATATTTGAGTTATGAGTTTGGTCTTCATTTGAAACAATGCGGAATAATTTCGCAACTCACACCACCCGGAACACCACAGCGAAATGGTGTGTCCGAACGTCGTAATCGTACTTTACTAGATATGGTGCGATCTATGATGTCTCTTACTGATTTACCGCTATCGTTTTGGGGTTATGCTTTAGAGACGGCCGCATTCACGTTAAATAGGGCACCATGGAAATCCGTTGAGACGACGCCTTATGAACTGTGGTTTGGCAAGAAACCAAAGTTGTCGTTTCTTAAAGTTTGGGGCTGCGATGCTGATACGTCCATTTTGCATCATGCTTTTATATCGATATTTATTGCATTATGGGTTGTTATTTCACGTTATGTCACAATACTTATGGCTATTCTCTCTTATTTTACAAGGTTTACATAAGGAGGGAGAATGCCGGTAGCTGGAATTCTGGGCTGGAAAAGGAGAAAATATTAGAGACCTATTCTGCACAACTCCAAAAGTCCTGAAACTCCACGGAACATCTTAAAATAAATAAAGAAAAATCCTCGCCAAAGATGAAGGCCAGGGGGCCCACACCCTGCTCACGAGGGTGGGGGGCGCGCCCCCCTACATCATGGGCCCCCTGGTGGCTCTCCGATGCCCATCTTCTCCTATATGAAGTCTTTCGATGAGAAAAGAATAAGAAGCAACCTTTCGGGACGAAACTCCGCTGCCACGAGGCAGAACCAATCTAGGGCTCCGGCAACGCTGTTCTGCCGGGGACACTTCCCTCCGGGAGGGGGAAATCATCGCCATCATCATCACCAACGCTCCTCTCATCGGGAGAGGGCAATCTCCATCAACATCTTCACCAGCACCATCTCATCTCCAAACCCTAGTTCATCTCTTGTATCCAATTCTTGTCTCAAAGTCCGGGATTGGTGCTAGTAGGTTGCTAGTAGTGTTGATTACTCCTTGTAGTTGATTCTAGTTGTTTTATTTGGTGGAAGATCATATGTTCAGATCCTTTATGCATATTATTACCCCTCTGATTATGAACATGAATATGCTTTGTGAGTAGTTACGTTTGTTCCTGAGGACAAGGGAGAAGTTTTGCTATTAGTAGTCATGTGAATTTGGTATTCATTTGATATTTTGATAAGATGTATGTTGTCTAGCCTCTAGTGGTGTTATGTGAACGTCGACTACATAACACTTCACAATTATCTGGGCCTAGAGGAAGGCATTGGGAAGTAATAAGTATATGATGGGTTGCTAGAGTGACAGAAGCTTAAACCCTAGTTTATGCGTTGCTTCGTAAGGGGCTGATTTGGATCCACTTGTTTCATGCTATGGTTAGGTTTACCTTAATACTTTTGTTGTAGTTGCAGATGTTTGCAATAGAGGTTAATCATAAGTGGGATGCTTTTTCAAGTAAGAACAACACCCAAGCACCGGCCCACCCACATATCAAATTATCAAAGTACCGAACGCGAATCATATGAACGTGATGAAAACTAGCTTGACGATATTCCCATGTGTCATCGGGAGCGCTTTTCCTATTATAAGAGTTTGTTCCGGCTTGTCCTTTGCTACAAAAAGGATTGGGCCACCTTGCTGAACTTTATTTACTTTTGTTACTTGTTGCTCATTACAATTTATCTTGTCTTGTCACCAAACTATCTGTTACCACTTATTTCAGTACTTGCAGAGAATACCTTGCTGAAAACCGCTTATCATTTCCTTCTGCTCCTCGTTGGGTTCGACACTCTTACTTATTGAAAGGACTACGATAGATCCCCTATACTTGTGGGTCATCAATACTCTTTTCTGGCGCCGTTGCCGGGCAGTGTAGCGCTTCTGGTAGGTGGAATACTGTAAGGAAAAATTTATATAGTGTGCTGAAATTTACTGTCACTTGTTACTATGGAAAGTAATTCTCTGACCGGCTTGTTCGGGGTATCTTCACCCTGTCCAGTAGAGCAAAGAGTTGCTCCTCAACCTACTGAACCTATTGAAAATGAAACTCCCTTTGAACTTCCTTCGGGTATGATGGAAAAACTGCTAGCTAACCCTTTTATAGGAGATGGAACAAAGCATACTGATGAGCACTTAATATATGTGGATGAAGTTTGTGGATTATTTAAGCTTGTAGGTATACCCGATGATGTTGCTAAGAAGAAGGTATTCCCTTTATCTTTGAAGGGAGACGCATTGATATGGTATAGGCTATGTGATACGAGATCATGGAACTATAAAAGATTGAAATTGGAATTTCATCAAAAGTATTACCCTATGCATCTTGTTCATCGTGATCGCAATTACATATATAAGTTTTGGCCTCGCGAAGGAGAAAGCATCGCTCAAGCTTGGGGGAGGCTTAAATCAATGTTATATTCATGCCCCAATCATGGGTTTGCAAGGGAAACAATTATTAAAAATTTGTATGCTCGGCTTTCTGAAAACAATCGCACCATGCTCGATACTTCTTGTGCTGGCTCTTTTATGATGAAGACTATTGAATTCAAATGGGACTTATTGGATAGAATTAAACGCAACTCTGAAGATTGGGACCTCGACGAAGGTAAGGAGTCAGGTATGACACCTAAGTTTGATTGTGTAAAATCTTTTTTGGATACCGATGTTTTTCGTAAGTTTAGCACTAAATATGGACTTGACTTTGAGATAGTAGCTTCTTTCTATGAATCTTTTGCTACTTTGTTGATCTCCCCAAGGAGAAGTGGTTTAAATATCATCCTCCCATAGAAGTAAAAGTAGCTGCACCTATTAAAGTTGAAGAAAAGACTATCACTTATAATGATCCTATTGTTCCTACTTCTTATGTTGAGAAACCACCTTTCCCTGTTAGAATAAAGGATCATGCTAAAACTTCAACTGTTGTTCGTAAAAGCAATATTAGAACTTATACACCTCTTGAGCAAGTTAAAGTAGAACCTAATATTGCTATTGTTAAAGATCTCTTGTCTGATAATATTGATGGGCATGTTATTCAGTTCAAAGGTGAAACTACTAGAATTGCTAAACCTTGTGCTAAGGATAAACATAGACCTGTGGTAGGCGCGCCTGTTATTTCTGTTAAAATAGGAGATCATTGTTATCATGGCTTATGTGATATGGGTGCGAGTGCTAGTGTTATACCGCATACTCTATACGAAGAAATTAAGAATGAAATTGCACCTGCTAAGTTAGAAGGTATTGATGTCACAATTAAACTTGCCAATAGAGATACTATTTCACCGATTGGGATTGTTAGAGATGTTGAAGTCTTGTGTGGGAAAACTAAATATCCTGCTGATTTTCTTGTTCTCACTTCTCCACAAGATAGCTTTTGTCCCATTATATTTGGTAGACCCTTCTTGAACACTGTTAATGCTAGGATAGACTGCGAAAAGAATGTTGTTACTATTGGCTTGGATCATATGGTTCATGAGTTTAATTTCTCTAAATTTAGTAAACAGCATCGTGAGGAAGAATTGCCTAGTAAGGATGAAATTATTGGTCGTGCTTCTATTGCCGTACCCCCTAGCGATCCTTTAGAACATTATTTGATAGACCATGAAAATGATATGTTCATGAATGAAAGAAGGGAAATATATGAAGTATTCTTTAAACAAGAACCTATTCTGCAACACAATTTGCCTATTGAAATTTTAGGGGATCCTCCTCCACCCAAGGGTGATCCCGTGTTTGAGCTTAAACCGTTGCCTGATAATCTTAAATATGCTTATCTTGATGAAAAGAAGATATATCCTGTTATTGTTAGTGCTAACCTTTCAGAGCATGAATAAGAAAGATTATTGAAAACCCTGAAGAAGCATCGTGCCGCTATTGGATATACTCTTGATGATCTTAAGGGCATTAGTCCCACTCTATGTCAACATAAAATAAATTTGGAAGCAGATGCCAAACCAGTTCGTGATCCTCAACGACGTCTGAATCCTAAAATGAAAGAAGTGGTAAGAAAAGAAATACTCAAGCTTTTGGAGGCAGGTATAATTTATCCCGTTGCTGATAGTCAGTGGGTAATCCCTATCCATTGTGTTCCTAAGAAGGGAGGTATTACTGTTGTTCCTAATGATAAAGATGAATTGATTCCACAAAGAATTATCACAGGTTATAGGATGGTAATTGATTTCCGCAAATTAAATAAGGCTACTAAGAAAGATCATTACCCCTTACCTTTTATTGATCAAATGCTAGAAAGATTATGCAAACATACACATTACTGCTTTCTAGATGGTTATTCTGGTTTCTCTCAAATACCTGTGTCGGCTAAAGATCAATCAAAGACTACTTTTACATGCCCTTTTGGTACTTTTGCTTATAGATGTATGCCTTTTGGTTTATGTAATGCACCTGCTACCTTTCAAAGATGCATGATGGTTATATTCTCTGACTTTTGTGAAAAGATTTTCGAGGTTTTCATGGACGACTTTTCCGTCTATGGTTCCTCTTTTGATGATTGCTTGAGCAATCTTGATCGAGTTTTGCAGAGATGTGAAGAAACTAATCTTGTCTTGAATTGGGAAAAGTGCCACTTTATGGTTAATGAAGGTATTGTCTTGGGGCATAAAGTTTCTGAAAGAGGTATTGAAGTTGATAAAGCCAAGGTTGATGCTATTGAAAAGATGCCATGTCCCAAGGACATCAAAGGTATAAGAAGTTTCCTTGGTCATGCCGGGTTTTATAGGAGGTTCATTAAGGACTTCTCAAAAATCTCTCGGCCTCTGACTAATTTATTACAAAAAGATATACCATTTGTCTTTGATGATGATTGTGTAGAAGCATTTGAAATACTTAAGAAAGCATTAGTCTCTGCACCTGTTGTTCAGCCACCTGATTGGAATTTACCCTTTGAAATTATGTGTGATGCTAGTGATTATGCTGTAGGTGATGTTCTAGGGCAACGAGTTGATAATAAATTAAATGTTATCCATTATGCTAGTAAGACTCTAGACAATGCTCAAAGAAATTATGCTACTACTGAAAAAGAACTTTTAGCAGTTGTATTTGCTTGTGATAAGTTCAGACCCTATATTGTTGATTCTAAAGTAACTATTCACACTGATCATGCTACTATTAAATATCTTATGGAAAAGAAGGATGCTAAACCTAGACTTATTAGATGGGTTCTCTTGCTACAAGAATTTGATTTGCATATTGTTGATAGGAAGGGAGCTGAGAACCCCGTTGCAGACAACTTGTCTAGGTTAGAAAATGTTCTTGATGACCCAATACCTATTGATGATAGCTTTCCTGATGAGCAATTAAATGTTATAAGTACTTCTCATAGTACTACTTGGTATGCTGATTATGCTAATTACGTTGTTGCTAAATTCATACCACCTAGTTTCACATACCAACAAAAGAAAAAGTTCTTCTATGATTTGAGACATTACTTTTGGGATGACCCACATCTTTATAAAGAAGGAGTAGATGGTGTTATTAGACGTTGTGTACCTGAGCATGAATAGGAACAGATCCTATGCAAGTGTCACTCCGAAGCCTATGGAGGACACCATGCTGGAGATAGAACTGCACATAAGGTATTGCAATCCAGTTTTTATTGGCCTACTCTCTTCAAGGATGCCCGTAAGTTTGTCTTGTCATGTGATGAATGTCAAAGAATTGGTAATATTAGTAGACGTCAAGAAATGCCTATGAATTATTCACTTGTTATTGAACCATTTGATGTTTGGGGCTTTGATTATATGGGACCTTTTCCTGCCTCTAATGGATACACCCATATTTTAGTTGTTGTTGATTATGTTACTAAGTGGGTAGAAGCTATTCCAACTAGTAGTGCTGATCATAACACTTCTATTAAAATGCTTAAAGAAGTTATTTTTCCGAGGTTTGGAGTCCCTAGATATTTAATGACTGATCGTGGTTCACAATTTATTCATGGTGCTTTCCGTAAAATGCTTGCTAAATATGATGGTAATCATAGAATTGCATCCCCTTATCACCCACAGTCTAGTGGTCAAGTAGAATGAAGTAATAGAGAGCTCAAATTAATTTTGCAAAAGACTGTTAATAGGTCTAGAAAGAATTGGTCCAACAAACTTGATGATGCATAGGGGGCTTATAGAACTGCATATAAAAATCCTATGGGAATGTCTCCATATAAAATGGTTTATGGAAAAGCATGTCACTTACCTCTCGAACTAGAACATAAGGCATATTGGGCTATTAAAGAGCTCAACTATGATTTCAAACTTGCCGGTGAGAAGAGGTTATTTGATATTAGCTCACTTGATGAATGGAGAACCCAAGCATATGAAAATGCCAAGTTGTTTAAAGAAAAAGTTAAAAGATGGCATGACAAAAGGATACAAAAGCGTGAGTTTAATGTAGGTGACTATGTATTGCTATACAACTCTCGTAAGATTTTTTGCAGGAAAACTTCTCTCTAAATGGGAAGGCCCCTACGTCATCGAGGAGGTCTATCGTTCCGGTGCCATAAAGATCAACAACTTCGATGGCACAAATCCGAAGGTGGTAAACGGTCAAAGAATTAAACATTATATCTCAGGTAATCCCATAAATGTTGAAACCAATATTATTGAAACCGTAACCCCGGAGGAACACATAAGGGACACCTTCCAGACCGTTTCAGACTCCGAAAAGGAATAGGTATGTGGTACGGTTAGTAAACCGACTCCAAAACAATTTTTAAGGCAATATTTCTCCGTTTTGGAATATTTAGAAAAATAGAAAAATAAGTAGCAGTCCGGGAAGGACACGAGGGCCCCACGAGGGTGGTGGGCGCGCCCTACCCCTCTGGGCGCGCCCCCTACCTCGTGAGCACCTCGTGTGCCTTTCGGACTCCGTTTTCTTGTACGTTACATATTTTGGTCGGTAAAAATTCATTATATACTCTCCAGAAGGTTTTGACTCCCGTATCACGCAAATATCCTCTATTCTTGTTTTGAGCTGTTTTCTGTCAGGGTTGTCAAGGCCAGGCATCATGTCGTCCCCCTCCTCCAACAATGGTGACAAAGATGCTTGGCTAATGAAGATAGAGTTGAAGAGGGAAGAACCCATGGAGATCAACAAGGATGAAGGGATCAAGAAGGCCACGGAGAACCAAGCTCCGGCAACAAAAGACATCCTTCAACTTGATCACAATCCTCTTACCCCAACCGAGATCGAAGCTTTCAAGATGATTGAGTTAGCTCGTATTCAAAACAAGTATCTCACAAGTGAAAATATTTTGTTGAAGGAGCATATGGTTGCCCTCAAGGGCATTATCCGCAAGTTGGAGGACCTCTGACGCTCGATGTGCGACTATCCATCACCTCCATCTTCACCAACAACAAAGAAGGAGACATAATCACATGGGTATGGGCACTCCCCTTGGCAACTGCCAAGCTTGGGGGAGGTGCCCCGGTATTGTATCACAATCACATCTCCTATCTTTACCATTTTTCTTAGTTCAATCCTATTAGTAGTATCTTGATCTTGTAGAATAAAGTTATGGCATGATCTAGTCTTGAGTTTTGCTTTTTGATCTCTCTATGTAATCTAGTCCGTGAGTTATATATAATAAAGGTTAGTGTTGAGTCAAGGGCTTGATTATTTTGCCATGATCTTGGGTGAATTAAAGAAAAGAAGAAAAAGAATAAAAAGAAACAAAGAGTTCATATTGATCTTATTGAAAGTAATGGCTTCACATAGAAAGAGTATGATGATTAAAAGTTGTTGGGAGTTGGCAGACATAGCTTTGGTCATTGTTGCAATTAATATGAAGTAATAAGGAAAGAGAGGTTTCATATATAGATATATTATCATTGACAGCTTTTATGATTGGGAGCACTCATTAAAATATGACATGCTAAAGAGTTGATGTTGGACAAGGAAGACAACATAATGAGTTATGTTTTTTTATATCTGAGATAAAGTATGTTGTCATGGATCCTCTAACGTGTTGAGCTTGCCTTTCCCCCTCATGCTAGCCAAATTCTCAGCACCAAGTAGAAATACTACTTGTGCTTCCCAATACCCTTAAACCAGTTTTGCCATGAGAGTCCACCATATCTACCTATGGATTGAGTAAGATCCTTCAAGTAAGTTGTCATCGGTGCAAAGAAATAAAAATTGCTCTAAATATGTATGATTGATTGGTGTGGGAGAAATAAGTTTTATACGATCTTGTGATGTGGAAGTAATAAAAGCGACGGACTGCATAATAAAGGTTCATATCACAAGGGGCAACATAAAGTGACGTTCTTTCGCATTGAGATTTTATGCATCCAACCATAAAAGCGCATGGCAACCTCTTCTTCCCTCTGTGAAGGGCCTATCCTTTATTATTATCTTCTACCTTATGCAAGAGTCATGGTGATCTTCACCTTTCCTTTTTCATTTTATCCTTTGGCAAGCCCAGCATGTTGGAAAGAACATGACATATATATCTAATTGGATGTAGGGGAGCATGAATTATTATTGTTGACATTACCCTTGAGGTAAAAGGTTGTGGGGCAAAACTATAAGCCCCTATCTTTCTCGGTGTCCGATTAAAACTTCATAACCACAAGTATTGCGTGAGTGTTAGCAATTATGAAGGACTAAATGATAGTTGAGTATGTGGACTTGCTTTTTAGCTCTGACATAGACTCTTTCCGATGTTATGATAAATTGCAATTGCTTCAATGACTGAGGTTATAGTTTGTTGGTGCTCAATAAGGTTTCTGATTCATACTTTTGCGTTGAGAGTTGATCATCACTTGAATATAAGTAATCATATGACAAAATCTATATATGTTGCTGTTATGAGAATAATCATGATGCCTTCATGTCCGTATTTTATTTTTATCGACGCCTCTACCTCTAAACATGAGGACATATTTATTGTTATCGGCTTTTCGCTTGAGGACAAGCGAGGTCTAAGCTTGGGGGAGTTGATACGTCCATTTTGCATCATGCTTTTATATCGATATTTATTGCATCATGGCCTGTTATTTCACGTTATGTCACAATACTTATGGCTATTCTCTCTTATTTTACAAGGTTTACATAAGGAGGGAGAATGCCGACAGCTGGAATTCTGGGCGGGAAAAGGAGCAAATATTAGAGACCTATTCTGCGCAACTCCAAAAGTCCTGAAACTCCACGGAACATCTTAAAATAAATAAAGAAAAATCCTCGCCAAAGATAAAGGCCAGGGGGCCCACACCCTGCTCACGAGGGTGGGGGGTGCGCCCCCCTCCCTAGGGCGCGCCCCCCTACCTCGTGGGCCCCCTGCTGGCTCTCCGACGACCATCTTCTCCTATATGAAGTCTTTCGATGAGAAAAAAATAAGAAGCAACCTTTCGGGACAAAACTCCATCGCCACGAGGCGGAACCTTGGCGGAACCAATCTAGGGCTCCGGCAGAGCTGTTCTGCTGGGGATACTTCCCTCCGGGAGGGGGAAATCATCGCCATCATCATCACCAACGCTCCTCTCATCAGGAGAGGGCAATCTCCATCAACATCTTCACCAGCACCATCTCATCTCCAAACCCTAGTTCATCTCTTGTATCCAATTCTTGTCTCAAAGTCCGAGATTGGTGCTAGTAGGTTGCTAGTAGTGTTGATTACTCCTTGTAGTTGATGCTAGTTGGTTTATTTGGTGGAAGATCATATGTTCAGATCCTTTATGCATATTATTACCCCTCTGATTATGAACATGAATATGCTTTGTGAGTAGTTATGTTTGTTCCTAAGGACAAGGGAGAAGTCTTGCTATTAGTAGTCATGTGAATTTGGTATTCGTTCGATATTTTGATAAGATGTATGTTGTCTAGCCTCTAGTGGTGTTATGTGAACGTCGACTACATAACACTTCACCGTTATTTTGGCCTAGAGGAAGGCATTGGGAAGTAATAAGTAGATGATGCGTTGCTAGAGTGACAGAAGCTTAAACCCTAGTTTATGCGTTGCTTCGTAAGGGGCTTGTTTGTATCTACTTGTTTCATGCTATGGTTAGGTTTACCTTAATACTTTTGTTGTAGTTGCGGATGTTTGCAATAGAGGATAATCATAAGTGGGATGCTTGTTCAAGTAAGAACAACACCCAAGCACCGGTCCACCCACATATCAAATTATCAAAGTACCGAATGCGAATCATATGAACATGATGAAAACTAGCTTGACGATATTCCCATGTGTCCTCGAGAGCGCTTTTCCTATTATAAGGGTTTGTCCTGGCTTGTCCTTTGCTACAAAAAGGATTGGGCCACCTTTCTGCACTTTATTTACTTTTGTTACTTGTTGCTCGTTACAATTTATCTTGTCACCAAACTATCTATTACCACTTATTTTAGTACTTGCAGAGAACAAAACCGCTTATCATTTCCTTCTGCTCCTCGTTGGGTTCGACACTCTTACTTATCGAAAGGACTACGATAGATCCCCTATACTTGTGGGTCATCAGATGCTTATGTGAAAAAGCTTCATCCTGATAAGCTCGAATCCAAATCGGAGAAATGTGTCTTCATAGGATACCCAAAGGAGACTGTTGGGTACACCTTCTATCACAGATCCAAAGGCAAGACTTTTGTTGCTAAATTCGGAATCTTTCTAGAGAAGGAGTTTCTCTCGAAAGAAGTGAGTGGGAGGAAAGTAGAACTTGATGAGGTAACTATACCTGCTCCCTTATTGGAAAGTAGTTCATCACAGAAACCGGTTTCTGCGACACCTACACCAATTAGTGAGGAAGTTAATGATGATGATCATGGAACTTCAGATCAAGAGATTACTGAACCTCGTAGGACAACCAGAGTAAGATCCACACCAGAGTGGTACAGAAATCCTGTTCTGGAAGTTATGTTACTAGACAATGACGAACCTACGAACTATGAAGAAGCGATGGTGAGCCCAGATTCCGCGAAATGGCTTGAGGCCATGAAATCTGAGATGGGATCCATGTATGAGAACAAAGTGTGGACTTTGGTTGACTTGCCCGATGATCGGCAAGCAATTGAGAATAAATGGACCTTCAAGAAGAAGACTGACGCTGACGATAATGTTACTGTCTATAAAGTTCGACTTGTTGCGAAAGGTTTTCGACAAGTTCAAGGGATTTACTACGATGAGACCTTCTCACCCGTAGCGATGCTTAAGTCTGTCTGAATCATGTTAGCAATTGCCGCATTTTATGATTATGAAATTTGGCAAATAGATGTCAAAACTGATTCCTGAATGGATTTCTGGAAGAAGAGTTGTATATGATGCAACCGGAAGGTTTTGTCGATCCAAAGGGAGCTAACAAAGTGTGCAAACTCCAGCGATCCATTTATGGACTGGTGCAAGCCTCTCAGAGTTGGAATAAACGCTTTGATAGTGTGATCAAAGCATTTGGTTTTGTACAGACTTTTGGAGAAGCCTGTATTTACAAGAAAGTGAGTGGGAGCTCTGTAGCATTTTTGATATTATATGTGGATGACATATTACTAATTGGAAATGATATAGAATTTCTGGATAGCATAAAGGGATACTTGAATAAGAGTTTTTCAATGAAAGACCTCGGTGAAGCTGCTTATATATTGGGCATCAAGATCTATAGAGATAGATCAAGATGCTTAATGGGACTTTCACAAAGCATATACCTTGACAAAGTTTTGAAGAAGTTCAAAATGGATCATGCAAAGAAAGGGTTCTTGCCTGTGTTACAAGGTGTGAAGTTGAGTAAGACTCAATGCCCGACCACGGCAGAAGATAGAGAAAAAATGAAAGATGTTCCCTATGCTTCAGCCATAGGCTCTATCATGTATGCAATGCTGTGTACCAGACCTGATGTGTGCCTTGGTATAAGTCTAGCAGGGAGGTACCAAAGTAATCCAGGAGAGGATCACTAGACAGCGGTCAAGAACATCCTGAAATACCTGAAAAGGACTAAGGATATGTTTCTCATTTATGGAGGTGACAAAGAGCTCATCGTAAACAGTTATGTTGATGCAAGCTTTGACACTGATCTAGACGATTCTAAATCGCAAACCGGATACGTGTTTACATTGAACGGTGGAGCTATCAGTTGGTGCAGTTCTAAACAAAGCGTCGTGGCGGGATCTACGTGTGAAGCAGAGTACATAGCTGCTTCGGAAGCAGCAAATGAAGGAGTCTGGATGAAGGAGTTCATATCCGATCTAGGTGTCATACCTAGTGCATCGGGTCCAATGAAAATCTTTTGTGACAATACTGGTGCAATTGCCTTGGCAAAGGAATCCAGATTTCACAAGAGAACCAAGCACATCAAGAGACACTTCAATTCCATTCGGGATTTAGTCCAGGTGGGAGACATAGAAATTTGCAATATACATACGGATCTGAATGTTGCAGACCCGTTGACTAAGCCTCTTCCACGAGCAAAACATGATCAGCACCAAGGCTCCATGGGTGTTAGAATCATTACTGTGTAATCTAGATTATTGACTCTAGTGCAAGTGGGAGACTGAACGAAATATGCCCTAGAGGCAATAATAAAGTTATTATTTATTTCCTTATATCATGATAAATGTTTATTATTCATGCCAGAATTGTATTAACCGGAAACATAATACATATGTGAATACATAGACAAACAGAGTGTCACTAGTATGCCTCTACTTGACTAGCTCATTGATCAAATATGGTTAAGTTTCTTAGCCATTGACATGGGTTGTCATTTGATTAACGGGATCACATCATTAGGAGAATGATGTGATTGACTTGACCCATTCCGTTAGCTTAGCACTCGATCGTTTAGTATGTTGCTATTGCTTTCTTCATGACTTATACATGTTCCTATGACTATGAGATTATGCAACTCCCGTTTACCAAAGGAACACTTTGTGTGCTACCAAACGTCACAACGTAACTGGGTGATTATAAAGGTGCTCTAAAGGTGTCTCTGAAGGTACTTGTTGGGTTGGCGTATTTCGAGATTAGGATTTGTCACTCCGATTGTCGAAGAGGTATCTCTGGGCCCTCTCGGTAATGCACATCACTTAAGCCTTGCAAGCATTACAACTAGTGAGTTAGTTGCGGATGATGTATTACGGAACGAGTAAAGAGACTTGCCGGTAACGAGATTGAACTAGGTATTGAGATACCGACGATCGATTCTCGGGCAAGTAACATACTAATGACAAAGGGAACAACGTATGTTGTTATGCGGTCTGATCGATAAAGATCTTCGTAGAATATGTGGGAGCCAATATGAGCATCCAGGTTCCGCTATTGGTTATTGACCGGAGACGTGTATCGGTCATGTCTACATAGTTCTCGAAACCGTAGGGTCCGCACGCTTAACGTTTTGATGACAGTTATATTATGAGTTTATATGTTTTGATGTACCGAAGGTTGTTCGGAGTCCCGGATGTGATCACGGACATGACGAGGAGTCTCAAAATGGTCGAGACATGAAGATTGATATATTGGAAGCCTATGTTTGGATATCGGAAGTGTTCCTGGTGAAATCGGGATTTTACCGGAGTACCGGAAGGTTACCGGAACCCCCGGGGAGGTTAATGGGCCATAGTGGGCCTTAGTGGAAGAGAGGAGAGGCGGACAGGGCAAGGGTCGCGCGCCCCTCCTCCCTAGTCCGAATAGGACAAGGAGAGGGGGGCGGTGCCCCCCCTTTCCTTCTTCTCCTCCACCTCTTTCCCCCTCCACTCCTAGTCCAACTAGGAAAAGGGAGGGAGTCCTACTCCTGGTGGGAGCAGGACTCCTCCTGGCGCGCCCCCTCTAGGCCGGCCGCACCTCCCCCCTTGCTCCTTTATATACGGGGGCAGGGGGGCACCCCAAAGACAGACCAATTGATCGTTTGATCTTTTAGCCGTGTGCGGTGCCCCCTCCACCATAATCCACCTCGATAATACTGTAGTAGTGCTTAGGCGAAGCCCTGCGTCGATAGAACATCATCATCGTCACCACGCCGTCGTGCTGACGAAACTCTCCCTCAACACTCGTCTGGATCGGAGTTCGAGGGACGTCATCGGGCTGAATGTGTGCTGAACTCGGAGGTGTCGTGCGTTCGGTACTTGATCGGTCGGATCGTGAAGACGTACGACTACATCAACCGCGTTGTGCTAACGCTTCCGCTTTCGGTCCACGAGGGTACGTGGACAACACTCTCCCCTCTCGTTGTTATGCATCACCATGATCTTGCGTGTGCGTAGGATTTTTTTTGAAATTACTATGTTCCCCAACATGTAATGTATATCATTGAAATTTCCTTATGAGAATTAAAAAGTGTTGCAAAGATCTTTTTAAATTATTTCAACAATTGCATAAATTATATAATGTAGACACATGATACTTGTGTGTATGTTGGTGTATTCACATATATTTCAATATTATTAAATAGCATGGTAGATATCTCTACAATCTAACTAAATAGTATATTAGTACTAGTTTATAGTGCATTATTATTTAATCATATTTATAGAAACTTCTGGAATATAAACTGAATGGTTGACAAATATGTCGTGCATGTTCGGTTCTGAAAAGTTGATGTCATGTGGATCCTCTATTTTTGGTATAGATATTTCTTATAGTAATTATCAACAAACATAATAATGCGGACAATTCTACTTCTGCATATGTACTCTTTTATTTTTAGTTTATTTGGTAAGAGCTACTATAGTTTTATGAAATAAAAACGTGTGCACAAATTAAACATAAAAATATAGTTAACATAGATTTGTGTACAACCTGCAAGTTGTACATCCCAGAAATGCAATTGATTTGTTTGACCAAAGTTTAAGGTAAGTAGGTGCACTATACATTATATTCGTCTGATAGTTATGCTCGTAGCATGATATCCATTGCTCTTACCAATTTACAATATATGCGGTATACTTTGGGGCACTCGACATAAATTTGTGTTTATTGGTAAGTATCCAAGACAACTTACTTGCATCATTCTCAACATACTTTTAAGTTGGTCTCCCATATTCTTGTCTGATATAGAAAGGCTTGGTATTCAAATTTGCCAAATTATGAGTTTGTGGCATGCATAATACTTCCCTCTAATATTTCTATTTTAGTTTATGCTCACCAAATTTGATTAGTTGCAAGTAATTGCTTTGGTATGGTAATAAGAGCAACCAATGGAAGGAGGTGAGTTTGATTTTAGATGGCTTGGCGACAGAGTCCAACGTAGCCCCTCCCCCATGTCCACCATGTCACTCGATACGTCCATTTTGCATCATGCTTTTATATCGATATTTATTGCATTATGTGCTGTTATTTCACATTATGTCACAATACTTATGGCTATTCTCTCTTATTTTACAAGGTTTACATAAGGAGGGAGAATGCCGGCAGCTGGAATTCTGGGCTGGAAAAGGAGAAAATATTAGAGACCTATTCTGCGCAACTCCAAAAGTCCTGAAACTCCACGGAATATCTTATAATAAATAATGAAAAATACCTGCCAAAGATGAAGGCCAGGGGGCCCACACCCTGTCCACGAGGGTGGGGGGCGCCCCCTAGGGCGCGCCCCCTACCTCGTGGGCCCCCTGGTGGCTCTCCGATGCCCATCTTCTGCTATATGAAGTCTTTCGTTGAGATAAAAATAGGAAGCAACCTTTCAGGACGAAACTCCGCTGCCACGAGGCGGAACCTTGGCGGAACCAATCTATGGCTCTGGCAGAGCTGTTCTGCCGGGGACACTTCCCTCCGGGAGGGGGAAATCATCACCATTGTCATCACCAACGCTCCTCTCATCGGGAGAGGGCAATCTCCATCAACATCTTCACCAGCACCATCTCATCTCCAAACCCTAGTTCATCTCTTGTATCCAATTCTTGTCTCAAAGTCCGGGATTGGTGCTAGTAGGTTGCTAGTAGTGTTGATTACTCCTTGTAGTTGATGCTAGTTGGTTTATTTGGTGGAAGATCATATGTTCAGATCCTTTATGCATATTATTACCCCTCTGATTATGAACATGAATATGCTTTGTGAGTAGTTACGTTTGTTCCTGAGGATAAGGGAGAAGTCTTGCTATTAGTAGTCATGTGAATTTGGTATTCGTTCGATATTTTGATAAGATGTATGTTGTCTAGCCTCTAGTGGTGTTATGTGAACGTCGACTACATAACACTTCACCATTATTTGGGCCTAGAGGAAGGCATTGGGAAGTAATAAGTAGATGATGGGTTGCTAGAGTGACAGAAGCTTAAACCCTAGTTTATGCGTTGCTTCGTAAGGGGCTGATTTGGATCCATATGTTTCATGCTATGGTTAGGTTTACCATAATACTTTTGTTGTAGTTGCAGATGCTTGCAATAAAGGTTAATCATAAGTAGGATGCTTGTTCAAGTAAGAACAGCACCCAAGCACCGGTCCACCCACATATCAAATTATCAAAGTACCGAACGCGAATCATATGAACGTGATGAAAACTAGCTTGACGATATTCCCATGTGTCCTCGGGAGCGCTTTTCCTTATATAAGAGTTTGTCCAGGCTTGTCCTTTGCTACAGAAGGATTGGGCCACCTTGCTTCACTTTATTTACTTTTGTTACTTGTTGCTCGTTCAAATTATCTTATCACAAAACTATCTGTTAGCACTTATTTCAGTACTTGCAGAGAATACCTTGCTGAAAACCGCTTATCAATTCCTTTTGCTCCTCGTTGGGTTCGACACACTTACTTATCGAAAGGACTACGATAGATCCCATATACTTGTGGGTCATCAAGACTCTTTTCTGGCGCCGTTGCCGAGGAGTGTAGCGCCTTTGGTAGGTGGAATATGGTAAGGAAAAATTTATATAGTGTGCTGAAATTTGGTGTCACTTGTAACTATGGAAAGTAATCCTCTGAGGGGCTTGTTCGGGGTATCTTCACCCCGACCAGTAGAGCAAAGAGTTTCTCCTCAACCTACTGAACCTATTGAAATTGAAACTCCTTTTGAATTTCCTTCGGGTATGATAGAAAAATTCTAGCTAATCCTTTTACAGGAGATGGAACAAAGCATCCTGATGAGCATTTAATATATGTGGATGAAGTTTGTGGATTATTTAAGCTTGCAGGTATACCCGATGATGTTGCTAAGAAGAAGGTCTTCCCTTTATCTTTGAAGGGAGACGCATTGACATGGTATAGGCTATGTGATGACACAAGATAATGGAACTATAGAAGATTGAAATTGGAATTTCTTCAAAAGTATTACCCTATGCATCTTGTTCATCGTGATCGCAATTATATATATAATTTTTGTCCTCGCGAAGGAGAAAGCATCGCTCAAGCTTGGGGGAGGCTTAAATCATTGTTATATTCATGCCCCAATCATGAGCTCTCAAGAGTGACAATTATTCAAAAAATTTATGCTCGGCTTTCTGAAAATAATCGCACCATGCTCGATACTTCTTGTGCTGGCTCTTTTATGATGAACACTATTGAATTTGGATGGGATTTATTGGATAGAATTAAACGCAACTCTGAAGATTGGGATCTCGACGAAGGTAAGGAGTCAGGTATGCCACCTAAGTTTGATTGTGTTAAACCTTTTATGGATACTGATATTTTCCGTAAGTTTAGCACTAAATATGGACTTGACTCTGAGATAGTAGCTTCTTTCTGTGAATCTTTTGCTACTTATGTTGATCTCCCTAAGGAGAAGTGGTTTAAATATCATCCTCCCATAGAAGTAAAAGTAGCTGCACCTATTAAAGTTGAAGAAAAGACTGTCACTTATAATGATCCTACCGTTCCTACTTCTTATGTTGAGAGACCACCTTTCCCTGTTAGAATAAAGGATCATGCTAAAGCTTCAACTGTTGTTCGTAAAAGCAATATTAGAACTTATACACCTCCTGAGCAAGTTAAAGTAGAACCTAATATTGCTATTGTTAAAGATCTCTTGTCTGATAATATTGATGGGCATGTTATTCATTTCTGCGGTGAAACCGCTAGAATTGCCAAACCTTGTGCTAAGGATAAACATAGACCTGTGGTAGGCGCGCCTGTTATTTCTGTTAAAATAGGAGATCATTGTTATCATGGCTTATGTGATATGGGTGCGAGTGCTAGTGTTATACCGCATACTCTATACGAAGAAATTAAGAATGAAATTGCACCTGCTAAGTTAGAAGGTATTGATGTCACAATTAAACTTGCCAATAGAGATACTATTTCACCGATTGGGATTGTTAGAGATGTTGAAGTCTTGTGTGGGAAAACTAAATATCCTATTGATTTTCTTGTTCTCACTTCTCCACAAGATAGCTTTTGTCCCATTATATTTGGTAGACCCTTCTTGAACACTGTTAATGCTAGGATAGACTGCGAAAAGAATGTTGTTACTATTGGATTGGATCATATGGTTCATGAATTTAATTTCTCTAAATTTAGTAAACAGCATCGTGAGGAAGAATTGCCTAGTAAGGATGAAATTATTGGTCGTGCTTCTATTGCCGTACCCCCTAGCGATCCTTTAGAACATTATTTGATAGACCATGAAAATGATATGTTCATGAATGAAAGAAGGGAAATATATGAAGTATTCTTTAAACAAGAACCTATTCTGCAACACAATTTGCCTGTTGAAATTTTAGGGGATCCTCCTCCACCCAAGGGTGATCCCGTGTTTGAGCTTAAACCGTTGCCTGATAATCTTAAATATGCTTATCTTGATGAAAAGAAGATATATCCTGTTATTGTTAGTGCTAACCTTTCAGAGCATGAAGAAGAAAGATTATTGAAAACCCTGAAGAAGCATCGTGCCGCTATTGGATATACTCTTGATGATCTTAAGGGCATTAGTCCCACTCTATGTCAACATAAAATAAATTTGGAAGCAGATGCCAAACCAGTTCGTGATCCTCAACGACGTCTGAATCCTAAAATGAAAGAAGTGGTAAGAAAAGAAATACTCAAGCTTTTGGAGGCAGGTATAATTTATCCCGTTGCTGATAGTCAGTGGGTAATCCCTATCCATTGTGTTCCTAAGAAGGGAGGTATTACTGTTGTTCCTAATGATAAAGATGAATTGATTCCACAAAGAATTATCACAGGTTATAGGATGGTAATTGATTTCCGCAAATTAAATAAGGCTACTAAGAAAGATCATTACCCCTTACCTTTTATTGATCAAATGCTAGAAAGATTATGCAAACATACACATTACTGCTTTCTAGATGGTTATTCTGGTTTCTCTCAAATACCTGTGTCGGCTAAAGATCAATCAAAGACTACTTTTACATGCCCTTTTGGTACTTTTGCTTATAGATGTATGCCTTTTGGTTTATGTAATGCACCTGCTACCTTTCAAAGATGCATGATGGTTATATTCTCTGACTTTTGTGAAAAGATTTTCGAGGTTTTCATGGACGACTTTTCCGTCTATGGTTCCTCTTTTGATGATTGCTTGAGCAATCTTGATCGAGTTTTGCAGAGATGTGAAGAAACTAATCTTGTCTTGAATTGGGAAAAGTGCCACTTTATGATTAATGAAGGTATTGTCTTGGGGCATAAAGTTTCTGAAAGAGGTATTGAAGTTGATAAAGCCAAGGTTGATGCTATTGAAAAGATGCCATGTCCCAAGGACATCAAAGGTATAAGAAGTTTCCTTGGTCATGCCGGGTTTTATAGGAGGTTCATTAAGGACTTCTCAAAAATCTCTCGGCCTCTGACTAATTTATTACAAAAAGATATACCATTTGTCTTTGATGATGATTGTGTAGAAGCATTTGAAATACTTAAGAAAGCATTAGTCTCTGCACCTGTTGTTCAGCCACCTGATTGGAATTTACCCTTTGAAATTATGTGTGATGCTAGTGATTATGCTGTAGGTGATGTTCTAGGGCAACGAGTTGATAATAAATTAAATGTTATCCATTATGCTAGTAAGACTCTAGACAATGCTCAAAGAAATTATGCTACTACTGAAAAAGAACTTTTAGCAGTTGTATTTGCTTGTGATAAGTTCAGACCCTATATTGTTGATTCTAAAGTAACTATTCACACTGATCATGCTGCTATTAAATATCTTATGGAAAAGAAGGATGCTAAACCTAGACTTATTAGATGGGTTCTCTTGCTACAAGAATTTGATTTGCATATTGTTGATAGGAAGGGAGCTGAGAACCCCGTTGCAGACAACTTGTCTAGGTTAGAAAATGTTCTTGATGACCCAATACCTATTGATGATAGCTTTCCTGATGAGCAATTAAATGTTATAAGTACTTCTCATAGTACTACTTGGTATGCTGATTATGCTAATTACATTGTTGCTAAATTCATACCAACAAAAGAAAAAGTTCTTCTATGATTTGAGACATTAGTTTTGGGATGACCCACATCTTTATAAAGGAGTAGATGGTGTTATTAGACGTTGTGTACCTGAGCATGAATAGGAACAGATCCTATGCAAGTGTCACTCCGAAGCCTATGGAGGACACCATGCTGGAGATAGAACTGCACATAAGGTATTGCAATCCGGTTTTTATTGGCCTACTCTCTTCAAGGATGCCCGTAAGTTTGTCTTGTCATGTGATGAATGTCAAAGAATTGGTAATATTAGTAGACGTCAAGAAATGCCTATGAATTATTCACTTGTTATTGAACCATTTGATGTTTGGGGCTTTGATTATATGGGACCTTTTCCTGCCTCTAATGGATATACACATATTTTAGTTGTTGTCGATTACGTTACTAAGTGGGTAGAAGCTATTCCAACTAGTAGTGCTGATCATAACACTTATATTAAAATGCTTAAAGAAGTTATTTTTCCGAGGTTTGGAGTCCCTAGATATTTAATGACTGATGGTGGTTCACATTTTATTCATGGTGCTTAACGTAAAATGCTTGCTAAGTATGATGTTAATCATAGAATTGCATCTCCATATCACCCACAGTCTAGTGGTCAAGTAGAATTGAGTAACAGAGAACTCAAATTAATTTTGCAAAAGACTGTTAATAGATCTAGAAAGAATTGGTCTAAGAAACTTGATGATGCATTATGGGCCTATAGAACCGCATATAAAAATCCTATGGGTATGTCTCCGTATAAAATGGTTTATGGAAAAGCATGTCACTTACCTCTTGAACTAGAACATAAGGCTTATTGGGCTATTAAAGAGCTCAACTATGATTTCAAACTTGCCGGTGAGAAGAGGTTATTTGATATTAGCTCACTTGATGAATGGAGAACCCAAGCATATGAAAATGCCAAGTTGTTTAAAGAAAAAGTTAAAAGATGGCATGACAAAAGGATACAAAAGCGTGAGTTTAATGTAGGTGACTATGTATTGCTATACAACTCTCGTTTAAGATTTTTTGCAGGAAAACTTCTCTCTAAATGGGAAGGCCCCTACGTCATCGAGGAGGTCTATCGTTCCGGTGCCATAAAGATCAACAACTTCGATGGCACAAATCCGAAGGTGGTAAACGGTCAAAGAATTAAACATTATATCTCAGGTAATCCCATAAATGTTGAAACCAATATTATTGAAACCGTAACCCCGGAGGAATACATAAGGGACACCTTCCAGACCATTTCAGACTCCAAAAAGGAATAGGTATGTGGTACGGTAAGTAAACCGACTCCAAAACATTTTTAAGGCAATATTTCTCTGTTTTGGATTATTTAGAAAAATAGAAAAATAAGTAGCAGTCCGGGAAGGACACGAGGGCCCCATAAGGGTGGTGGGCGTGCCCTACCCCCCTGGGCGCGCCCCCCTACCTCGTGAGCACCTAGTGTGCCTTCCGGACTCCGTTTTCTTGCACGATACGTATTTCGGTCGGTAAAAATTAATTATATATTCTCCCGAAGGTTTTGACTCCTGTATCACGCAAATCTCCTCTGTTCTTGTTTCGAGTTGTTTTATGTCATGGTTTTCAAGGCTAGGCATCATGTCGTCCCCCTCCTCCAACAATGGTGACAACGATGCTTGGCTAATGAAGATAGATCTGAAGAGGAAAGAACCCGTGAAGATCAACAAGGATGAAAGGATCAAGAAGGCCACGGAGGATCAAGCTCCGGCAGCAGAAGACGTCCTTCAACTTGATCATAATCTTCTTACCCCAACTGAGATCAAAGCTTTCAAGATGATTGAGTTAGCTTGTATACAGAACAAGTATCTCACACGTGAAAATATTTTGTTGAAGGAGCATATTGTTGCACTCAAGGGCATTATCCGCAAGCTGGAGGACCTCTTATGCTTTATGTGCGACTATCCATCAACACCTTCACCTTCTTCACCAACAAAGGAGATATAATCACATGGGTATGGGCACTCCCCTTGGCAACTGCCAAGCTTGGGGGAGGTGCCCGGGTATCGTATCACCATCACACTCCTATCTTTACCGTTTTTCTGAGTTCGAACCTATTAGTAGTATATTGATCTAGTAGAATAAAGTTTATGGCATGATCTAGTTTTAAGTTTTGCCTTCTGATCTCCCTATGTAATCGAGTCCATGAGCTATATAATAAAGATTAGTGCTGAGTCAAGGGCTTGATTATTTTGCCATGATCTTGGGTGAATAAAAGAAAAAAGAGCAAAAGAATAAAAAGAAACAAAAGTTCATATTGATCTTATTGAGAGTAATGACTTCACATAGAAAGAGTATGATGATTAAAAGTTGTTGGGAGTTGGCAGACATAGCTTTGGTCATCATTGCAATTAATAGGAAGTAATAAGGAAAGAGAGGTTTCACTTATAGATATATTATCATTGACATCTTTTATGATTGGGAGAACTCATTAAAATATGAAATGCTAAAGAGTTGATGTTGGACAAGGAAGACAACGTAATGAATTATGTTTTCTTATATCTGAGATAAAGTATGTTGTCATGGATCCTGTAACATGTTGAGCTCGCCTTTCCCCCTCATGCTAGCCAAATTCTCAGCACCAAGTAGAGATACTACTTGTGCTTCCAAAAACCCTTAAACCAGTTTTGCCAGGAGAGTCCACCATATCTACCTATGGATTGAGTAAGATCCTTCAAGTAAGTTGTCATCGGTGCAAAGCAAAAAATATTGCTCTAAATATGTATGATTGATTGGTGTGGGAGAAATAAGCTTTATACGATCTTGTGAGGTGGAAGTAATAAAAGCGACGGACTGCATAATAAAGGTTCATATCACAAGGGGCAATATAATGTGACGTTCTTTCGCATTGAGATTTTGTGCATCCAACCATAAAAGCGCATGGCAACCTCTGCTTCCCTCTGGGAAGGGCTTATCTTTTATTATCTTCTACCTTATGCAAGACTCACGGTGATCTTCACCTTTCCTTTTTCATTTTATCCTTTGGCAAGCCCAGCATGTTGGAAAGAACATGATATATATATATCTAATTGGATGTAGGGGAGCATGAGTTATTATTGTTGACATTACCCTTGAGGTAAAAGGTTGTGGGGCAAAATTATAAGCCCCTATCTTCCTCTGTGTCCGATTAAAACTTTGTAACCACAAGTATTGTGTGAGTATTAGCAATTATGAAGGACTAGATGATAGTTGAGTATGTGGACTTGCTTTTTAGCTCTGACATAGACTCCTTCCGATGTTATGATAAATTGCAATTGCTTCAATGACTGAGATTATAGGTTGTTGGTTCTCAATAAGGTTTCTGATTCATACTTTTGCATTGTGAATAGATCATCACTTGAACATAAGTAATCATACGACAAAATCTATATATGTTGTTCTTATGAGAATAATCATGATGCCCTCATGTCCGTATTTTATTTTTATCGACACCTCTACCTCTAAACATGGGGACATATTTATCGTTATCGGCTTTCGCTTGAGGACAAGCGAGGTCTAAGCTTGGGGGAGTTGATACGTCCATTTTGCATCATGCTTTTATATCGATATTTATTGCATTATGGGTTGTTATTTCACATTACGTCACAATACTTATGGCTACTCTCTCTTATTTTACAAGGTTTACATAAGGAGGGAGAATGTCGGCAGCTGGAATTCTGGGCTGGAAAAGGAGCAAATATTAGCGACCTATTCTGCGCAACTCCAAAAGTCCTGAAACTCCACGGAATATCTTATAATAAATAATGAAAAATACCTGCCAAAGATGAAGGCCAGGGGGCCCACACCCTGTCCACGAGGGTGGGGGCGCCCCCCTAGGGCGCGCCCCCCTACCTCGTGGGCCCCCTGGTGGCTCTCCAATGCCCATCTTCTGCTATATGAAGTCTTTCGTCGAGAAAAAAATAGTAAGCAACCTTTCGGGATGAAACTCCGCCGCCACGAGGCGGAACCAATCTAGGGCTCCGGCAGAGCTGTTCTGCCGGGGACACTTCCCTCCGGGAGGGGGAAATCATCACCATCGTCATCACCAACGCTCCTCTCATCGGGAGAGGGCAATCTCCATCAACATCTTCACCAGCACCATCTCATCTCCAAACCCCAGTTCATCTCTTGTATCCAATTCTTGTCTCAAAGTCCGGGATTGGTGCTAGTAGGTTGCTACTAGTGTTGATTACTCCTTGTAGTTGATGCTAGTTGGTTTATTTGGTGGAAGATCATATGTTCAGATCCTTTATGCATATTATTACCCCTCTAATTATGAACATGAATATGCTTTGTGAGTAGTTACGTTTGTTCCTGAGGACAAGGGAGAAGTCTTGCTATTAGTAGTCATGTGAATTTGGTATTCGTTCGATATTTTGATAAGATGTATGTTGTCTAGCCTCTAGTGGTGTTATGTGAACGTCGACTACATAACACTTCACAATTATTTGGGCCTAGAGGAAGGCATTGGGAAGTAATAAGTAGATGATGGGTTGCTAGAGTGACAGAAGCTTAAACCCTAGTTTATGCATTGCTTCGTAAGGGGCTGATTTGGATCCACTTGTTTCATGCTATGGTTAGGTTTACCCCATGTTCAAGAATTCATCCGATTAACCAGTTAACTTGTCGATTAATCCCTACTCATAGGGTCCCCGAGTAGCTGATTACCCGATAAATCGTCCGATTAATTGATTAAATGGCTGATTAACTTGCCGATTAGCCTATTAATCCCCTACTCACCAGCCGACCGAGCAGCTACCAGTTAACGATTTCCTCAACAATGGTTTTACCTTAATACTTTTGTTGTAGTTGCAGATGTTTGCAATAGAGGTTAATCATAAGTGGGATGCTTGTTCAAGTAAGAACAGCACCCAAGCACCGGTCCACCCACATATCAAATTATCAAAGTACCGAACGTGAATCATATGAACGTGATGAAAACTAGCTTGACGATATTCCCATGTGTCCTCGGGAGCGCTTTTTCTTATATAAGAGTTTGTCCAGGCTTGTCCTTTGCTACAAAAGGATTGGGCCACCTTGCTGCACTTTATTTACTTTTGTTACTTGTTGCTCGCTACAAATTATCTTATCACAAAACTATCTGTTACCACTTATTTCAGTAGTTGCAAAGAATACCTTGCTGAAAACCGTTTATCATTTCCTTCTGCTCCTCATTGGGTTCGACACTCTTACTTATCGAGAGGACTACGATAGATCCCCTATACTTGTGGTGAAGGAAATATGCCCTAGAGGCAATAATAAAGTTATTATTTTATTTCCTTAGATCATGATAAATGTTTATTATTCATGCTAGAATTGTATTAACCGGAAACATAATACTTGTGTGAATACACAAACTAAATGTCACTAGTATGCCTCTACTTGACTAGCTTGTTAATCGAAGATGGTTATGTTTCCTAACCATAGACATGTGTTGTCATTTGATTAATGGGATCACATCATTAGGAGAATGATGTGATTGACATGACACATTTCATTAGCTTAGCACCCGATCGTTTAGTATGTTGCTATTGCTTTCTTCATGACTTATACATGTTCCTATGACTATGAGATTATGCAACTCCCGTTTACCGGAGGAACACTTTGTGTGCTACCAAACGTCACAACGTAACTGGGTGATTATAAAGGTGCTCTACAGGTGTCTCCAAAGGTACATGTTGGGTTTGCGTATTTCGAGATTAGGATTTGTCACTCCGATTGTCGGAGAGGTATCTCTGGGCCCTCTCGGTAATGCACATCACATAAGCCTTGCAAGCATTGCAACTAATGAGTTAGTTGCGAGATGATGTATTACGGAATGAGTAAAGAGACTTCCCGGTAACGAGATTGAACTAGGTATTGAGATACCAACGATCGAATCTTGGGCAACTAACATACCGATGACAAAGGGAACAACGTATGTTGTTATGCGGTCTGACCGATAAAGATCTTCGTAGAATATGTAGGAGCCAATATGAGCATCCAGTTTCCGCTATTGGTTATTGACCGGAGACATGTCTCGGTCATGTCTACATTGTTCTCGAACCGTAGGGTCCGCACGCTTAACGTTACGATGACAGTTTCATTATGATTTTATATATTTTGATGTACCGAAGTTTGTTCAGAGTCCCGGATGTGATCACGGACATGACGAGGAGTCTCGAAATGGTCGAGACATAAAGATTGATATATTGGACGACTATATTCGGACACCGGAAGTGTTCCGGAGAAGTTTCGGATAAAACCGGAGTACCGGGGGGTTACCGGAACCCCCCGGGGATTAATGGGCCTTATGGGCCTAAAGTGGAGAAGAGGAGGGGCGGTCAGGGCAGGCCGCGCGCCCCCTCCCCCTCTAGTCCGAATTGGACAAGGAGGGGGGCGGCGCCCCCCCTTTCCTCCCTCTCCTCTCTCCCTTCCTTCCCCCTCTCCTACTTGGACAAGGAAAAGGAGGGGGGCGGCGCCCCTCCCCCTTGCTCCTTTATATACGGGGGCAAGGGGGCACCTCTAGACACACAAGTTGATCTTCGTGATCGATCTCTTAGCCGTGTGCGGTGCCCCCCTCCACCATAATCCTTGATAATATTGTAGCGGTGCTTAGGGGAAGCCCTGCGACGGTAGAACATCAAGATCGTCACCACGGCGTCGTGCTGACGGAACTCATCCCCGACACTTTGCTGGATCGGAGTCCGGGGATCGTCATCGAGCTGAACGTGTGCCAAGAACTCGGAGGTGCCGTAGTTTCGGTGCTTGGATCGGTCGGATCATGAAGACGTACGACTACATCAACCACGTTATTATAACGCTTCCGCTTTTGGTCTACGAGGGTATGTGGACAACACTCTCCCCTCTCGTTGCTATGCATCACCATGATCTTGCGTGTGCGTAGGAAATTTTTTGAAATTACTACGTTCCCCAACAGTGGCATCCGAGCCTAGGTTTTATGTGTTGATGTTATATGCACAAGTAGAACACAAGTGAGTTGTGGGCGATATAAGTCATACTGCTTACCAGCATGTCATACTTTGGTTCGGCGGTATTGTTGGATGAAGCGGCCCGGACCGACATTACGCGTACGCTTACACGAGACTGGTTCTACCGACGTGCTTTGCACACAGGTGGCTGGCGGGTGTCAGTTTCTCCAACTTTAGTTGAACCGAGTGTGGCTACGCCCGGTCCTTGCGAAGGTTAAAACAGCACCAACTTGACAAACTATCGTTGTGGTTTTGATGCGTAGGTAAGATTGGTTCTTGCTTAAGCCCGTAGCAGCCACGTAAAACTTGCAACAAACAAAGTAGAGGACGTCTAACTTGTTTTTGCAGGGCATGTTGTGATGTGATATGGTCAAGACATGATGCTAAATTTTATTGTATGAGATGATCATGTTTTGTAACCGAGTTATCGGCAACTGGCAGGAGCCATATGGTTGTCGCTTTATTGTATGCAATGCAATCGCCCTGTAATGCTTTACTTTATCACTAAGCGGTAGCGATAGTCGTAGAAGCATAAGATTGGCGAAACGACAAACGATGCTACGATGGAGATCAAGGTGTCGCGCCAGTGACGATGGTGATCATGACGATGCTTCGGAGATGGAGATCACAAGCACAAGATGATGATGGCCATATCATATCACTTATATTGATTGCATGTGATGTTTATCTTTTATGCATCTTATCTTGCTTTGATTGACGGTAGCATTATAAGATGATCTCTCACTAAATTTCAAGATAAAAGTGTTCTCCCTGAGTATGCACCATTGCCAAAGTACGTCGTGCCCAGACACCACGCTCAAGTTAAACTTGACGAGCCTAGCATATGCAGATATGGCCTCGGAACACTGAGACCGAAAGGTCGAGCGTGAATCATATAGTAGATATGATCAACATAGCGATGTTCACCATTGAAAACTCCTCCATTTCACGTGATGATCGGTTATGGTTTAGTTGATTTGGATCACGTGATCACTTAGAAGATTAGAGGGATGTCTTTCTAAGTGGGAGTTCTTAAGTAATATGATTAATTGAACTTAAATTTATCATGAACTTAGTACCTGAAAGTGCGTTATATCGACTAGAGGGGGGATGAATAGGCGATTTTTATGAAATTCTTCACTGAGGAATTTTCTAGTGAGGAAATTCCTTAGCGAAGAACTACTAGCAGCGGAATAAGTACTCAGAAGTAAACATAGCAGAATACATGCATGGTCATCATGATGAAATGAATACAAACACAGAGTACAGAAAGCGTAAACAAAGGATAGCACAAGATGAAGACAAACAGACTGAAGAAATTGAACTGAGGAAATTGAGAAAGTCTTCAGTTAAAGTCTTCAAACACAGATATGAACAAACACACGACACAGTAATGAGGAAATGAAAGTGTTGAGGAAATAGAACTAGTTAGCTTGGTGAAGACAATGATTTGGTAGACTAGTTCCAACTGCTGTCTCAGTTGTACATCTGGTTGGAGCGGCTGAGTATTTAAACTCGAGGACACCCAGTCCCGGACACACAGTCCTCACCGTATTCTCCTTGAGCTAAGGACACACAGTCCTCGCCCAATCACTCGTGGTAAGTCTTCAGGTGACTTCCGAACCTTGAAAAACTCGGTCACTCGGCGATCCACAATTCCTCTTGGATGCTCTAGACCTTGACGCCTAACCGTCTGGAAGAAGCACAGTCTTCAAAGGTAACAAGCGTCGGATCCACGCAGGATCAATCTCTTCAGTGATGCTCAATCACTTTGGGTTTGTAGGTGTTTGGGTTTGGGTTTTGGATTTTCCTCACTTGATGGTTTTCGCTCAAAGTCCTCGGAGGATGGGTTGCTCTCAATGACAAGTGTCAGTTTCTCGCGGAACAGCCAACCAGCTAGTGGTTGTAGGGGGCGGCTATTTATAGCCTAGAGAGCAGCCCGACATGATAAGACATAAATGCCCTTCAATGATATGACCGTTAGGTGGATAAGATATTTTGGGACAGCTGGCGCGTAGCACAACAACGGTCAGAAATGAGGTACAAATTCCTCAGGGCTATCATGTTCCTCACTGTGTAGGCAATTCGCACTGGCGAATTCCTAACTCCTCAGTCAGAGCAAAGTCCTCAGTGACCAGAAGAACTGCGTCTCTGTCACTGAAGAAATTGACTGAACTGTATGAGATTTCCAATGGCTTCACTCGAAGGGATTGGTAGGTGTAGGATTTGAGTTGAGCATCACATGGAAATTTTCTCCTTAGTATTTCCTCGACCCCCTTTAACAGTACGGTGTTTCCTATGACTCAAGAAAGAGAAAATGAAACTACGAAAACAAAAGTCTTCACGCCTGATGTTCCTCAAGTGAATACCAAGTCTTCAAGGTCACACCAATTTCTTCACTTTCAAAGTCTTCAGAAAGTCTTCAAAATATCAAAGTCTTCAGTCGAAGAACTTCATTTTTAGGGGTCGACTTTCTCTGTAAATATGAAACTCCTCATAGACTTATAGGCCTGTGTACACTCATAAACACATTAGATACTTAACCTATAAGTCTTCAATACACCAAAATCACTAAGGGGCACTAGATGCACTTACAATCTCCCCCTTTTTGGTGATTGATGACAATATAGGTTAAGTTTTCAACGGGGATAAACATATGAAGTGTAAATACTGATATTGAGGAATTTGATTGCAAGATATAGAAGAACTCCCCCTGAAGATGTGCATAGTGAGGAATTTGCTTTTGAAGCAATGCACACTTGAAGAGTTAAACCATGGAGATCTCCCCCTATATCTTGTAATTCATACACGCATTTGATATATAATATGAAGAATTTGAAATGCATGATAAAATATGGTGCCTGATGTAATTCAGCATGCATGAATAATATTAATGAGGAATAAGCATGCAGAATAGCGCATCAAACGTATCAGAGCACAGTGCATCAAAAGTATCAGCGCACCATCGGGTTTAAGATTACAACTCGATCCAATAAAAGTTTCGGAAGAACGAGAGTTGTAACTTAGCAAAAAAATGCCCATATAGTAGACCCGCTTGAAGACTAACTCAGATTTCTCCCCCTTTGTCATCAAATGACCAAAAGGATCGAAAATGAGGACTAACGCCCCTGAAGATACTCAAGTTGAGGAAGGAGCGCCAGCGTTGTTGGGGTCGGTCGTTGAAGTAGGGCCTGCCGCAGTGTCGTCCAAGTCTTCATTTTCATCAGTCTCACGTGATGAAGAATATGAGCTGGCCACCAAAGAAGGAACCTTGACCTTCTTGTATTTCTTTGGAGGAGGTGCAGACCAGTCAAATGCTTCTTTGAGACCCATTTTCTCTAGATCTTCAGCGCTGTAGACTTGAGACAGAACAGCCCAGGTGCGGTTGAGGGTTTCATGAAGGTAGTAATGGTTTTTCTTCACTGCATTGTGTGTTGAAGTCATGTTGTGAAGAATTGAACCAAACTGACGCTTGACCCATTTGTGATTGCGATCAACCTTTTGATGAAGACTGAGGAGTAACTCACGATCAGTCATCACCCTGGGTGCTGTGGCTTGAGGATTTGGCTTGGCATTGTTGGCGGCAGAGTCATGTGTGGCAGAGTCATCATTGGTGGAATAAGAAGCAGCCTTGCGAAATTGACCATCCAATGGACGAATGCCTTCATCTATCACAGCAGTGGCCTTGCCCTTTTCTTCAGCTGAGGAAAATGTCCTTTTGAGGACTTCAATAGGGGGAAAGTAGCTACAGTGGTTGAGAGTTTCAGCTTTGTAGTTGAGTGAAGACCTTGTCCTGATGAATCTCATAATCCATGGCGCATAAGGCTTCAGCTCAAAAGGTGACATAGCAATGTTGGCCAGAGTCCTCATGAAGAAATCATGGAAGTTGACGGGAACGCCATGACAGATGTTGAAAAGCATGTTCTTCATGATACCAACGACTTCTTCATCATTTGAGGCGTGGCCTTTGATACGACTCATAGTCTTCGACAGGATGCGATAGACGGTCCGAGGCACATACAACAATTCCTTAACGAGGAATTTGGTTCGAGGGGCCTGCCCTGGCTTCAAAGGCTTCATCAACACTTGCATATAGTGATTTGAAAGCTCAGGTTCGTTGTAAACACAACGTGCATCTTCAAGGGGAGGACTTAGAGGAAGGGCACGAAGCAATTCAGATGCTGGGGCCTTATAATGTGTGTTCTCAGTCATCCAGTCCAGAACCCATGAATTCACATCTTCAGAGTTGCCGGTGATGTGCAGCGTTGCATAGAACTGAAGAATGAGCTCTTCATCCCAATCGCAGATGTTAGTGCAGAAGTTGAGCAGCCCAGCGTCATAGAGAACACTGAGGACTGGCGTGAAGCATGGCATGGACTCCATATCCACGTGAGAAATATGAGCATGATCGAAGACTTTGTATTTGTTGAATAGCACTGAGGAATAGAAGTTTGCTTGACTAGCTGTCCAGAAACGCCTCTTCCTTATGCGAGCAGAGTCATAAGGGTTGTATTCAGTGAAGAACACGTGCTCACCAAAGAAGTCTTCAGCCATGAATTTTTGCTTCCTTGAGAATGGATCCTTTGGCTTTGGCAGAGGAGTGTCAGTGAGTTGCATCACTACCTCAGGAATCATGATCTCAGGTTCTGCAGGCTGAGGAATTTCTGGTTCCTCCTCAGGTGCAGTCACATTTGCAGTATTAGCAGCAGTTTCTTCAGCACTAGTGGCTGGAATTTCTTCATGCATAGATGCAGTGGGATGAGTTTCTTCAGAGCCCAATTGTACTGTTGGTGCAGGAGAGTGAGGGATTTGCTGCAGTGGGGTGAAGAGTGGGGAATTGGGATGCTAACTTTCCCAAAAGTCGTCATTCATCAATGGAGTTGTGCTTCCAATGTCCACATCTTCATCATCAATTTCTTCAACACCAGCCTCTTCAGCATCAAACTGAGGCAATGGTGATGAGACCATTGGGGTTGAAGGGATTGCATCCACTTCAATTTCTTCATCAATCTGCTCTGACGAAGCAGCAGATTGAGTTTCTTCATCAGATCTGCTTGGGATCGCATATTCTTCACCAAAAGGAACAAGGTCCTTTGATGGCATGGTTGAAATTGGAACAACATCAATTGGATTGTCAAACGAGCTGGTCATGGGCTTCATCTTCTTTGGGGCTGAAGATTCTGAAGCACTTGATGCTTTCCTTTTCTTCACTGCAGCTCGTTCTGCAGCCTTGGTTTTCTTCACATCTAATGCAGAAGGAAGAATTGGAGTTGGTGTAAGCGCAGGTGGAGCTGAGGAATCTGGTTGTACTTCCTCAGGCGCAACTGATGCAGTTGCCCTGATTTCTTCAGTTTCATCAGGCGCACCACTAGTGGATGCCCTAGCAATTTCTTCAGCGGCTGGAATGGAGTCATCAGCCCTGGAACTAGCATTTTCTTCAGCAGCCTGAAAATCATCAGCGGTGCTGGCATGTTCTTCAGTTTGCTGAACAGATGCTTCAGTTTGAGAAACTTCTTGTTGCATTGGGGATGCAACCTTGGTGAATGTCTTAGTCAGCTTCACAAATCTGACCTTGGCCCCTTGCCAATCAGCATAGTATGAATTGAAGTTGTCGCTGAGGGCTTTGATTTCAGCATGCATCTTTATGAGTTCTTCAGTTGTCATTTTGACAACATTTTTCTTCAGCAGTTTCTCTTTTCGGTACTGTGATTTCTTGATCTCTCCGGCCTTACCATATTTCCACTTCTCCTCTTGAATGAAGTGAGTCAGCATGTGATTTTGGCCAGGTGTCAGCTTAAAGTCTGGCATAGGTGTGTTGGGATCCTTATGCCAGAGATCAATGTAATCAAGGATCGCCCGTGGATCCAATAGCAGTGGCACAGGTGTGCCTTTGGTTTTAGCGGCCCTGACTTGTCGGTCTCTGATGATTTCCGCAAGTTCATCATCATCAGCCTCATCATCTTCAGGTGGCTCTTGAAAGGCGACCTGTTTCTTCTTCGGACTAGGGCGAGTACCTCGTCCAGTAGTTGCTTTAGTCTTCAGCAAAGTTTGGCCAGATGAAGAATTTGGCGCGGCTGAGGAACTTGCTGAGACACCAGAGGCAATAGAGATGCCTACAATCCTTTGGCACGAGGCCAGATGCACAGGTGCTGAGGACTTTGTCGGAACAGTTGAGGACTTTGGAGGAGGTGCTGAGGATTTCGGAGGAGCAGGGGCAGCTTGAGGAATTTGCCTTGAAGATTTTGAAGTTTCAGGCCGTGAAGGCGCGGCTGAGGAACTTGGCCTTGAGGGCATTGTTGGTGAAGCACTTGGCTTACGAGCGGGCTTCTTTATCATTGATTTCCTCGGCTTGACAGAGGCCTCAGTGGCAGCAGCAGCAGAATCTTCATTGAATTTCCTCACTACTTCTCTGGCTTGTCTCGCCAGTTTGGCTTGGCGCTTGGCCCATTCTTCAGGAAAATCCTCACCGCGTTTGACGCTAGTGGGATCAGCCAGTTGGCCAGGTGCCAATGGGGCTCTTGGGCAAGGGGGATTCAGTGCGAATTTCTTCATATACTTTGGAGTGACGTATCTGTACTCTCTCCATTCACGTGCCCATCTCCGTTCAATCCTCTGAATGCGCACCTTGCGCTGATTTTTGTTCTCTTTGCCAAACTTGGCTTCACCAGGTGTGCAGTACTCAGCATATATATCCTCAGGGATCTCAAAAGCAGTCATGACCTCAGGTTTCTTTCCTCCTTTCTGAGGCTTCTTACCATCTGCCATGTTCTTCAGTTGAGGAATTTGAACAATTGAATTCTCTGAAGAAGTGTGCAGTTTTTCTTCGAGGAACGCTGCAAACGAGTTAAGTTGATGCGAACCTAATGATTCAGCAGCGGACATGTGTACCTGTGAACAGAGTATAGTTGCGAGGAATTTGGAGAGGTCATATGTGTTCTCAGAAGGTTTTTCAAAAAGAACGAGTTTGAGGAATTTGACCAGATGCGTCTTGAGGAATTTCACTAAGCGCGCTTTATCTTAGCTTCCAGAGTTGTATAGATCGATGATCCACACAATTGAGGAATCTTGAAGAAAATGATGCTTAGGGAAATGAATCAAGAACAGATGACATGTGAGGTGTTTTGTGTGTGAAGATTTGAAGAATAAAACACCTTTTGAAGATTTTGTAGAAAAGTTTCGAATCAAAGAGGGCAGTAAAAGTAACTTTTAATTACCCTGAACGAAGAACACGACGAACTGTGAGTTGAAACAGTGAAGTTCGTCGATGCAGATCTTCCACGCCCTAACTTGGCGGAGGAAGACATCTACGGCGGCGGCGGAGGTGAAGATTTCCGCGGTCGGCGCGAGTACGACGGCGACGAGGTCGAGGCAGTGAAGCTCTTCCTCACCGGCGATGATGGAGTAGCGGCGGCGCTAGGGTTTGGGAAGCTCGAGCGGGAGAGAGAGATCGAGCGGAGTAAAAGAAGTGAGGAAGGGGACAGGGGTATTTATAGCCACGGTGAAAAACTGCTCGCCCGAAGATTTGGGACGAACGTGCCCCTGCCCGTTCTCCTTCTCACGACATGTGTCACCCACGTACTGTGTAGTGGAGATCATGTAAGATTGTGGGTGAGTAAAATAATGCATCGTGGGATGCGGAACGGTTTGAGCGGCAAAACCAAAAATTTGGATAAGATTAGTTTTAACATTCCGTTCGCAATTTCTTCAGCTGACAAGGACACAGTGAAGAATTTGAACGAGTTTCAAATAGAACGCACATGAAGAATTTGTGAATAGATTGGATTGAGTATAGCATAGAGGGGAAGGGTCCGATCACATTCACTTAGCAGAAAAAACAACAACTTGAAGAAATAGCTATAAGTGAATGCTGTAGAGGACATAAACTCATATATATATATATAGCCAATGAAGAAAAATGACGACACAAGTGAAGATTTTGCAAAGTTGAAGAATTTGAACAACTGAGGAATTTCAAAACTGAGGAAAAACTCAAATTGAAGATTTTCAACTTTTGTGGTGGCGTGACCCACCGTATAAGAATGATGATTTCAGACACCGCGTACAATTGTCATAGGGTTCTGAGAATCATATTCTTCATTAATTTCTTCACACTTAGAGTGTTATTCTTCATTGATTGAAGAAAAACGTTTCTTCATGTGTTGCAAATCTAAGTCATCAATTTTGCATAAGTGTTAGGATGAGTGCCTTTTCAAAGTACATTCGAAGATTCTAAGATATTTAGCTCACACCGCAACTTGCTAAATCTCTTCTCATCCAAGGGCTTAGTGAAGATATCGGCTAGCTGTTCTTCAGTCTTCACATGCTCAATAGAAATGTCGCCCTTCAACACATGATCACGAAGAAAATGATGACGAATCTGAATGTGCTTTGTCTTCGAGTGCTGAACTGGGTTGTGAGCAATCTTGATGGCACTCTCATTGTCACAGAGGAGAGGCACATTCTTCACGTTGACGCCATAGTCCTTGAGTGTTTGCTTCATCCATAGCAGTTGAGCACAGCAAGAACCAGCAGCCATGTACTCAGCTTCAGCAGTAGACAGTGATACGCAGTTCTGTTTCTTCGAGGACCAACAAACCAAGGATCGTCCGAGGAAATGACAAGTACCAGATGTTGACTTGCGGTCCACACGATCACCAGCATAGTCAGAGTCAGAATATCCAATGAGATCAAAATCCGAGCCCTTGGGATACCATAATCCTAGTGTTGGTGTGTGAGCTAGATATCGAAGAATATGCTTCACAGCCTTATGGTGTGATTCCTTCGGTGCAGCTTGAAATCGGGCACACATGCAAACACTAAGCATTATATCTGGCCTAGATGCACATAAGTACAATAAAGAGCCAATCATGGAGTGGTATACCTTATGATCGAAGTCAATACCATTTTCATCAGTGCATAGATGACCATTTGTGGGCATTGGAATTTTGATTCCTTTGCAATCTTGCATGCCAAATTTCTTCAGGCCATCCTTGAGGTATTTCTCCTGAGATATGCATATGCCATTGCGCTGTTGACGAATTTGAAGACCTAAGAAGAATTTCAACCCTCCCATCATAGACATTTGACATTCTTCACTCATCATATAGGCAAATTCATCACTATAACATTGGTCAGTACAGCCAAAGATGATATCATCAACATATATTTGGCACACAAACAGTTCACCATCATAAGATTTAGTAAAGAGAGTGGGATCGAGTGAACCGGGTGTGAAGCCTTTCTTCATGAAGAATTCCTTCAAGGTATCATACCACGCCCATGGGGCCTGCTTGAGGCCATAGAGGGCCTTGTTAAGTCTGAAGACTTTGCCAGGATGTTTTGGATCTTCAAAACCTGGGGGTAGAGCAACATATACTTCTTCCTCAAGCTTACCATTGAGGAATGCACTTTTCACATCCATTTGATATAAGATGATATCATGATGGTTAGCATAAGCAAGTAATATGCGAATAGCCTCAAGTCTAGCAACAGGTGCAAAAGTTTCATCGATGTCAACTCCTTCAACCTGTGTGTAGCCTTGAGCTACTAGTCGTGCCTTATTCCTCACCACAACACCATTTTCATCTTGCTTGTTGCGGTAGATCCACTTCGTGCCAATGATGTTATGCTTGCGAGGATCGGGACGATTGACTAGTTCCCAGACATTGTTGAGCTTGAACTGATGTAATTCTTCTTGCATGGCCTGAATCCACTCAGGCTCCAGAAATGCTTCATCTACCTTAGTGGGCTCTGTGATAGAGACAAAAGCAAAATGCCCACAAAAGTTAGATAGATGTGAAGCTTTTGAGCGTGTGAGAGGACCTGGTGCTCTAATGTCATCGATGATCTTCTCCACTTGCACTTCTTTTGCAACGCGAGGATGAGCTGGTTGTCGTTGAGGAATTTGATCAGCATTTTCTTCAGTATCAATTTCCTCAGCATTTTCTTCAGGTGCATCAGCTCGACGTTCTTCACGCTCTGGAATGAATTCTTCAGTAGATTCTTCAGTAGGAATGACATCTTCAGTAGCCTTGTGCTTGATAGAATCCTCAGGTGCTGGTTCATCTAACACAGAAGGTAGGTGCTCTCTTTGCGAGCCATTAGTTTCATCGAACCGCACATCTACAGTTTCAACAATCTTGTGAAGAACATTGTTGAAGACTCTGTAGGTGTGCGAGTCCTTTCCGTAACCAAGCATAAAACCTTCATGTGCTTTCGGTGCAAATTTAGAGTTGTGATGAGGATCTCTAATCCAGCATTTAGCACCGAAGACTTTGAAATAACTCACATTGGGTTTCTTATCAGTGAGGAGTTCATAGGCAGTCTTCTTGAAGAATTTGTGAAGATATACTCTGTTGATGATGTGGCACGCAGTATCAATTGCATCAACCCAGAAACGATGAGGGGTTTTGTACTCATCGAGCATAGTGCGAGCCATCTCAGCAAGAGTCCTGTTCTTGCACTCCACGACACCATTCTGTTGAGGAGTATAAGGAGCAGATAACTCATGAGTAATACCAAGTTCATCAAGATAGTCATCGAGACCCGAATTCTTGAACTCAGTGCCATTGTCACTTCTGATGTTCTTGATCTTCACACTAAAGTTGGTTGAAGCCCTCGAAGTAAATCGTTTGAAGACTTCCTGCACTTCAGTTTTGTAAGAGACAAGGTGTACCCATGTGTAACGAGAGTAATCATCAACAATAACAAAGCCATATTGAGATGCTTCATTTGAAACAGAGGAATAATGATTAGGACCGAAGAGATCCATGTGAAGCAATTCGAATGGACGAGTAGTGGTCATGATAGTCTTCGCTGGATGCTTGGCCTTGGTCATCTTTCCAGCTTCACAGGCACCGCATAAGTGATCCTTGAGGAATTTGACATTCTCAATGCCAATGACATGCTTCTTCTTTGCAAGCGTGTGCAAATTCCTCATGCCTGCATGACCAAGTCGTCGATGCCATAGCCATCCTTCTGAAGCTTTTGCAAGTAGGCACATGGCTGGTTGTGAATCTGTAGAGAAATCAACAATATACAAGTCTCCTCTCCTAAAGCCTTCGAAGACTTTGGATTTGTCAGCTTCCATAATCACAACACAACGATACTTGCCAAAGACAAAAACCATATCAAGATCACAAAGCATTGAGACAGACATAAGGTTGTATCCTAAGGACTCAACAAGCATGACTTTGTCCATGTGTCGATCCTTTGTGATAGCAACCTTACCTAGACCCAATACCTGACTTTTGCTCTTGTCAGCGAAGATGATATGCTTCAGATGTGATGACGATAAGGGAGCATCCATCAACAGATTCCTGTCACCAGTCATGTGATTTGTACATCCACTATCAAGTACCCACTCAGTGGCTTTGGGTTCATCATCCTGCAGATGAATTAGTGCAACTTACGAACTTCATATACTTCAGTAGTGAAGAATATGATATCACAATTCATCAGATCAATTTCATCAAGTAGTAAGACAGATAAAACAGAGGGAGGACGTGTGAAATGAAAGTTCATTTCATCATGGTTAGCCTGCGTCCTTTCAGGCAATTTGTCAGGTCCCCAGCAAATTCTTCAGACATTTGAGCACGTCTGGAGACCTGACCCTGCAGAAGAGATTAGTTCTTTTTCTTCACCACACACATCTGAAGGGGTGGCAAAGAGTTCATCACTTTGGAGCTCCATACGAAAATGGTGGCATAGCGGCCAAACCATTACGTTTCACATAAGAGGGGTTAGGGTAAGCATATGAATAAGCAGAGAAATTCTTCGAGGACTTATGAACAAAATGATTAGAAGAATAATGCTCATATTCATAGCCCTTGGCTCTTCCCTGTGAAACAGAGTTGTTAGCACGATGATGTTCATATGAGGACTTTGATCCATGTGAGGAATTTGATCCCCTTGAGGAATTTGGTCCGTATGAGGACTTGGATCCATATGAAGAATTTGGTCCATATGAAGAATATGATCTGGGGTTCCTTTTCTTCACAGGTGGTGTCATGAGGACATTCACCTGAAGACTCTCAAGATACCTTTTGGGAACCCAGATTTTCTTCATAGGGGAACCGTTCCTGCAGTTAGTGCCAACATATCTAGCAAATACTTCACCATTCTGATTTTTGAATAGTTTATAGTTGGAGTCAAATGACTCATCAAAAGAATGAGAAGATTCACATGTATAGCCAGATAAATTAGATGGATCAACTGGAGGTCCCTTTGCAGCAACCCATGAGGTTTTGGGGTACTGCTCAGGCTTCCAATATGTACCATTAGCATTGAGTTTCCTCTCAAAGGCAATACCCTCTTTTCTAGGGTTCCTGTTGAGGATCTGCTTTTTAAGCACATCACAAAGAGTCCGATGCCCTTTGAGGCTTTTGTACATGCCTGTCATGTACAATTCCTTCAGCCCTGCATCGTCAGTGATACTAGCAATGTCCTTAGATGAGGAGTTAGTGATAGTAGAGGCAGGTGAAGAATTTGTAACATTAGAAGCATTTGAACATTCAGGTGAGGAATTAGCAGATTCTCGTTCAATGCATTTTAAACATGGAGGAATGAATTCTTCTTGAGCAGCGCTGATTTGTTGAGCAAGTAATGAATCGTGCTCCTTCTGAAGATCCTCATAACTCACTCTTAGCTCCTCAAGATCTTGCTTTCTTTGAAGAAATTCATAAGAAAGCTTCTCATGATCAGATAAGAGAGTGTTATGATGACCTTGAAGGTTATCAAACCTGGTCTGAAGTCTCTGAAGATTTTCATTCAAGGCTTTAGTGCGATCCATTTCTTCACCCAACATATCATCACTTTTGTCTAGCATGTTTTGAACCTTTTCAAAAGCCTTTTGTTGTTTCAGAGCAATCTTAGCAAGTTTAGAGTAGCTAGGCTTAAGATTGTCATCAGATTCATCTTCACTAGACTCAGAGGAGGTATATCTAGGTACCTTGGCACCCTTTGCCATGAAGCAATAGGTGGGAGCGTAGTCATTGTTGCCTTCATCAGCCTTGTTGGGGAGGTCATTTTCTTCAGAGTTGAAGATAGACTTGCCGACGAATGCAGTAGCGAGGGCTAGGCTTGCCACACCAGATTCAGAGTCCTCAGAAGCCTCCTCTTCCTCTTGTTCCTCAGATTCAGCTTCAGAGTCCATTTCCTTGCCAATGAATGCCCGAGCCTTCTTGGAGTTGCTCTTCTTGTGAGATGAAGACTTTGAGGATTTTGACGATGAAGATTTTGAAGACTTCTTCTTTTTCTTCGCATCATCAGAACTGTAATCCTTGTATTTCTTCTTCTTTGATTCCTTTTCCCACTGAGGACAATCTTGAATGTAATGTCCTGGTTTCTTGCACTTGTGACAAAGCCTCTTCTTGTAGTCACTGGATGAGGAATCATTGCTCCTTGAGGGTTTTCCAACGACCACGTCTTGAGAACTTCTGAAATTTCTTCACAAGTAGTGCTAGATCATGACTCAGTTCTTCAGGATCACCAAGGCTGCTACCAGAGTCTTCATCTTCGGATTCTGATACTGCCTTGGCCTTCAGTGCACGTGATCTGCCATAGCTCGAACCATAGAGATCTCTCTTTTCAGCAAGCTGGAACTCATGAGTGTTAAGCCTCTCGAGGATATCAGTGGGGTCAAGTGACTTGTAATATAATCAGCACGCTCTTGTATCATCAGTGCCAGAGTGTCAAATGAGGAATCAAGCGATCTCAGCAATTTCTTCACCACCTCATTGTCGGTGATGTCAGTGGCACCAAGTGCTTGAAGCTCATTTGAGATGCCAGTGAGGCGATCGAAGGTTTGCTGAACATTTTCGTTGTCGAGTCTTTTGAAGCGGTTGAAGAGATTGCGAAGAACATCAACTCGAGAGTCACGCTGAGTTGAAACTCCTTCATTGACCTTGGACAGCCTATCCCAGATAAGCTTAGCAGTTTCCAAAGCACTCACTCTACCATACTGTCCTTTACTCAGATGGCCACATATGATATTCTTCGCTTGGGAATCGAGTTGCTTGAATCTCTTCACATCAGTAGCGTTCAGTGAGGGTGAGACGGAGGGAACACCATTTTCCACAATGTACCAGAGATCGTTATCAATTGCCTCAAGATGCATGCGCATCTTGTTCTTCCAGTAGGGGTAGTCCGTCCCATCAAAGGTAGGACACCCAGCAGAGACCTTGATCATACCTGCGGTCGACATAACTAAAACTCCAGGCGGTTAAACCAAAATCACACAGAACAAGGGAGTACCTTGCTCTGATACCAATTGAAAGTGCGTTATTTCGACTAGAGGGGGGGTGAATAGGCGATTTTTATGAAATTCTTCACTGAGGAATTTGCTAGTGAGGAAATTCCTTAGCGAAGAACTACTAGCAGCGGAATAAGTACTCAGAAGTAAACATAGCAGAATACATGCATGGTCATCATGATGAAATGAATACAAACACAGAGTACAGAAAGCGTAAACACATGATAGCACAAGATGAAGACAAACAGACTGAAGAAATTGAACTGAGGAAATTGAGAAAGTCTTCAGTCAAAGTCTTCAAACACAAATATGAACAAACACATGACACAGTAATGAGGAAATGAAAGTGTTGAGGAAATAGAACCAGTTAGCTTGGTGAAGACAATGATTTGGTAGACCAGTTCCAACTGCTGTCTCAGTTGTACATCTGGTTGGAGCGGCTGAGTATTTAAACTCGAGGACACCCAGTCCCGGACACACAGTCCTCACCGTATTCTCCTTGAGCTAAGGACACACAGTCCTCGCCCAATCACTCGTGGTAAGTCTTCAGGTGACTTCCGAACCTTGACAAACTCGGTCACTCGGCGATCCACAATTCCTCTTGGATGCTCTAGACCTTGACGCCTAACTGTCTGGAAGAAGCACAGTCTTCAAAGGTAACAAGCGTCGGATCCACGCAGGATCAATCTCTTCAGTGATGCTCAATCACTTTGGGTTTGTAGGTGTTTGGGTTTGGGTTTTAGATTTTCCTCACTTGATGATTTTCGCTCAAAGTCCTCGAAGGATGGGTTGCTCTCAATGACAAGTGTCAGTTTCTCGCGGAACAGCCAACCAGCTAGTGGTTGTAGGGGGGCGGCTATTTATAGCCTAGGGAGCAGCCCGACATGATAAGACATAAATGCCCTTCAATGATATGACCGTTAGGTGGATAAGATATGTTGGGACAGCTGGCGCGTAGCACAGCAACGGTCGGAAATGAGGTACAAATTCCTCAGGGCTATCATGTTCCTCACTGTGTAGGCAATTCGCACTGGCGAATTCCTAACTCCTCAGTCAGAGAAAAGTCCTCAGTGACCAGAAGAACTGCGTCTCTGTCACTGAAGAAATTGACTGAACTGTATGAGATTTCCAATGGCTTCACTCGAAGGGATTGGTAGGTGTAGGATTTGAGTTGAGCATCACATGGAAATTTTCTCCTTAGTATTTCCTCGACCCCCTTTAACAGTATGGTGTTTCCTATGACTCAAGAAACAGAAAATGAAACTACGAAAACAAAAGTCTTCACGCTTCATGTTCCTCAAGTGAATACCAAGTCTTCAAGGTCACACCAATTTCTTCACTTTCAAAGTCTTCAGAAAGTCTTCAAAATATCAAAGTCTTCAGTCGAAGAACTTCATTTTTAGGGGTCGACTTTCTCTGTAAATATCAAACTCCTCATAGACTTATAGGCCTGTGTACACTCATAAACACATTAGATACTTAACCTATAAGTCTTCAATACACCAAAATCACTAAGGGGCACTAGATGCACTTACAGTACCTGATAGTATCTTGCTTGTTTATGTTTGATTGTAGATAGATGGCCCGTGCTGTTGTTCCGTTGAATTTTAATGCGTTCCTTGAGAAAGCAAAGTAGAAAGCTGATGGTAGCAATTACACGGACTGGGTCCATAACTTGAGGATTATCCTCATTGTTGCACAGAAAAGTTCCGTCCTGGAAGCACCGCTAGGTGCCAGGCCTGCTGCTGATGCAACTGACGACGTTAAGAACATCTGGCAGAGCAAAGCTGATGACTACTCGATAGTTCAATGTGCCATGCTTTACGGCTTAGAATCGGGACTTCAACGACGTTTTGAAAGTCATGGAGCATATGAGATGTTCCAGGAGTTGAAGTTAATATTTCAAGCAAATGCCCGGATTGAGAGATATGAAGTCTCCAATAAATTCTATAGCTGCAAGATGGAGGAGAACAGTTCTGTCAGTGAGCATATACTCAAAATGTCTGGGTATAATAATCACTTGATTCAACTGGGAGTTAATCTTCCGGATGATTGCGTCATTGACAGAATTCTCCAATCACTTCCACCTAGCTACAAGAGCTTCGTGATGAACTATAACATGCAAGGGATGGATAAGACAATTCCCGAGCTCTTCGCAATGCTAAAAGCTGCGGAGGTAGAAATCAAGAAGGAGCATCAAGTGTTGATGGTCAACAAGACCACTGGTTTCAAGAAAAGGGGCAAAGGGAAGAAGAAAGGGAACTTCAAGAAGAACAGCAAGCAAGTTGCTGCTCAGGAGAAGAAACCCAAATCTGGACCTAAGCCTGAAACTGAGTGCTTCTACTACAAGCAGACTGGTCACTGGAAGCGGAACTGCCCGAAGTATTTGGCGGATAAGAAGGATGGCAAGGTGAACAAAGGTATATGTGATATACATGTTATTGATGTGTACCTTACTAGAGCTCGCAGTAGCACCTAGGTATTTGATACTGGTTCTGTTGCTAATATTTGCAACTCGAAACAGGGACTACGGAATAAGCGAACACTGGCGAAGGACGAGGTGACGATGCGCGTGGGAAATGGTTCCAAAGTCGATGTGATCGCGGTCGGCACGCTACCTCTACATCTACCATCGGGATTAGTATTAGACCTAAATAATTGTTATTTGGTGCCAGCGTTGAGCATGAACATTATATCTGGATCTTGTTTGATGCGAGACGGTTATTCATTTAAATCAAAGAATAATGGTTGTTCTATTTATATGAGTAATATCTTTTATGGTCATGCACCCTTGAAGAGTGGTCTATTTTTGATGAATCTCGATAGTAGTGATACACATATTCATAATGTTGAAGCCAAAAGATGCAGAGTTGATAATGATAGTGCAACTTATTTGTGGCACTGCCGTTTAGGTCATATCGGTGTAAAACGCATGAAGAAACTCCATACTGATGGACTTTTGGAACCACTTGATTATGAATCACTTGGTACTTGCGAACCGTGCCTCATGGGCAAGATGACTAAAACGCCGTTCTCCGGCACTATGGAGAGAGCAATAGATTTGTTGGAAATCATACATACAGATGTATGTGGTCCGATGAATGTTGAGGCTCGTGGCGGATATCGTTATTTTCTCACCTTCACAGATGATTTAAGCAGATATGGGTATATCTACTTAATGAAACATAAATCTGAAACATTTGAAAAGTTCAAAGAATTTCAGAGTGAAGTTGAAAATCATCGTAACAAGAAAAATAAAGTTTCTACGATCTGATCGTGGAGGAGAATATTTGAGTTATGAGTTTGGTCTACATTTGAAACAATGCGGACTAGTTTCGCAACTCACGCCACCCGGGACACCACAGCGTAATGGTGTGTCCGAACGTCGTAATCGTACTTTACTTGATATGGTGCGATCTATGATGTCTCTTACAGATTTACCGCTATCGTTTTGGGGTTATGCTTTAAAGACGGCCGCATTCACGTTAAATAGGGCACCATCAAAATCCGTTGAGACAACGCCTTATGAACTGTGGTTTGGCAAGAAACCAAAGTTGTCGTTTCTGAAAGTTTGGGGCTGCGATGCTTATGTGAAAAAACTTCAACCTGATAAGCTCGAACCCAAATCGGAGAAATGTGTCTTCATAGGATACCCAAAGGAGACTGTTGGGTACACCTTCTATCACAGATCCGAAGGCAAGACATTTATCGCCAAGAATGGATCCTTTCTAGAGAAGGAGTTTCTCTCGAAAGAAGTGAGTGGGAGGAAAGTAGAACTTGATGAGGTAACTGTACCTGCTCACTTATTGGAAAGTAGTACATCACAGAAACCGGTTTCTATGACACCTACACCGATTAGTGAGGAATCTAATGATAATGATCATGAAGCTTCAGAACAAGTTACTACTGAACCTCGTAGATCAACCAGAGTAAGATTCGCACCAGAGTGGTACGGTAATCCTGTTCTGGAAGTCATGCTACTAGATCATGATGAACCTACGAACTATGAAGAAGCGATGGTGAGCCCAGATTCCGCAAAATGGCTTGAAGCCATGAAATCTGAGATGGGATCCATGTATGAGAACAAAGTGTGGACTTTGGTTGACTTGCCCAATGATCGGCAAGCAATTAAGAATAAATGGATCTTTAAGAAGAAGACTGACGCTGACGGTAATGTTACTGTCTACAAAGCTCGACTTGTTGCAAAAGGTTTTCGACAAGTTCAAGGGATTGACTACGATGAGACCTTCTCACCGGTAGCGATGCTTAAGTCTGTCCGAATCATGTTAGCGATTGCCGCATTTTATGATTATGAAATTTGGCAGATGGATGTCAAAATTGCATTCCTGAATGGATTTCTGGAAGAAGAGTTGTATATGATGCAACCAGAAGGTTTTGTCGATCCAAAGGGAGCAAACAAAGTGTGCAAGCTCCAGCGATCCATTTATGAACTGGTGCAAGCCTCTCGGAGTTGGAATAAACGCTTTGATAGTGTGATCAAAGCATTTGGGTTTGTACAGACTTTTGGAGAAGCCTGTATTTACAAGAAAGTGAGTGGGAGCTCTGTAGCATTTCTGATATTATATGTGGATGACATATTACTAATCGGAAATGATATAGAATTTCTGGATAGCATAAAGGGTTACTTGAATAAGAGTTTTTCAATGAAAGACCTCGGTGAAGCTGCTTACATATTGGGCATTAAGATCTATAGAGATAGATCAAGACGCTTAATTGGACTTTCACAAAGTACATACCTTGACAAAGTTTTGAAGAAATTCAAAATGGATCAGGCTAAGAAAGGATTCTTGCCTGTGTTACAAGGTGTGAAGTTGAGTAAGACTCAATCCCCGACCACTGCAGAAGATAGAGAGAAAATGAAAGATGTTCCCTATGCTTCAGCCATAGGCTCTATCATGTATGCAATGCTGTGTACCAGACCTGATGTGTGTCTTGTTATAAGTCTAGCAGGGAGGTACCAAAGTAATCCAGGAGTGGATCACTGGACAACGGTCAAGAACATCCTAAAATACCTGAAAAGGACTAAGGATATGTTTCTCATATATGGAGGTGACAAAGAGCTCATCGTAAATGGTTACGTTGATGCAAGCTTTGACACTGATCCGGACGATTCTAAATCGCAAACCGGATATGTGTTTACATTAAACGGTGGAGCTATCAGTTGGTGCAGTTCTAAACAAAGCGTTGTGGCGGGATCTACATGTGAAGAGGAGTACATAGCTGCTTCAGAAGCAGCAAACGAAGGAGTCTGGATGAAGGAGTTCATATCCGATCTAGGTGTCATACCTAGTGCATCGGGTCCAATGAAAATCTTTTGTGACAATACTGGTGCAATTGCCTTGGCAAAGGAATCCAGATTTCACAAGAGAACCAAGCACATCAAGAGACGTTTCAATTCCATCCGGGATCTAGTCCAGGTGGGAGACATAGAGATTTGCAAGATACATACGGATCTGAATGTTGCATACCCATTGACTAAGCCTCTTCCACGAGCAAAACATGATCAGCACCAAAGCTCCATGGGTGTCAGAATCATTACTGTGTAATCTAGATTATTGACTCTAGTGCAAGTGTGAGACTGAAGGAAATATGCCCTAGAGGCAATAATAAAGTTATTATTTTATTTCCTTATATCATGATAAATGTTTATTATTCATGCTAGAATTGTATTAACCGGAAACATAATACTTGTGTGAATACATAGACAAACTAAATGTCACTAGTATGCCTCTACTTGACTAGCTCGTTAATCGAAGATGTTTATGTTTCCTAACCATAGACATGTGTTGTCATTTGATTAACGGGATCACATCATTAGGAGAATGATGTGATTGACATGACCCATTTCATTAGCTTAGCACCCGATCGTTAAGTATGTTGCTATTGCTTTCTTCATGACTTATACATGTTCCTATGACTATGAGATTATGCAACTCCCGTTTACCGGAGGAACACTTTGTGTGCTACCAAACGTCACAACGTAACTGGGTGATTATAAAGGTGCTCTACAGGTGTCTCCAAAGGTACATGTTGGGTTGGCGTATTTCGAGATTAGTATTTGTCACTCCGATTGTCGGAGAGGTATCTCTGGGCCCTCTCGGTAATGCACATCACATAAGCCTTGCAAGCATTGCAACTAATGAGTTAGTTGCGAGATGATGTATTACGGAACGAGTAAAGAGACTTGCCGGTAACAAGATTGAACTAGGTATTGAGATACCGACGATCGAATCTCGGGCAAGTAACATACCGATGACAAAGGGAACAACGTATGTTGTTATGCGGTCTGACCGATAAAGATCTTTGTAGAATATGTAGGAGCCAATATGAGCATCCAGGTTCCGCTATTGGTTATTGACCGGAGACTTGTCTCGGTCATGTCTACATTGTTCTCGAACCATAGGGTCCGCACGCTTAACGTTACGATGACAGTTTCATTATGAGTTTATATATTTTGATGTACCGAAGTTTGTTCGGAGTCCTGGATGTGATCACGGACATGACGAGGAGTCTCGAAATGGTCGAGACATAAAGATTGATATATTGGACGACTATATTCGAACACCGGAAGTGTTCCGGAGAAGTTTCGGATAAAACCGGAGTACCAGGGGGGTTACCGGAACCCCCCCGGGGGTTAATGGGCCTTATGGGCCTAAAGTGGAGAAGAGGAGGGGCGGCCAGGGCAGGCCGCGCGCCCCCTTCCCCTCTAGTCCGAATTGGACAAGGAGGGGGGGCGCCCCCCCCCCTTTCCTTCCTCTCCTCTCTCCCTTCCTTCCCCCTCTCCTACTTGGACAAGGAAAAGGAGGGAGTCCTACTCCCGGTAGGAGTAGGACTCCTCCCTGGCGCGCCCCTCCTGGCCGGCCGCCCCTCCCCCTTACTCCTTTATATATGGGGGCAAGGGGGCACCTCTAGACACACAAGTTGATCTTCGTGATCGTTCTCTTAGCCGTGTGCGGTGCCCCCCTCCACCATAATCCTCGATAATATTGTAGCGGTGCTTAGGCGAAGCACTGCGATGGTAGAACATCAAGATCGTCACCACGCCGTCGTGCTGACGGAACTCATCCCCGACACTTTGCTGGATCGGAGTCCGGGGATCGTCATCGAGTTGAACGTGTACCAAGAACTCGGAGGTGCCGTAGTTTCGGTGCTTGGATCGGTCGGATCGTGAAGACGTACGACTACATCAACCGCGTTGTTATAATGCTTCCGCTTTCGGTCTACGAGGGTACGTGGACAACACTCTCCCCTCTCGTTGCTATGCATCACCATGATCTTGCGTGTGCGTAGGAATTTTTTTGAAATTACTACGTTCCCCAACATGTGGGTCATCATCACTCTCCTCTTAAGACTCACGGGATCCCTAGTCGCTGAAGCTAGGGTCCCCACTCCTCATCGCATCGCTGTCACTAGAGGCGTCCCCTGATGAAGCTAGATATGTTTCTACTTGGACAACATGCACCAAATAGATGTGGGCTGGGACATGATAATGAAGTTGTTGCAAAAGCCCTTGATGGAGTTTGTAAATCAAGACTAGTTGGTTCAGTTCCATGACAATCTTGATAGAGCCATGCATGCATGAGTTGCAACTTACTTAGTTTGAAGTGTTTTAAAGGCTATGGCTTTACTTGATTCTTAAATAACATGGGTACATATGTTTGCATCTTATTTTTGTGTGGTAATTATGTTCATGAGAAGAAAGAAACAATGCCCTTTTGAGGCCATGTGTAGAACAAAGATGTTTTTTTACTTTGACGAATTTACTAAATGATAGTCATGTGTGCTACAGGAGAGATGGTAAAGAAACTAGGAGGATGATCAAGCCACACTTCTCATCTTTATCAACAAAAACAAAGTGTGCAAGCTCATGGCGGCTACAATAGCTTCGCGTAAAGTGATTAATCATTAGCATGCCGAAGGAAATCATCATCCTCCGGAAATCATAAGTAACAACTGATCCCATGGCCTGATATTCATATGGATGCAAGATGGGTTGAAGTATTCCCAGAGAATCACCCTCAATGGTAATGGAGTGCATTCTCACTTCTTTGGCAATCCGCAACCCCAATATTAGCGTCAACGCTTCCATTAATAGCTTCACATTTTACAAAGAAGAAGAAGAAGAAGGACAACAAATCCTTTAGTCCCAAACAAGTTGGAGTGGGTAGAGCTGAAACTCATTAGAACTCGCAACCAACTTATGATTCTGGCACATGGATAGCAACCTCCACGCACTATTATCCATGGCTAGTTTTTTGGTGATACTCTAGTTCTTCATATCTCTTTTTACGGACTCCTCCCATGTCAAGTTTGGTCTACCGTGACCTCTCTTGACATTATCAGTATGCTTGAGTCGTCCGCTATGCTCTGGAACTTCTGGAGGCCTGCGCTGAATATGTCCAAACCATCTCAGACGATGTTGGACAATCTTCTCTTCAATCGGTGCTACCCCAACTCTATCTCATACATCATCATTTTGGACCCGTTCCTTTCTTGTGTGGCCCCACATCCATCTCAACATGCACATCTCTGCCACACCTAACTGCTGAATATGTCGCCTATTAGTCGGCAACACTCAGCGCCATACAATATTGTAGGTCGAATCGCCGTCCTATAGAACATGCATTTAGCTTTTGTGGCACTCTCTTGTCATAGAGAACATTAGCTTACACTCAATGAAAAATTTATATCCTATGCATCAAATGACATCTATTCCCTAGAGGAATTGATATACATGTCATCGCACTTTCTATGATTCTCCTATTCCTAAAATACTCCTATCCTACGAACCAAAGGACGCCTAAGATGGCCCCATCTACTCCCACTCTTAATCTTTGTGGAAGGGGGAGTCCACATTTATTTCGATGCATCTAGAAGCTGGCCTAGACTATACCAAGCCTCTATCTTTTTTTAAGCTTACTAGTTACCAAGCCTCTCTGTCAGTTACAATCACCTTTCGTGTTGGTAGAGTTCATAACCAATACGAAATATAGAAACCAAATACTTGCCTATATCATGGCCCAATAACCCAAGTGCAACCTTCAGATCAATAGGTCGTATGTACTGTATTATCTGAGAGCACCTATCCATGCTTTTAGCGCCACGACAGGCTACTGGCGCTCACTACATCACCTAGTGGGCCAGCCCACAAACGAGCAATGTAGCAAATCGTATTACAGCGTGGAAAACCCACCAAAATAAGGCTTTAATGAGGAATCGAACTCGAGCCGCAACAATCCTCACCGTCTTTGGTTAACCACATGAGCTAGTGGGTTCTGGTGATTTATAGCACCGCGAAAAGTTTAAGAACAACTGTAGTTGTGTTTTAAACGCAAAATTGCACAATATTGTCACTGCATCGCTTAGATTTTTGAATTAATTAAAAATATTTTGGAAAACTTTTTTTCTTAAAAAATGTGAACAAAATTTGGAAGTTCACCGATTTAAAAAAAAAGTTCATGAACATGAAAGAAAAGTTGGCCTATTCAAAAAGAAGTTCACGAATTCTAACAAGTTCACAAACTTAAAAAAAGTTAACAAATCTGAGAAAAAGTTTTTTGATTTTGAAAAAGGTCATCGAATATAAAAAAGATTCACAACTTTTTTAAAAATCATTGATTTCGAAAACAATTCAGCAAATTTGAAAAAAAATCATCGAATCTAGAAAAAGTTAGCCAAATTTTAAAAAAAGATCATCGATTTCAAAAAAAAGTTCAGCACTTTGAAAAAAAGAATCATCATCTTTTGAAAGGAGTTTATAATTTTTGGGAAAAAGTCATCGATTTTGAAAAAAAATCATAATTTCAAAAAATGTTCATCCATTTTGACAACAATCATAAATTTTAAAAAACGTGCGCACATTTAGCAAAGTAAATTAAAAAGTATAAAATGGGGAAGAAAATAAAAACAGAACAAAACCATTCCAAAAAATAGAAAAAGGGAACAAAAACATAAAAGGAAAAGGAAAAATAGAAAAAAGGAAAAAGAGAGAAGAGGGAAGAAAAAAGAAAAGAACGAAGATGTACGTAAATAAACATGTTGGCCGGTTGGGAATCTCACCCACGCGTGCAGTTTTTTGAGTTTTAAAATACAGAAAAAAGGTACATGGGTCGGTCCAGCTTGTAGGAGGGAGTGTACGCCTGTTTGCTAAATGTACTATAGCGGACGCCTGAAGCATCAAATAAGAAATGCCATATTGTCTCAACATCATCTAAAAAGTATCTCAGTAAAAATAGGTTGTATATAAAGCCGCCAGGCAAATCTCAAAATGATATACCAGCTCAGTGTCTCGAAGATGCTCATAGGGGTAGGGTATGCTTGTGTACATTCATTGACGTGAATATATGCGTTTAAATATGAGCGCTTGCGTCTGTGTTGTGTTCCAAAAAAATGCTAATCGGCATTTTGGTCGTGTCGTGTCGCCAACCGCTGGGTGGCCACGAAGCCACCACCAGCTCCTTGCCCTTTCTTCCCCGCGACCACCTATGTGACGGCCGTAGGCCAGCCGCCACCATAGGATGGACTAGGGAGATGACTCGCAGAGTACATGAGGCCGACCTGATGCTAAAAAAAAGATTATTATCCTATAAACCAAAGAACGCCTAAGATGGCCCCATCTGCTCCCGCTCCTGAATCTTTATGGAAGAGGGAGTCCACATTTATTTTAATGCATCCAGAAGCTGGCCTAGACTATACCAAGCCTAGTTTTTTTCAGGCTTATTAGTAACCAAGCCTCTATGTCAGTTAGAGTCACCTTGCGTGTTTGTAGAGTTCATAAACAATACGGTATATAGAAACCATATACTTGCCTATATCACGGCCCAATAACCCAAGTGCAACCTTCAAATCGATAGGCCGTATGTATTGTATTATCTGGGAGCACCTATTGCATGCATTTAGCGCCGCGAAAGGCTACTGGTGGCGCTCACTACATCACCTGGTGGGCCGGCCCACAAACGAGAAGCACAACAAATTGTATTACAACACGAAAAAACCACCAAAATAAGGCTCTACCGAGGAATCGTACTTGAGTCGTATAAAACCTCACCATCTTTGGTTAACCACTTGAGCCAGTGGGTTCAAGTGACTTATAGCAGCGCGAAAAGTATAAGAACAATTGTAGCACCGTTATTAAACACAATATTGTCACTGTATCGCTTAGAGTTTTTAATTAGTTGAAAATATTTGCAAAACTTGATTTTCTTAACAAATGTGAACAAAATTTGAAAGTTCACCGATTTCGAAAAAAGTTCACGACCATGAAAGAAAAGTTGGCCTATTCAAGAAAAAGAGAGTACAAATTCTAAAATGTTCACAAACTTAAAAAAGTTAACGAATTTGAAAAAAAGTTCATCAAATATGAGAAAACATTCACAACTTTTTAAAAAAATCATTGATTTTGAAACGAATCATCGAATTTGAAAAAAATTCATCGAATCTAGAAAAAGTTCACCGATTTTTAAAAAAAGTTCATCTACTTTGAAAAAAGAATCATCATCTTTTAAAAGGAGCTGATCAACTTTGAAAAAAAGTTCATCTATTTTGAAAAAAAGTCCATGAGTTTAAAAAATGTTCATCCATTCTGAAAACAATCATCAATTTTGATAAAAGTTTGCACATTTAGCAAAAGAGAAAAAAGAGAAAGAAGATAAAAACCAAACAATACCGTTCGAAAAGAGAGAAAAAGGGAACATGAAAAACATAAACAGAAAAAGAAAAAGAAAAAAGAGAGAAGAGGGAAGAAAGAAGAAAAGAAGGAAGAAGATGTATGTAAATAAAGACATCAGATGATGGTGGCGGTTGGTAATCTCACCCATGCGTAGAATTTTGAGTTTTCTTTTTCTTTGCGGGGAGACTTTTGAGTTTTCAAATACAGAAAAAATCATACATGGGTCGGTCCAGCTCGTAGGAGGGGGTGTGCACCCGTTTGCTAAATATACTATAACGGACGCCTGAAGCGTCAAATAAGAAATGCCGTATTATCTCAATATCATTTAAAGAAATATAAAAAAAATAGACCATGTATAAAGCCGTTAGACAAATTTCAAAATGATATGCTGGCTCAATCTCTCGAAGATACTCGTAGGGATAGGGGTGTGCGTGTGTACATTCATAAAGGTGAATATATGCACGTAAATATAAGCATTTGCGTTTGTATTGTGTTAAAAAAACCGTTAATCCACATTCTAGCCGCGGCGCGTCACCAACCACCGCGCGGCCATGGGGCCACCACCAGCTCCTTGCCTTTTCTTCCCCGCGTCCACCTGCGTGACGGCCGTTGGCCATAGGCCTGCCGCCACCATAGGACGGGCTAGGGAGATGGCTCGCAGAGTACATGAGGGCCAACCTGTTGCTCAAAAAAAAAATGAGGGCCAACCTGAAGTGGTGGCGTTGGATCTGGTTCTCATCGGAGTCCCCTGCACTACGAGGTTTGGAAGCGTTTTTCGTTCATCGACTCGCTGCAGCTGCGAAATTGAGGGAGTGTTCCCTAAAGAAAAAACTAATCGAGCCCTTGCTGTTTCACAGCCAATAACATGCTGAATTTCTTTGCTCCAATCGCTTCAACAGAGGACATGAATTAGTTAGTACTAGTATTCAGTAATTGGACAACTTTTCTCTCTGCAGATCATGGACATTTTACACTTTATAGAACAGAACACTTGCATGTTAAGAGTTCATACCAGTAACAAATTCCCTGTGGCATTATTTTAAGCACAGCCACATAAGAACAGACCGGAGACAAACTCAAACAAAAGAGACACCACATGCCTGAACTCCAAACACCAAGATTTGTAATCTCGGCAGAGAACAAAAGCAACACACAATGAAGCAACAGGCACGTGAGAGGCGCACCAGCCATTCAAGTACAGATCAAACATTTACGAGTATTTAAGCAAAAATTACCACATTTCACAGAAACGTGACACAAAACTATCACTTTACGATTTTGTGCGGAAAACTACCACTTTTGTCCTAATCCGTGGCAAAAAACTACCAAGTCTCGAAACCGGTCGCTTCGCCCGCGTTAAGCACCAAATTGACCAGCCGGTCCCACGTTTCAGGTGCCACGGTGGCCAACCGACGCCCGCCGCGTGTTAACGGTGCGTCCGCGGTCGAAAACGGCGTTTGTCGGTTTGCGTTCAATGCACCAAAACGTGGGACTGGCCATTTGATGCTGATCCTCTGACGACGCCGTTTCCAACCGCAAACGCGCCGTTAACGTGCGGCGGGCATCGGTTGGCCACCGTGACGCCTGAAATGTGGGACCGGCTGGTTAGTTTGGTGCTTAGCGCGGGTGAAGCGACCGGTTTCGAGACTTGATAGTTTTTTGCCACGAATTAGGACAAAAGTGGTAGTTTTCCGCACAAAATCGTAAAGCGGTAGTTTTCTGTCATGTTTCCGTGAAATGTGGTAGGTTTTGGTTAAATACTCAACATACTATTACGTCATCCAGGAAGCTGCACCTTATCATGGATAACAACAGACAGGATAGAGTAAATTAAACCTGGTTGCCTCATCAACTAATCATCATCGCATAATAGAATTAACTGCCATTGACTGAACTTAGTCTTTGCACAACTGGAAGTCTGAAACTCGGACTACAAGAAGTATTCTTCTACTTCTGCTGCTGCTACCACAACACAAGGTGCACCACAAAGCAGCAAGCAAACAAGTTTGTTTCTTGCTAGAAACCATTGAAGCATCATCCTCTTCCACAAAAATATAACCCCGCAAAAACAAAAAACAAAAACTGAATCGGTCACAAGGTTAGAGTTACCAATTTTGCAGCTGCAGAGATTGCTAGCACCCAGTTGGATCAAAGCAGGGTTTCGGCCTTCAACAAGGGAATGATGTGGAACATCATCATTGCCAGGTAAAACCAACGCAGATTAAACCTAAAGTTTTCATTCCAGAGCTCAACCAAGAAAGGGCATCGCCCAAGCATGTGTAGACAGGTTTCAGCAGAGCGCTGAGAGAGCGAGCATCGGGGCTCATGGTTCCCGTCCCAACAGTGAACCAGCAGTTTTTGGTCCGTGAGGCAACGGCCCTAGGCAGCACCAACAATCCTGACAAAGAGCTGGCACTTAGGAGGCGCATCAGAGTCCCACTCTCAGGCAAGCTTAGCATAGGCTGCAGTGGTGCAGGCTGCCAATTTTAAAGCAAAAGCAGAGGATGCACACTAGATGTCATGGTTCATGGCCTCTTGCATTATGATTTTGCGCACAGTGCATTGAGCAAAAAAGTCAGGGCGTTTGTGACTGAAGCAATAATCGAGTAGCCATGGGTGCGTCCAGAACTTCGTGGTTGCCCCATCACCAATATGGAACTAAAATGAGGTAGTAGAAAGTGCTTTGACAGAAGCATCAATTGGCAGAGGATGGCCAATCCAGGGTCTTGTATAACCAGAGCAAACGGCATGGCAGGGTAGTGCTTGCCCTCTCTAGATTTTTCCTTATATCATATTTATCTTGAATCTCTGCATTTTATTCTTCGCTGCCTCTTGTTTTGCCGAACCACACCACTCTGCAGCACCGTCTCACCTAATTGATAAAATACATATCTCATATGCGAAATATTTCCTCGCCTCTAAGAAATTCACCAATAACCTGTACATTTGTGCCTGCCAAGTTCTCCCTTCTCCTCCACTTCCTCTTTTGTTCTATGACCTCTTCTTACATTTTCATGACATTGCTAACTCAACGATTATTTTGTAAGGAGAATATGTTTATGATTTCAAGTACTCATAGAGTTTTAATGTTACTGACTGATATAAGATAGAGAAAATTCATTCATTGTGAATGTTAGGAGAAGAGAGAAGCCACATCTAAGTACCACACTTGATTTCGGATATTTTTATCATGATAAGTATGATTAGAACTTTATCGAAAAAATCGTGTGCTACTGTAGTATCTATTTCAATGCCACAAGAAACATGACACATAGTTAAAATTTCAAAACAGAAACCTATTCAATGTTCTCTTCAAGTGAACAAACTCATATTTTCAAGTCTTAACTATGGACAAACCTAATGGACTTTAGTTTTGCTTAAGCTTTTTTTTTTTTGCTTATCAGTTCAGCTGCAGCCTATTCCTATAGTAGTCAACGGGATATTTTTATATCCAAACTACCAACACACTACTGAGATCAAGCCTAGAAGTAGTTCCAAGAAACCCCGACCTGGAAATTGGTTGACCTTGAAGACCTGGCATGTGGTGATTAGAATAAAGTAATCGTAGAACTTCATCGACGGCCCGCAGGACTTCAAGGTTATTGAAAAGCAAGGAAAGCACGGAACTTGACCAGGCTTATCTCATGTGTGCATTACAAAAATTTATTTTCTAAATATTGGATTTACCTATATTAAAATAATCACGTGTTAAAAAATAGTTACTTCCTCCATTTCAATGTATAAGTCGCACACAAATGCTAAAATTGAACTTTGGCCATAGTTTAGACTAACCAAATATGGGTTATATGTAAAAAAAATAGCATCGAATTTGTATTTTGAAGAAGTTTAGTTATAATTTTTATGTCAGAAAAATATATATTGTTGATATAATTTATGATCAAAGTTAGATTTCAGATTATGTGTGTGACTTATTCATTAGATTGGAGGGGTTATTACATATTATTTATTTAGATACATTAAAAGTGAGCATCTTCCCTGCCCTCCCAGGCCATCAAGGTTTCTGGTCGTCAGATGTCTATTCCAGGTCGTTGCTGGCCATCGCGTGACTATCTAATCCCGTCGCTGGGTGTCGTAGCGAGGCTATTCCGGTGGAAAAATCGGTGGCTTCTGGTTGATTGGGCCAGGCAGCCCACCTAGCGGTTGGGGAAAGAACAACCCAGGGAAAAATAGCTAGCTGGTGTGCGACGTCGCTTCAGTTCAGGTCAAACATCGATCGAAGGGGCAGCGATCCCTCCCTTCATTCTCCCTCGCGACCGCCGATGAATCTTCGCGCCTCCAAGATGCTGACCACCCGTCGTTGTCTTATATTTCTTCAATTGTAGAAGAGAGGGTCCACTCTCAGACCGGTGAGGCGCGACGCCATTGCCGCATCCAACAGCTCCATGGCCCCGATCTTCACCGATGCGGGGGCGGCGCTCGGAGAGGCCATCAGATTGGTGTTGGAGCAGTGGCGCTTCAGATTGGTGTTGGAGCAGTGGCGCTTCAGATGGCGGTGGGGCGGCCGCGACTCCCATGTCTTTACAAGGACTATTCGGCAAGGGAAACTGGGACGTGCCAACTTCCCCATGGAGTCCGCTGGTACAGATCATTCCCTTCCCTTTATCTTGGATATAATCAGTGTTCACTACTGGTTTGGATTTGTCCTTTCCGAGTGCCTAGGATTAGTATTCCACAACAATCAGGAAGTCACCCAGTTGATAGGAGATCTGAGCACAAGGTCATGGACGTGTGTTCTTTATAAGAAAATTATTATGTCCAATTACTACAGTAGATCTGACAATATATGAATATGAGGATGATCTTTTTCATTGAAGAGATTATAATATATAAGAGGATATGATGTTCGTAAAAAAGAGAGGATATGTTTTTGGTATTCTTCTCAGTGGTTATAGAATTGCACTGCTACTATCAATAGATCAATTGGTTCAGTTTTCCCTATAAATTCGACAGAGTAAGGTGAAGGCATTGAATTTAGTTCTCTACTTTTCGTCAACTGATTTTTATCTTTATGTTAGAATCTCACATGCTTACTTATGAGTGACTTTCTCCTCCGCACAAGATTCTGAACGATCCACTCCTGTGCAAGTCCTCACATTCAGGTTATTTTTTTACTCATCATCTGATCATCATGATGGCACATGTTGCACATCATGAATTAGTTAGACAGAGAAGATACCTTTATTTTTTGACTGCCTCTTGAATGTTTCTAATATTGCTTGCAGAGAATATTTCTAATATTGCTTGCAGAGAATTGTAAAATTTGTGTCTACATGTCACTAATTCATCTCATTTGTCGGTTTGTTCAAGGACACTTATAACATGTGTTACTTTTTTATTTCTCCAACAGTAATTTGCAAAAGAAACAATGTTATCTTGGTAGGTCATGTCTCCCATTTGTTCTTTTTAGGTCTTAAGCAAACTAATTTAGAAATTTTAATATTGTAAATAGGAATGCTTAGGATGATTTAAATCTCATTATAAATCCATATCTTCTTCCAGCATGTGAGTATACATAGCGGCCACAATTGCATGTTAAATTTTCACCAATTCAAATGATCTAGCTTCCAATACAAGAAGAGATATACTTGTTCCCGTGTGTTGTTGAGATGCTAAGAAACCACCCACGGAGAGGGTTGTTATCATTTCTATGCTCAAACATCGAGTCACTAGAGGTAATAGGTTTGGTTTTCAAATAAAATTTATATACCTACACCATAAATCTGTTGTCGGAAGTATGTCGACGCACATGTATCTTGTGTTTACTGAATTCTCACCATAACTGTTGAACTGCAATTCTTTGCCCAAGTAGGTAATATCTCTCCACCATTAACATATGGAAAGGTATCATACTTTATCATCACAGGCACGTATACATGTAGGCATATACATTGAGTCTCAAAACAGCGAATTCCCACTAATAAATCTGCTTCCCTACGTATCATGTAGTTGTGGAAAATAAGCTCATGTGTGACATAAAGCTGCCAAAGATCTAAGGCATGAGAAATTTCTGTTTTGAGTTAGGCATTTGATTTTTGACCCATTGAAAATTGTATCACGGATAATGTAGTCAAGTTTGTTAATGGAGTAAATAATAATATTGAAAAGTGATGTTTTTTCCTGGATTCATTTGTCTATTCTATCTTCAATTGAAGGGGAAGTTCTCTATATAGCATTACAATTTTGAATTTTGGCATCGCAAGGCTACGCTATGGAATTAATAGACCTGTTAATTTAATTTAACATGACGAGTATTTGTATTTCACTCCATATAATGGTATCAATCTTTAATACTAAAGCGCAAAAATGGACGGGCGCCGCAACGCACGCCATCAATGATCTAGTTGATCTTCATTATTCATCTCGTCACACATCACCATGTTCTCTCTTCTCACTTGGCAAAGGTTTGATATCCAAAACAATAAGGTACATGTCATGGGCGTGCCCTCGCGTTGTCCACGTCTGATTAACTACGCGACAAAAGGAAAGAGAAAATAACAGAGAAAGAAATTGGCAGGGAAAGAAAGAGAGAGCTCCCCAGATGTCGCCGTCCCCTGTGCCCACATTCTCCTCTTCCTCCCACAGCCCTTCCTCTCTCTACCAGGTGCATCCCCTTTCCTCTCGTCCTCACACTCCCAGCTAGGGTTGCCGCCGTCGCCCCCCATCCATGAATCCGATTCCGCGGAGGTGGCCGGCAGGGGCCTAAGGTCGATGGCGCCGAGGAGGAGGCAGAGCGGCAGGAGCGGGTTGGCCATGGAGATGGCCGTCAGGGGCGTCGTCCTCAGCAGAGAAGGGGAGGGGAATGCTAGATGAAGAGAGGAGGGAGAGGGAGAAGGCGAGCCCATGGAGAAGTGCCACCGGGAGCTGATCTGGCCGTCGGCGGCAAGAAGGCGACGCCCCCTGAGGGAGTCCTGGATTAGGGGGTCCTCGGACAGCCGGACTATATACTTTGGCCGGACTGTTGGAATATGAAGATACAAGATTGAAGACTTCATCCCGTGTCCGGATGGGACTCTCCTTTGCGTGGAAGGCAAGCTTGGCGATTCGGATATGTAGAAATCCTCTCTTGTAACCGACTCTGTGTAACCCTAGCTTCCTCTGGTGTCTATATAAACCGGAGGGTTTAGTCCGTAGGACAACAACAATCATACCATAGGCTAGCTTCTAGTGTTTAGCCTCTTCGATCTCATGGTAGATCAACTCTTGTAATACTCATATCATCAAGATCAATCAAGTAGGAAGTAGGGTATTACCTCCATCGAGAGGGCCCGAAGCTGGGTAAACATTGTGTCCCCCGCCTCCTGTTACCATCCTCCTTAGACGCACAGTTCAGGACCCCCTACCCCAGATCCGCCGGTTCTGACACCGACATTGGTGCTTTCATTGAGAGTTCCACTATGTCGTCATCATAAGGCTTGATGGCTTCTTCGATCATCGGCAACGATGCGATCCAGGGTGAGGTTTTCCTCCCCGGACAGATCTTCGTATTCGGCGGCTTCGTACTGCGGGCCAACTCGCTCGGTCATCTGGAGTAGATCGAGAGCTATGCCTCTGGCCATCAGGTCAGGTTTGGAAGCTTGAATTATACCGCCGACATCCGCGGAGACTTGATCTTCGACGGATTCGAACCTACTTCAGGTACGCCGCACAGTCACGAGGAGCATGATTTAGCTCTGCCATCGGATAGTGTTCGGGAGATCACACCTGTAACTACTCCGGCCCTCAATCTGGAATAGATCACAATGTCCGAGGACGGGTGGATGGACCCCGCCACGGAGGCCGCACACTCAGTGGCGATAGAGCCGAATACTGACTTCACCTCCGATGAGACTTGTGTTGTCGGACACTCGGATTCGTCCCCGGCCACAGACTTCAAACTGCTCGCATCCGTGCCCATCCAATCTAATTGGGCACCGATCATGGAGTTTACCTCCGCGGATATCTTTCAGCACTCGCCCCTAGGCGACGTGCTAAACTCATTACGGTCTCTCTCCTTGTCAGGAGACCCTTGGCCGAATTATGTTTGGCTCAAGTGGGAAGCGGACGGCGAAGAAATTCGTTCCCTACCCACCACCCACTTGGTAGCCACTGTCGACGACCTAAACAGCATGCTCGACTTCGACTCCGAAGACATCGACGGTATGGACGATGATGCGGGAGACGAACAGGAACCACCGCCCATAGGGCGCTGGACTGCCACCTCATCGTATGATATATACATGGTGAACACCCTCAAAGAAAGCGATGGCAACAAGGCAACGGAGGATAATCCCCCCGAGAAGCAATCCAAGAACCGGCGTCATCGGCGCCACTCTAAACCCCGCCATAGCAAAAACAACGATACTGGCACAGGAGACAATAACGCCGCAAGTAGTGCTGAAGACGAAGACAATCCCCTCCAGCCAGGCTTTGAGTAGGAGGATGGGCAAGCCAGCCCCAAGGAACAGGCAGCAGACGGAGAATCAGAGGATGGCAATTACATGCCTCTCTCCGAAGACGAGGTGAGCCTTAGCGATGAAGAATTTATCGTGCCTGAGGATCCCGTCGAACAGGAGCGCTTCAAGCGCCGGCTTATTGCCACAGCAAAAAGCCTAAAGAAAAAGCAACAACATCTTCAAGCTAAGAAAGATCTGCTAGCAGATAGATGGACTAAGGTCCTGGCAGCCGAGGAACACGAACTCGAGCGCCTAATCAAAAGTTTCCCAAAGCGCAGGTTGTTACCCCAGCTTGAAGAGGAAGCATTAAAGCCTGCGCTTCCAGCGTATGATGCGGCAGACCGGCAACCTCGTGGCCGAGACAAAGTGGCATATAAGCCCGAAGTCCAGCCCGCACCTCGTCGCCAGTCAAACAAGAACAACAAAGCCCGGGGTAACACGCAGGCCCTACGAGACGTATTGGAAGACAAAGCAGGACACAAAAGATCGATCTTCGGATCACGAGGGCGCGCCCCAACACATGACGACGACCGTCATGCCGGATATACCAAAAGCAAAACCGGTTGGGCCGAACACAACAGACAAGACTCGTACGAGCTGTGTCATGACATAGCCCGGCACAGAGGCACCGCACACCCCCTATGCTTCACTGATGAAGTAATGGATCATGAATTCCCAGAAGGGTTTAAACCCGTGAATATTGAATCATACGATGGTACTACTGACCCCGCGGTATGGATAGAAGATTTCTTCCTCCACATTCACATGGCCCACGGGGATGATCTACATGCCATCAAGTACCTCCCTTTAAAACTCAAAGGACCAGCTTGGCATTGGCTAAATAGCTTGCCAGCAAACTCCATCGGAAGTTGGGAGAGCCTGGCAGACGCATTCCTGGACAACTTCTAGGGCACTTATGTGCGACCACCGGATGCTGATGATTTAAGTCACATAACACAACAGCCCGGAGAGTCAGCCAGGAAATTTTGGACTCGGTTCCTAAACAAAAAGAACCAAATTGTGGACTGTCCGGATGCCGAAGCCCTAGCGGCCTTTAAACATAACATCCGTGACGAGTGGCTCGCCAGACATCTCGGCCAAGAGAAGCCAAAGTCCATGGCAGCCCTCACAACACTCATGGCCCGCTTCTACGCGGGCGAGGATAGCTGGTTGGCCCATAGCAACAACACAGCAAACAACCCTGGCACATCGGAGGCCAGAGACAGCAACAGCAAGCCACGTCGCAACATATACAAGCGTCGCAACAACGGCGATAACGCCGAAGGCACGACAGTCAATGCTGGATTCAGTGGCTCTAAATTCGGTCAGCGGAAAAAGCCATTCAAAAGAAACAATCCAGGCCCGTCCAGTTTGGACCGCCTACTCGACCGCTCGTGTCAAATTCATGGCACCCCCGATAAGCCAGCCAACCACACCAACAGAGAATGCTTGGTGTTCAAATAGGTCGGCAAGTTGAATGCCGAAAGCAAGGAAAATGGGTTGTATAGCGACGACGAGGAGGAGCCCCGGCCGCCGAACACAGGAGGACAGAAGAAATTTCCTCCCCAAGTGAAAACGGTGAACATGATATACGCAACCCATATCCCCAAGCGGGAACGGAAGTGTGCACTCAGGGACGTCTACGCGATGGAGCTAGTTGCCCCAAAATTCAACCCATGGTCTTCTTGTCCAATCACTTTTGATCACAGGGACCACCCCGCTAGTATCCGTCATGGCGGTTCTGTCGCATTGGTCCTTGATCCTATCATTGACGGATTCCACCTCACTCGAATCCTTATGGACGGTGGCAGCAGCCTGAGCCTGCTTTATCAGGATACGGTGCACAAAATGGGTATAGACACCTTGAGGATCAAACCCACAAAAACCACCTTCAAAGGTGTCATACCAGGTGTAGAGGCCTGTTGCACAGGCTCAATCACACTGAAAGTGGTCTTCGGATCTCTGGATAACTTCCGAAGCGAAGAGTTAATCTTCGATATTGTCCCCTTCCGCAGTGGCTATCACGCACTACTTGGATGAATCGCATTCGCTAGATTCAATGCGGTACCGCATTATGCATACCTCAAGCTCAAAATGCCAGGACCTCGCGGGGTTATAATAGTTAACGGAAACACAGAACGCACGCTCCGCACGGAGGAGCACACTGTAGCCCTTACAGCAGAAATGCAAAGCAGCCTTTTGAGGCAAACCGCCGATTCGGCGACAAGGTCCACAGACACATTCAAGCGAGTCCGGAATAACCTGCAATAGAATCGCCAGGCGCGTTTAGAGCTTTCCTAGCAATTCGGCCTCCGTCCTAGTCCCAGTCAAGCGACGAAATTTACGCCGCGCGTACATAACTACGCACTAAAGATACCATGGGTATAGGCGGAGGCACGGCTATGGCGCGTCCCATAATGCGGTTCAATCGCCTCAGGACCAGTATATCTTTATCATTTTCTTCCTTTTAGGACCCTATTCTTTGGAGGCCCTCTCCGATAGCTAGATCATCGGACCCATCATGGGAGGGAAGCACCAAGGGAGCAAGAAGCTTTGACGTACAAGGGAATACCCAGGTGGTCTCTCATACCGATCGTTATACCTGTTTTACATACCCACACGCAGCTCGCCCTTGGATCGGACATGTCAGATAGTCCTATTTTTTCTTATTGTACTACTTATACACATACGCTTTGACGTGTCCTATAAATAACAATGCACATCGTCAGCTTATTATTACATTTCTTCATCTTCTTCTTTTTTCTTCCTTGTTTGTCTATTGACGACAAGTTGCTCACGTACATTCTGGTACGTCCAGTACGCCATGGGCTTCAGTGTACCCCATAACACGGCAAGAAAAGTACAAACACTTTCGACAGTGCGGCACCCCGAACTTATAGTATTATATGCATACGCTCTGAATCATCTCTTGGGTCAATAGTTGGGTTTTCCCGGCTCCCATGTTTTGGTGCCTTACGTTCCGCTATATCGGCTAAGGTAGCACTGGGAGAACTACTGCGATTGTGTCCTGGTTCTTCCAGACGAGCACCTCAGTAGAGAAAGCCAAAAACTAACTGTCATGATGCGGCGAGAGCTGGTCGCTGTTCGAGAGGTCCCAAATCCCTAAAGATTTTTTCCGCTTCAGGCGAGGAGTCGGCCTTGTCCGATTTAGGCGTTCATAGCGCCCCAAGTTCGGCCTTCCGAATACTAGGGGCTTCACCAAAATTTAAAATTGTAGACTTCTATGGCTAAGTGAGAGCGATAAAGCCTTATAGTCCGATTGCCTAGTTCGTTGTGCTGAACACCACCTTCGAAGGACCCAAAACTGGGATAAAGAGTGATCAGATTTATTCCGAACACCTCAGTACTAGCTACATGGGGGCAGAAGCCGACGACTGGCCAACTCTTAGATTTTATAAACGACCGCACAGAAGGTAATATTTTAAATCAACAAGCGTTATATAGCGCAGACGAACTCATTTTCATATTACAGGATCACATGAGTACATTCATTCAAATATTACATCCTTAGAACATTCCTCCACCACAAGGCGAGCACCCTTCAGGACACTGTCATAATAATTTTCAGGGCGGCGATGCTCCTTGCCCTCCGGCGGCACCTCCGTCACCAGCTTCTCGGCGTCCATCTTCGCCCAGTGCACTTTCGCTCGGGCAAAAGCCCTGTGCGCACCCTCAATGCAGACGGACCGCTTTATGACTTCAAGCCGTGGGCAGGCATTCACAAGCCGCCTCACGAGGCCGAAGTAGCTGCCAGGCAGGGGCTCGCCAGGCCACATCCGGACTATGAGGCCCTTCATGGCCTGTTCGGCCGCCTTGTGGAGCTCGACCAATTGCTTCAACTGGTCGCTCAAGGGCATCGGATGTTCGGTCCCAGTATACTGAGACCAGAACAACTTCTCCGTCGATCTCCCTTCCTCGGACCGGTAAAATTCCGCGGCATCGAACACACTGCGGGGAAGATCTGCGAACGCTCCTGGAGAGCTCTGAACTCGGGTAAGTAAAAGGAAAGTTTCCTTCACATGCTTGCTTTGCATAATGAATTCCTTACCCGCCGCTATCTTCTGGACCGCCTGAAGCTCCTGGAGGGCCTTGTGGGCTTCGGCCTTGGCACTTTTTGCGTTCTCAAGGGCCTTCACAAGCTCAGACCCTTGCATCTTAGAGTCACACTCCAAGGAATCGTATTTTTTGATGAAATCCTGGAGCTCTTGCTGCACCTCGCCGACTCGAGCTTGTTGCTTCTCGCGCTCGGTGCGCTCCTTGGCCGCTTTGTCTTCGGCCTCGGACAACGCCTCCTTCAGGGCCGCCACTTCGGTCGTGGCCCCTAGCAAAATTCATGATGATCCTGTGACTTAACAACCACATTCCTTTTTATTCCTTATCAATATACGGACGGGTATTACTTACCTTTGTTCTCTTCGAGCTGCCTCTTGGTAAGGCCGAGCTCTTTCTCGGACCGCTCAAGGTCCCGCTTCAATGCGGAGACCTCCATAGTGCGAGCGGCAGCGGCCAGCAGCGAAGCCTGCTTATTCACATAAGACACATTCTGATTAGACTCCTGTGATTATTATTTGATCCTCTGTTCGGCCTTTCTTTGCGAACGCCAAACAGAGCATCAGGGGGTACTGTCTATGCTATAGCATTTTCTTATAAATTGATTACTTACCTCAAAGCCTGTTAAGAGGCTGGCACAGGCTTCAGTCAGTCCGCTTTTAGCGGACTGAACCTTCTCTACCACCGCACTCATGACAGTGCGACGCTCTTCGTCAATGGAAGCGCCACGAAGCGCTTCCAGCAAGTTGTCCGGTGCCTCTAGATGGATAGAGGCCATCGGCACAGATGGCTCACCCCCCTTTGTCAGGGGTCACCCGACAGAGTCCGGAACCACGGGAGGTTCCGGCGCAGTATTCGGCCGGGGGCCGGACTTGCTGCCCCGTCCTTAGGGCCCACGGGAGCCTTGCCTCCCATGTGCCCGGCGTCTGGGAGGTCGCCTTGGGGCGCCCCCAGAACTACCTTCCCTTGGCTTGGTGCCCTTCGGGACAACACCTCGGCATCGTCCGTAGGGCGGGGGGAGGAGGCGGTCGGGAGCGAATCACTGTTCATCTCCGACAGGCCCAGAGACCCATCCGAAGAGGATACGTCGAGACGATCCTTGGGTGGGCTGCATGATCATGTTCGGCATGATAAGAAACAATAAAACGAAATATACCAAAACTGTTATGGTATCCGGATACTTACGACTTCGCCAGGGGCTTGTCCCTGGGCAACCACTCCTCATCATTGAACGCGGCCGTGGTGGAACGGTCCGGAAGGAGGGTTCTTCCCTTCTTGGACCCTTCGGCCTCCTCGGATGGGTCGTCCTTCCTTTTCTTATCCCCCCGGCTGGATGGGGAGAATTTTCCTCTTCCTCCTCCTCGTCTTCGTGGGAGGAGGGCGTCTCGGTGTTATCGGATGACGATTCTGATACAACCTTGCGCCGGAGACCTTTCCTGGTCCCCGCGGCCTTCTTCTTGGCCTTCTTCTCCGGCGCCTCGTAGGGCGCCGGAACCAGCATCTCCATCAGGAGAGTACTTGCTGGATCCTCAGGCAGCGGGGCCGGACAGTCGATCCGCTCCGCTGTCGCGACCCATTCCTGTCAAAAATGTGGAGGCTCAGATCCCTCACATAATTATACTAGGGAAAGAAACACCTTATGAGATATAAGGAGCTTATCAGATTAGCAGGGCGCTTTGCACTGAGTCCGCGGTCCTCGGTAAGGGGAAGAGGTACCTCGGCATACTTGAACAGCACCCTCCAGATGTCCTGGTGTGTCATGTCGAAGAGCTCTCGCAGCGTCTGGTGCTTTGCTGAGTCGAACTCCCACATATTGAATGCCCATCTTTGACACGGGAGGATCCGGCGGAAGAGCATGACCTGGACCACGTTGACAAGCTTAATTTTCTTGCTTATCATATTTTAATGCAGTTCTGGAGTCCGGTCAGCTCCACCGATGAACCCCAAGATAAGCCCTTCTCTTTCCAGGAGGTGAGCCGCATGGGGATGCCGGATCAGAATTCCGGGGGCGTCGCCCAGTTGATGTCGTGCGGCTCAGTGATGTAGAACCACCCCCGATTGCCACCCCTTTACGGTATCCACATAGGAGCCTTCAAGCTAGGTGACGTTGGGCATTTTTTCCACCATGGCGCCTCCGCACTCCGCTTGCTGGCCGACCACCACCTTCGGTTTAACATTGAAGGTCTTCGGCCACAGGCCGAAGTGGGGCTTGATGCGGAGGAAGGCCTCGCACACGAGGATAAACGCCGAGATGTTGAGGATGAAATTGGGGGCCAGATCATGGAAGTCCAGCCCGTAGTAGAACATGATCCCGCGAACGAATGGGTGGAGGGGAAATCCCAGCCCGCGGAAGAAATGGGTAAGGAATACAACCCTTTCGTGGGGCTCGGGGGTAGGAACGATCTGCCCCGCGCCTAGGAGCCGGTGTGCAATATCTGCGGCCAGGTATCCGGCTTCCCGAAGCTTCGTGATATTCTCCTCCGTGACGGAGGAGGCCATCCACTTGCCTCCCGCTCCGGCCATGTTCGGAGTGTTTTTGCGAAGAAAGATGCGAACTCGGGCGCTGGAGCTCGAGTGCGCGAGAATGGATGGGCAGGAGGAAGAAGGTGTGGGTAAAAAAGAGGAGTCCTTATCCCTTTATAAGGGCGGTATTAACTGCGTGCCTCCCCACTTGCCTGGTAAAACTAGCTTATTCCCCACGCGTCGTGATTGATGGCGCGGTTGGGTTACCCACACCCGTATTGATGAGAATCTCGTAATAAGGGGACACGATCTCTGCTTTGGCAAGACGTGCCAAGAAAACCGCCTCGCAATATGTGCAGTAGCTGGTTAAGAAAAACCCTTCGAATAATAACCGGAGCCATGGCGTGGTGTCACGTTATGAAAAGTTGTCAGCAGATTAGATTTGTGGAAACAATATACTCTCTACGGTGGTATGTGGAATTTGTTTTGCAGAGCCGGACACTATCCTTGTGTTCAAAATATTCTATGGAGTATTCGGGGGAGGAACCCGCCTTGCAATGCCGAAGACAATCTGCGTGCCGGACTCGTCGTCATTGAAGCCTGGTTCAGGGGCTACTGAGGGAGTCCTGGATTAGGGGGTCCTCGGACAGCCGGACTGTTGGACTATGAAGATCCAAGATTGAAGACTTCGTCCCGTCTCCGGATGGGACTCTCCTTTGCGTGGAAGGCAAGCTTGGCGATTCAGATATCTAGATCTCCTACCTTATAACCGACTATGTGTAACCCTAGCTCCCTCCGGTGTCTATATAAACCAGAGGGTTTAGTCCGTAGTACAACAACAATCATACCATAGGCTAGCTTCTAGGGTTTAGCCTCTTCGATCTCGTGGTAGATCAACTCTTGTAATACTCATATCATCAAGATCAATCAAGCAGGAAGTAGGGTATTACCTCCATCGAGAGGGCCCGAACCTGGGTAAACATTGTGTCCCCCACCTCCTGCTACCATCCGCCTTAGACGCACAGTTCGGGACCCCCTACCCGAGATCCACCGATTTTGACACCAACACCCTCCCCCCTCACATTAGGTTTGGCCGAGGTGAGAAGATTCGAGCTCAGCACGCGGGGGCCATGGAGGAGGTGCACGGCGAGGAGATTCTCGTCACTCGATGGTGAGGACATCGACACCGGTGCCGGGGGTGCACAACCGCCACCAAGGTTCGTGATGTGTCGGTCGATGACGTGACTCACTTGGCCCCTCTCTTCCGAACCCCAAGCCCTAACGCTGGTACTGACCCTATTAGTGTCCAGCTGCACGAGCTCGACGAGATGAGGTGCTGTCTCAAGGAGATGGAGGAGGAGACCGCTGCTGTTGGGGATATTACTATTAAGTATAAACCGGCCATGAGGGGTCGGGTTATGTTCACAAGGAGTTAGTCATGTTTGAAGCCCATGAAGATGAAAGGGATGGCGCTTTACGGAGGAGATATAACACGAAGACCCAGGGCCCAAAGGCAATTAGGGCCCGTAGATGTAAACCGCCATATTATATATAACTCATATTGTAAGATAGGGAAAGGTAGAAACCGAGTCGGACACGTTTATGATCCGGCCTCGGGATTCTGTAAACCGCCGGGCGTCGACCTGTGTATATAAAAGGACGACCCGGTGGCGGTTTAGGGACAACAGACAATAACTCGAGAACCAGGCAAAGCGGATTCGCTCCCTGGTCATCGAAACCCTAGAAATTCCATCACAACTGGACGTAGGCTTTTACCTTCATCGTAAGGGGCCGAACCAGTATAATTCCTCGCGTCCCTTGTCCGCTTTAACCCTTCAAGCTAACCCGTTGCGATGGCTCCACGACTAAGTCCTTTCACGAGGACATCTGCCGTGACAAAACCATGACAGTTGGCACCCACCATGGGGCTATCGCATGATGGTTTCGAGTTCTTGAAGGGCAGCTTCGAAGGACTCAAGGGATACGCTGTGGGCCGGATGACTAAGAGTCGTCGTGGCAAGCTCTACATTGACGATGCAGGATGGAGCCCCGAGGCCGGCTCAATTGAGTACGGGTACCGGGTCCCCTTTGGCAGAATTCACGTCTTCATCAGCAAGATCGGCGAACCGGGCCCTGAGCCGGACATCTGCACCGACATCATCGAGACGGCTCAGCGTGCAAGATCTGCCCAGGTTCAGCCCGCCGTAAAGCGCCCTTCATAGGTGTCATCCATGGAGCGGAATATGAGGATAGATCGGCATCTGGCGGCGAAACCATTGTCTACTCTGATGACGAGTCTTCAACTGGAGAGACCGAGTCACTTTATCAGCTGCAGGATGGCCGGGTTAGTGGTGGTTCCGATGGCGACAGTATTCCGGACCCCCTTGATCCGCCGAGTCGGGTCGCGGTCTTCATGGCCAGTACACAATCAGCGCAACACTCTTCCACCGCAGCAGCAATGATCTCTGGTTCAGTAGCGGCAACACCAGCTGGGGCAGGAGGATCGGCACCACCGCCGGCTCAAGTTTTGTCCGATTTATTTGACACAATGGCAACATTGCTGACGGCCGTGGTTAACCTGGCAGATCAGGATGGGCATAACGCGGAAGTTGCAAAGGTGAAGGAACTTATAACTCAGGCTAAAGCGGACCTGGCGGCAGAGAACACCAGGATGGCTACAGAGTGGGCCGAGTTAGAGGCTCGGGCTTACCGGCTTATGCTGGATCAGAGTGCATCAGATGATGTCATGAGGAGAAGATACCGGTCGCACCTTCTGCCGGTTTTTGAGGCAAGAAATCTCTTTAACACGCCAGGAGCAGGCACCAGCAACCAGCCAGTGGTAAACTGGGTGGAAGCGCCTGGGACCGGAGCACTGGTTCAGCCACGCGCGATGGATCTGCCCCCTCAGCCTCGTCAGAACGATGTCCCATCACGACACGTCTCAACGCCTCCGGATCATTACTCTAACCCATTGGATAACATCGTTGCTGCCGCTTCACGATTGGCGGCTCTCCTGATTGATGGCGAGTCCCCAGTAGCAGTTGAAACATGACGGGCTAGGGAGCTCCTTCAGACGGCCTTGACTCAGCAGCAGGCTTATTCATATAGTCGTGAAAGGATTCATTCTACTCCTCGCCCGAGCCGGAGCTACATCAGGCATATCGATGAACTGGCCGTATCAAGCAGTGCACGGAATTGTAATCCGCCCCGTGGCCTGATATGTCTCCGTCGTATCTATAATTTTGTATTGTTCCATGCCAATATTATTCAACTTTCATATACTTTTGGCAACTTTTTATACTATTTTTGGGACTAACATACTGATCCGGTGCCCAGTGTCAGTTCCTGTTTGCTACATGTTTTTTGTTTTGCAGAATATCCATATCAAATGGAGTCCAAACGGAATAAAAACTGACGGAGATTTTTTTAGAATATATATGATTTTTGGGAAGAAAAATCCACGCGATACGGTGTCCGAGGTGGCCACGAGGCAGGGGCGCGCCTGCCCCCTGGGCGCGCCCTGACCCTCGTGGGCCACCCGTAAGGCGGTTGATGCCCTTCTTTCGCCACAAGAAACTAATATCAGGATAGAAATCATGTTAAAATTTCAGCCCAATCGGAGTTACGGATCTCCGGGAATATAAGAAACGGTGAAAGGGAAGAATCTAAGAACGCAGAAACAGAGAGAGACAGAGAGACAGATCCAACCCCTACCACCACTTTTCCACACTCGCTATATTTACTTTATTGTTTCTTTATCTAAACAGCCCCTACTTTTTATTTACGTACTATTTATTATCTTGCAAACGTATCCAACAACACCTACAAAGTACTTCTAGTTTCATACTTGTTCTAGGTAAAGCGAACGTCAAGCGTGCGTAGAGTTGTATCTGTGGTCAATAGAACTTGAGGGAATATTTGTTCTACCTTTAGCTCCTCGTTGGGTTCGACACTCTTACTTATCGAAAACTGTTGCGATCCCCTATACTTGTGGGTTATCAAGACCTTTTTCGGGCGCCGTTGCCGGGGAGCAATAGCGTGGGGTGAATATTCTCGTGTGTGCTTGTTTGCTTTATCACTAATTAATTTTTATTTGATGTTCTTAGTTGTTCTCTATCTTTAGTTATGGATATGGAACACGAAATACCAAAAAAATTAGGTGTACTTGCTACTCATGGAGATGGGGAACCTCCTAAAACCCTCGATGCTGGTTATGTGAAAAATATTATGTACTACTTTGATAATCCTGAGAAACCCCCATTCAATTATGTAATGGGAGTAACGTTGGATCAACGTGAATACTTTAGGGATTACCGCTTGACACAAAAAGGGAAACTATTATGGGATCAAATTCATATATTGAATTGGTATGCTAGGCAACTATGCTTGAGATATGATTATACTTGTTGCTCTAGGATGAAGGCTCCACACCTTCCCTTTTCATGCAAATTTAATGATAATAAGACCTTAGCTTCTTATGCTAATGCTATATATGATTACTATGATGTGGAACAAATAGAAGAATTTGTTGCTTTTATGGGTGCTTATGAAATTGAATCTATGTTTAAAGAGTTTGAAGATTTTGATGATGCTGTTTATAGACCTGAAAATTTAGCTATCCTGAAATATTTTTATGAGAATTATGAATACAATTATGAAATTAATGCGCTTATTAAGAAATACGCCACTGTCCAAGAAGAGACTAATATTTTGCAGGAATCTATGGAAGAAGTTGATGAAACTGTGAGCTCATTGGATGAAAAAGATGAGGAGGAGAGCGAAGAACAAAAGGAGGAAGAGCGGATTAGCTACCCGTGCCCACCTTCTAATGAGAGTAACTCTTCAACTCATACATTGTCTAATTCCCCTTCGTGCTTACCGAAGGATGATTGCTATGATGATTGTTATGATCCCGTTGATTCTCTTGAAATATCCCTTTTTGATGATGCTTGCTATGCTCGTGGCCAAGATACCAATATGAATTATGCTTATGGAGATGAACTTGCTATAGTTCCTTATGTTAATCATGAAATTGTTGCTATTGCACCCATGCATGATAGTCCTATTATCTTTTTGAATTCTCCCGACTACACTATATCGGAGAAGTTTGCACTTATTAAGGATTATATTGATGGGTTGCCTTTTACCGTTGCACATGATGATTTTGATGAAAATAATATGCATGTGCTTGCTGCTCCTACTTGCAATATGAGAGGGGAACTATATCTCCACCTCTCTATGTTTCCAATATGATAAAATTGCAAGAAACTGTTTATACTATGCATTGGCCTTTACTATGTGTGCATGAATTGTTCTTTTATGACATGCCGATGCATGGGAAGAGAGTTAGACTTCGTTGTTGTATGATATATGTTACCTTGTGCTCACTACTAAATTACAAATCATTGTTAATTAAAATTGGCTTTGATATACCTTGGGATCCGGGTGGATTCATTACTTGAGCACTATATGCCTAGCTTAATGGCTTTAAAGAAAGCGCTGCCAAGGAGACAACCCGAAAGTTTTAGAGAGTTATTTATTTCTGTTGTGTGATTTTATAAAGTTTAGAAATAAAAATAATGTGCCAACGTTTGCCTTTAGGATGTTTACATTTGCTTGATGGTTTGTACGGTGCAGGACAGAAACTTTGGCTGTAGTGAGAGATTTTACATTTTTTTTCTGGAACGTCAAATGGTTCTGATTCTTTTTGAACTGTCTTCCTATGCAAATTTTTTATTTTTCATAATTTTGGTAGAATTTTTAAAGTATCAGAAGTATGGTGAATGTTCAGATTATTACAGACTGTTCTGTTTTAGACAGATTCTGTTTTTGATGCATAGTTTGCTTGGTTTGATGAAACTATCAATTTATATTAGTGGAATAAGCCATGAAAAAGTTATATTACAGTAGACACGATGCAAAAACAAAATATGAATTGGTTTGCAACAGTACTTAGAGTAGTGATTTGCTTTATTATACTAACGGATCTTACCGAGTTTTCTGTTCAAGTTTTGTGTGGATGAAGTGTTCGATGATCGAGAAGGTCTCGATGTGAGAAGAAAGAAGAGAGGCAAGAGCTCAAGCTTGGGGATGCCCGAGGCACCCCAAGTAAATATTCAAGGAGACTCGACCGTCTAAGCTTGGGGATGCCCCGGAAGGCATCCCCTCTTTCTTCAACAAGTATCGGTATGTTTTTGGATTCGTTTCGTTCATGCGATATGTGCAATCTTGGAGGGTCTTTTGCATTTAGTTTTCACTTTTCTTTTATGCACCATGCTGGTATGAGATAGTCCTTGGTTGATTTATAGAATGCTCTATGCACTTCACTTATATCTTTTGAGTATGGCTTTATAGAATGCTTCATGTGCTTCACTTATATCATTTGAAGTTTGGATTGCCTGTTTCTCTTTACATAGACAACCGCCATTTGTAGAATGCTCTTTTGCTTCACTTATATTTGTTAGAGCATGGGCATATCTTTTGTAGAAAGAATTAAACTCTCTTGCTTCACTTATATCTATTTAAAGAGATGACAGGAATTGGTCATTCACATGATTAGATATAAAATCCTACATAAAACTTGTAGATCACTGAATATGATATGTTTGATTCCTTGCAATAGTTTTGCGATATAAAGATGGTGATATTAGAGTCATGCTAGTGGGTAGTTGTGGATTAGTAGAAATACTTGTGTTGGGGTTTGTGATTCCCTTAGCATGCACGTATGGTGAACCGTTATGTAACGAAGTTGGAGCATGAGGTATTTATTGATTGTCTTCCTTATGAGTGGCGGTCGGGGACAAGCGATGGTCATTTCCTACCAATCTATCCCCCTAGGGGCATGTGTAGTAGTACTTTGCTTCGAGGGCTAATAAACTTTTGCAATAAGTATGTGAGTTCTTTATGACTAATGTTGAGTCCATGGATTATACGCACTCTCACCCTTCCATCATTGCTAGCCTCTCTAGTACCGCGCAACTTTCGCCGGTACCATAAACCCACCATATACCTTCCTCAAATCAACCACCATACCTGCCTATCATGGCATTTCCATAGCCATTCCGAGATATATTGCCATGCGACTTCCATCATCATCATATACATGACTTGAGCATTCATTGTCATATTGCTTTGCATGATCGTAAGATAGCTAGCATGATGTTTTCATGGCTTGTCCGTTTTTTGATGTCATTGCTACGCTAGATAATTGGACATCCCAGTACACCACCGGAGGCATTCATATAGAGTCATATCTTTGTTCTAGATATCGAGTTGTAATATTGAGTTGTAAGTAAATAAAAGTGTAATGATCATCATCATTAGAACATTGTCCCATGTGAGGTTATCAAAATAAAAGTGGCCAAAGAATCCCCCCCAAAAAAGGAGAGAGGCCAAATAAGACCACAACAAAAAAGAAAAAAAAAGAAAAAAAATGAGAGAAAAGGAGAGAAGGGGCAATGTTACTATCCTTTTACCACACTTGTGCTTCAAAGTAGCACCATGCTCTTCATATAGAGAGTCTCTTGAGTTATCACTTTCATATACTAGTGGGAATTTTCATTATAGAACTTGGCTTGTATATTCCAACGATGGGCTTCCTCAAATGCCCTAGGTCTTCATGAGCAAGAAAGTTGGATGCACACCCACTTAGTTTCAGTTTGAGCTTTCATATACTTATAGCTCTAGTGCATCTGTTGCATGGCAATCCCTACTCACTCACATTGATATCTATTGATGGGCATCTCCATAGCCCGTTGATACGCCTAGTTGATGTGAGACTATCTTCTCCTTTTTGTCTTCTCCACAACCACCATTGTATTCCACCTATAGTGCTTTGTCCATGGCTCACGCTCATGTATTGCGTGAAGGTTGAAAATGTTGAAGCGCGTTAAAAAGTATGAAACAATTGCTTGGCTTGTCATCGGGGTTGTGCATGATGTGAGTATTTTGTGTGAAGAAGATGGAGCATAGCCAAAGTATATGATTTTGTAGGGATAACTTTCTTTGGCCTTGTTATTTTGAAAAGACATGATTGCTTTATTAGTGGGCTTGAAGTATTATTGTTTTTATGTCAAATGATAGACTATTGCTTTGAATCACTCGTATCGTAATATTCATGCCATGATTAGACATATGATCAAGATTATGCTAGGTAGCATTCCACATCAAAAACTATCCTTTTTATCATTTACCTACTCGAGGACAAGCAGGAATTAAGCTTGGGGATGCTGATATGTCTCTATCGTATCTATAATTTTTGATTGTTCCATGCCAATATTATTCAACTTTCATATACTTTTGGAAACTTTTTATACTATTTTTGGGACTAACATATTGATCTAGTGCCCAGTGTCAGTTCCTGTTTGCTGCATGTTTTTTGTTTCGCAGAATATCCATATCAAACGGAGTCCAAACGGCATAAAAACTGACGGAGATTTTTTGGAATATATATGATTTTTGGGAAGAAAAATCCACGCGAGACGGTGCCCGAGGTGGCCACAAGGCAAGGGGCGCGCCCTTGACCCTCGTGGGCCACCCGTAAGGCGGTTGATGCCCTTCTTTCGCCGCAAGAAAGCTAATTTCTGGATAGAGATCGTGTTAAAATTTTAGCCCAATCGGAGTTACGGATCTCCGGGGATATAAGAAACGGTGAAAGGGAAGAATCTGAGAACGCTGAAACAGAGAGAGACAGAGAGACAAATCCAATCTCGGGGGGGGGGGGGGGCTCTCACCCCTCCCGTGCCATGGAGGCCATGGACCAGAGGGGAAACCCTTCTCCCATCTAGGGAGGAGGTCAAGGAAGAAGAAGAAGGAGGGGGGCTCTCTCCCCCTCGCTTCCGGTGGCACCGGAGTGCCACTGGGGGCCATCATCATCACCGCGATCTACACCAACATCTCCATCACCTTCCCCCTCTATCTATAGCGGTCCACTCTCCCGCAACCCGCTGTACCCTCTACTTGAACATGGTGCTTTATTCTTCATATTATTATCCAATGATGTGTTGCCATCCTATGATATCTGAGTAGATTTTTGTTGTCCTATCGGTGGTTGATGAATTTCTATGATTGATTTAATTTGCTTATGGTCATGTTGTTGTCCTTTGGTGCCCATCATATGATTGCGCGCGTGGATCACACCCTAGGGTTAGTTGTATGTTGATAGGACTATGTATTGGAGGGCAAGAGTGACAGAAGCTTCAACCTAGCATAGAAATTGATGCATACGGGATTGAAGGGGGACCAATATATCTTAATGCTATGGTTGGGTTTTACCTTAATGAACATTAGTAGTTGCGGATGCTTGCTAATAGTTCCAATCATAAGTGCATAGAATTCCAAGTCAGGGATGACATGCTAGCAGTGGCCTCTCCCACATAATACTTGCTATCGGTCTAGTAAAGTAGTCAATTGCTTAGGGGCAGTTTCATAACCCCTACCACCACTTTTCCACACTCGCTATATTTACTTTATTGTTTCTTTATCTAAATAGCCCCTACTTTTTATTTATGTACTCTTTATTATCTTGCAAACCTATCCAACAACACCTACAAAGTACTTCTAGTTTCATACTTGTTCTAGGTAAAGTGAACGTCAAGCGTGCGTAGAGTTGTATCGGTGGTCGATAGAACTTGAGGGAATATTTGTTCTACCTTTAGCTCCTCGTTGGGTTCGACACTCTTACTTATCGAAAACTGTTGCGATCCCTATACTTGTGGGTTATCATGGCCATAACCCGGCGGGTGGCGGTGGCAATGCTCATGATGTAGTGGATCACGCTAGGGCACGTCGAGAGGCCGAGTTAGAGGCGCAGCATGAGGCCCGCCAACTCACTCTGGTTCGTCCAACAACGTCGGTGGAACCAGGGGTTACCTCCAGTTCTTTGGGGGTACCATGTCTCGTCCCAACACTGCGTAATGTACGGCTACCCAAGGATTTCAAAGTCCCGCGCAAGGTGCCGAATTACACTTCCGATTTATCCCCCTAGTCATGGGTGGAAAGCTATGAGATGCAATGGAGATGCTGGATGTGGATGAGGCGGCGTGTGCCAAATACTTTACCATGATGTTGGAGGGAACAGCTCGCACATGGCTGAAAAACCTGCCGGCCAACTCCATTGGGTCGTGGGCTGAGTTAAGGGCCCGGTTCATCCAGAATTTCAAGGATACGTGTAAACAGCCCATGTCAATCATGGATTTAGCTGCCTGTGTCCAAGAGGAAGGAGAATCAACAACCCGTTGGGTGCGCCAGGTTTCAGAGATTTTGCATTCATTAGACCGCATCAACGCTGACACAGCAGTTCTAACATCGAAAGGCAATTGCCGGTTTGCACCCCTGAAGCTGAAGTTGGGATGACTCAAACGCCATTGCAATGACATGGGAACACTTATGGCGGCTCTGGTGAAGTATGCCGACTCCAATAGTACCAAGGACCCCGAGTCTGATGACGACAAGACAGGGAAGGGAAAGAAGAGCAGCAGCACCAACGGGCAGCGGCATAACCCGACAGGTCATGGGAACAACGGTAAACGCAAGGCGGATAATAGCTTGGACCTTGTGGCTAACACCAACACCCAGGATAACGGTCAGCGGCGTAAGGGTAAACTGCCCCAGCGGGGTGGAGGGTCAGGCCCCAATCTTGAGCACCTGTTAAATCAGCCTAGCCCAAAGCACAGATCGAAGGAGAGGCCAGCAACACATCTTTGGAAGGATTTCTTCATTATGCGGGAGTTCAAAAATTCAAATCTCTTTCAATATGACAATGGACCGCCCGGTGGTTCAGGAGGCGGTTTCCATGGGCCGGGTTATGGTGGTGGCAGTTTCGGTTCAGGATTCCAAGGCAACCAAACCGGACATGGCAATCAAAGCAGTCAGGGCAACCAGGGAGGTTATAACCATCAGGGGAATGAACAGCAGCAGCAATCGGGTTATCAGAGCAATCCAAAGCTGTTGAATAGTGGGCAGTGTCATGTTTTCACCACTAGCTTATGTAAGCATGATCAGAAGCTTCATAAAAGGGCCGTGAGTTCCGTTGAACCGGCTGTACCTCGTTATCTGCGCTGGTCTGAACAGCCCATTTTGTGGAGTCGAGAGGATCATCCACCCCGGGTTGATAATCTGGGTCATCTAGCCTTAGTGGTGGCACCTCGGGTTGGGGGGTATAAGTTCACCAAGGTGCTTATGGATGGAGGAAGCAATATCAATATCCTTTACTATGAAACATTCCGTCGCATGGGATTGACAGATAAGAATCTTAAACCATCGAACACCGTTTTTCATGGTATAGTGCCCGGTAAATCGGCATACCCAGTTGGCAAGATAGCCCTAGAGGTTGCTTTTGGGGATGATCATGATTCAAGATCAGAGGTGTTGACTTTTGGAGTGGTGAAAATCAAGAGTCCATATCATGCCATGTTCGGACGGCCGGCTTATGCTAAGTTCATGGCAAGACCTTGTTATGTTTATCTGCAGCTTAAGATGCCGGGTCATAAGGGGACCATCACAGTGCATGGAAGCCGGAAGATTGCTTTGGAATGTGAAGAGGGTGATGCGGCTTATGCTGAGTCGGTTTGTGCTACAGAGGAGCTGAAGTTTTATAAGGACAATGTTGATCCGGCAGATATGACTTCTCTGAAAAAGCCAACTACAGAGCATGATCCGGCACTGAAATTTAAATCGGCTGAGGAGACTAAGCTAGTTGACTTTGTTCCTGGTGATTCACCCAAGCAGTTCAGCATCAGTGCTAACCTAGATCCGAAATAGGAAAGCGCGCTCATCGGGTTCATCCATGAGAACCGGTACATCTTTGCATGGAAGCCTTCTGACATGCCAGGTGTATCGAGGGAACTCGCTGAGCACACTCTTAACATAGATCCTAAGTTTAAACCGGTCAGGCAATTTCTCTGCCGCTTCAACGAGGAGAGGCGTGAGGCTATTGGTGAGGAAGTAGCCCGGCTTTTGGCAGCAGGGTTTATTGTGGAGGTCTTTCACCCTGAGTGGCTAGCTAATCCGGTGTTGGTACTTAAGAAAAATGGCACTTGGCGCATGTGTGTGGACTACATAGACTTGAACAAGGCCTGTCCAGCTGACCCCTTTGCCCTCCCTCGTATCGATCAAATTATTGATGCTATGGCAGGTTGTGACCGTTTGTGTTTTCTGGATGCTTATTCTGGTTATCATCAGATCAAAATGGCAGTTAAGGACCAGGAGAAGACAGCTTTCATAACTCCATTTGGAGCCTTCTGCTATGTATCTATGCCTTTTGGGCTCAAAAGTGACCAGGCGACTTATCAGCGCTGTGTCCAGAATTGTATTCATAAATAGATTGGGCGCAATGTTCATGCTTATGTGGATGATATTGTGGTGGAGTCCAGAAAGGAGGAAACATTGATAGATGACTTGAAGGAAACTTTTGATAACCTCCGGGTTTATAAGATGATGCTTAATCCGGCCAAATGTGTCTTTGGTGTACCGACAGGCAAGCTCTTGGGTTTTCTGGTATCTAACAGGGGCATTGAAGCTAATCCAGAGAAGATCACAACTATCACATCCCTGGCTAAACTGGCGTGTATCAACGATGTTCAGCGTTTGGTGCGCCAGATTGCAGCCTTAAGCCAGTTTATTAGTCGCCTTGGGGAGAAGGCTATCCCCTTATATCAGATGCTAAAGAATATGGATGACTTCGTCTGGAGTGATGCTGCTGATAAAGCGTTTGAGGACTTGAAGAGACAGTTAGCCAAGCCACCTATCCTTGCGGCTCCAGTCGATAAAGAGCCCTTATTGCTATATGTGGCTGCTAATGCCCGGGCTGTTAGTGTGGTTATTGTTGTGGAGCGCAAGGAGGCTGGAAAAGAGTATCCGGTTCAACGGCCGGTTTATTATATCAACGAGGTGCTTATTGAGTCCAAACAGAGATACCCACATTGGCAGAAGCTAGTGTATGGGGTTTTCATGGCAAGCCGGAAGCTCAAGCATTATTTTCAGGGTCATCCTATCATAGTGGTCAGTTCAGCCCCCTTGGGAGATATCATCCAAAATAGAGAGGCAACTGGCCGGATTGCCAAATGGGCTATTGAGGTTGGACCCCCACGGGTTAAAATATACGCCTCGCACAGCAATCAAATCCCAAGCACTTGTAAACTTCATCAATGATTGGACAGAGTTGCATGCACCGGAGGAAAATCCAGACAACACTTATTGGACTATTTATTTTGATGGGTCCAGACAATTGGAGGGCTCGGGGGCTGGAGTCATATTAACTTCCCCACGAGGTGATAAGTTTTGTTATGTTCTCCGTTTAATGTTCCCTTGCACTAACAATGCAGCTGAGTATGAGACCTTGCTCCATGGTCTTTGGATGGTGAAGGAGATGAATTTAAGCCGGTTTAAGTGCTTTGGTGACTCGGACCTGGTGGCTCAACAGGTGTCTGGCACTTGGGATTCCAAGGATCCACTCATGGCGGCGTATAGACGAGAGGTGGACACAGTGGATGGTCATTTCAAGGGTTATCAGGTTGATCATATAGACCGGTGAAAGAATGAAGCGGTAGATGCTTTGAGTCGCTTAGGCTCTCAACGTAAACCGGTGCCACCCAATACCTTTCTAGATGTGCTGCATAATCCGTCAGTCAAGATAACTACGAAGGAGGATTTGGCTGTGCCTGACCTGGAGGCTCAATTGGTGGCGGCTCTTCACGTTATTCCGGATTGGACGGTCCCATACCTGATATACATGAACCGGGGCGAGTTACCGGACGATGAAACTTTGGCCCGACAAATAATCCGGCGATCCAAGTCAATGACCATTGTCAATGGAGAGCTGCATCATTGCAACGTAACAGGGGCGTTTCAGCGTTGTGTGTCTCCTCAAGAAGGTTGTGAGATTTTGCGTGAGATCCACGAAGGAGATTGTGATCATCATGCCGGTTCAAAATCCTTGGTGGCTAAGGCCTTTCGTCACGGCTTCTATTGGTTGACGGATCATGCTGATGCTAAGGATTTGGTAAAGAGGTGTGACGGTTGTCAGAAGTTTGCACGCCGCACTCATGTTTCGGCTCAAGAATTAAGGATGATTCCAATCACTTGCCCGTTTGCAACTTGGGGGCTGGATATGGTTGGACCCTTTAAGAGGTCCAAGGATAAGAAGACCCACCTACTGGTGGCGGTTGATAAGTTTACCAAGTGGGTAGAGGCAGAGCCAGTCAGTAAGTGTGATGCGGCCACGGCGGTTCAATTCATCAAAAAGGTGATCTTCCGGTTTGGTTGTCCACATAGCATTATAACTGATAATGGTACTAATCTGTCCAAGGGTGCTATGGAACAATTTTGTCAACGTGAGCACGTCCGGCTTGACGTGTCCTCAGTAGCTCACCCCAATCTAATGGTCAAGCAGAGGGGGCAAATCAAGAGATTTTGGGAGGTATCAAACCCCGTCTTATGGTTTCTTTAAAGCGGACGTCGGGTTGTTGGGTAGAGGAGTTACCTTATGTGTTATGGAGTATCAATACCACACCGAACAGATCTACGGGTTACACGCCTTTCTTCATGGTTAACGGAGCATAAGCGGTTCTCCCTAGTGACATCCGTCATAACTCGCCCCGTGTGGCGGCTTATGTTGAAGTTGATAATGAGAAAGCATGTCATGACTCACTGGACCTGTTGGATGAGGAGCGTGATCTTGCAGCGGCACGTTCGGCGATTTATCAGCAAGATCTGCGACGTTATCACAGCCGCCGGGTTAAAACCAGAACTTTTCAAGAAGGCGATCTGGTGCTCCAGCTCATCCAGGATCAGACTGATATGCACAAGTTATCCCCACCTTGGTAAGGACCGTTTGTGGTCAGCAAAAATCTGCACAATGGATCATACTACCTTATCGATGTTCGAGAGCACAAAGACGCACGTAAATCGGAGGAGGAGACCCAGCGGCCGTGGAATATAGATCATCTTCGGCCTTACTATACTTGAGTCACAGGCTCTTCTTATGTACATAATTATGAAAATGTATATATTATGATCAATATAATAAACCGGAGCCTCAGCTAAAGCGGGGTCTCTGTTGATTTCACATCATGTGTGTTTACATGGGGGCTTCTGTTTATAAAGCGGAGTTCTACAGATCCGGCTTATAACACCACACATATAAAAGGAAGTCCCTAGGGGGCTTGGTCGTATTTGAACCATAGCTACGCCTCTTGATCGGCTAAGGGCCAGAGGGAAATCACTAGGGGGCTTGGTTGTATTCGCACCATAGCTACACCTCTTGATAGGCTTAAGGCCAAAAGGAAATTGTAACATCCCAAATTTTCAATTTGGAATGTTATACATTAGGTCATCATGCATATCATATTTTATTTTGCCTTTGGTTTTGATCCTAGAAAATCCTAAGCAACTCAAGGACCCACGGAGAGAGTTGGGGATTTCGTTATTTACATATTGAGTGTTCTCAAATTATGTAAACGGGATCATTTGATTTTATTTATTTTATCATCAATTATTTATATTACAAAAATATGAGAGAGGGAATAAAATGACTTTCCCAAAATATAGAAATATTGAGGATTTCATAAAAATCAAATAAGATTTATTTCGAAGTTTTTCGGTATTTTTATTTGAATTTAGGAAAAATGCGCGTTTTTCAAAGTTGTAGTTTGGGCCCAGATAAATGTTCACTTTATCGGGCTTGATTTTAGAAACCCGGCAAAATTTATTTCGTGATTTTTGGAGTTCGTTTAGTATTTCTTTTTATTTTTCTTCCGAGCGGAATTATAAAAAAAACGAAACCGACTATGGGCCGTACCTGAGCGGGACTCCGCCCGGGGCGCCTTTAAATAGCGAGGCGCCGGTGCCCCAGGCCCATAGCCGCGCCGCACCGAAACCCTAGCCCATAGCCGCCGCCACCGCCGCCGCCGGAGTTGCGCGCCGCCCGAGGTTCGCCGCCGCCTCGTATTCCGTGCTGTAAAAAAAATTCTGTTCATCGTTTTCTTTTTCATCGGATTTTCCATGGTTATTTTCTGATCGCGATTTCTGATCCGATTTTCGTTTTAGTATAACTTTTCGCTCGTTTATCGGAATCAGGCGATTCAAGCGCCTGGAGTTTCATCTCGAAACCCTCTTTCCGAATAATCAACTTAAACAAGTTTTTGCTACTGTAAAATTTGCCCTAGATCCAGATTACTAGAACGAAGTTGTTCTCTTTCGCCGTTTGATTTCTTTTGCTTCGTTCGATTTGATTCTTTTTTCCAACCAGGGTTCTTAAGTTGAACTTTCTGGTTAGATCTTCTATTTGAGTTTTACCTGTGCATTAGATGAGTACTTATTGTATGCTTGTTGTTTGTCTGCGATAGAATACCCGGAGTGCGCCGCCTGTTACTTCGAATCTCTAGGTTACGCGGATCATCAGCAAGGCAAGTAACACTTTGATCATACCTTTTTCTACAACCCAGTTTTATTGCATTAGATCAATCTTCACACACTGCATGATTAGGATCTAATTAAATTGTGGGATGGGTAGTAGATGAGGTAGTACCTATTACCTGTTTATTATCAAACCTTTGGGAGTTACTTCTACGTTTGCTTATTATGCCATGCTATGCTAGTAGACGTGGATTGGGTGAGTGAAATCCATGACAGATGTGAGATTGTTAATTAAGGGTTTATCTAAGGTGGCAACCTAACACACATCTGGGTGGATTGAGGCACCTGGGGTTTCCAGGAATTGCCTGTTTCTTTTGGACCGCCACCCAGGCTCAAAGGGATCATGAGATTATTCATACTAGAAACTTCTGTGTGCAGCCACAAGCCATTATGGGCTCTGGCATAGTTGACTAAGTTGTGCGAACTCTTACAGGGTAGACTAGCAGATGTAGGGGAAAGTAGGTGTACCAGTCTATCCGTCGTAAGGTGCTAGCACTTCTGAAAGACTGTGTCTCGGTCATCCGTTTCTCAAACACCATGTAGTGCGAGAAATCCAACGGAGGCGATCGAGTCTTGTGGGGAAAAGTGCGCAAACCTCTGCAGAGTGTAACAAACTAATCATGATTAGCTGTGTCCCCGGTTATGGACATCTTGAGTATCTAGTACCTGGATTATCATGTGAATCTCGACATGTTACCCTAAATTAATATTGTTGGGTTTTAATGATGTTACTTAATCGGGATTGAGAATGCTGTCAACCATTCTCAATGTTTAACAACCACCATGATAGTAATTAAATTTATTCCTTTGAAGTAGGGAAAAATTGGCTTTACGCAAAAACTGTAACCATAGAGCTTTCCACCAGCCAAATATGCATATAGTATAGTTGTTGCATTCCATTACTCTCTATGTGTTACCTTGCCAGCATATTCCATGTGCTGACCCGTTTCGGGCTGCAGCGTTAATGTTGCAGACTTTTCAGACGACGATTGAGGAGTTTTAGGTCGTGGTTCTATACTCAGTGATGCCGTTGGAGTTGATGGACTCACTTATCTTCCAAGCCTTTCGCTGTTATCGTTATTAGTTGGCCTTAAGCCATATTTATTGTAATAAGTTCTCTTTTGAGACACTCGATGTAATAAGTGTGTGACTGCTACTCTGCTATAAATCCTTCAAGTACTGTGTGGTGTCAGCATTACTGATCCAGGAATGACACCGGAGCACAGAGATCAGACTGGTTGAGGTCTAGTCGCTACAGAGATGGTATCAGAGCACACGCTGACTGTAGGACACGACCCTTAAGCTAAAGACCTAGATCACTACTCACTCTCTTCTCTTCTGACTTCTCATCTTTTCTACTCTTTAGGATGGCGGATGCAAGGAACAAGTTCACACAACCAGATGAGGATACACCCTTTGGACGCCACTTGAAGGAAGTCACTAGATACCTGAACATAGGAGTACCAAGCTTCACGGGAACCTACAACGCCACCTTACCTGAAGAAGAGCGCTGGATGATTCAAGTTCAAGTTCCAAGAAGGACGTTCATGCCAGTCACTGAGCCCATAGAGTTTTCTTTTGATGCACCAACTTGGAGTCTAGGAAAGAGCATGGCAGCTCACATCGCCATGGGACGCATTGGAGAAGTCTACCGCAAGGATCTTAAGGATACTATCTACCAGATTTGTGGGCGCCGAGATGAACACTGGGAGCTGATCAGCACCAGGAAAGATAGATCAATTGCAGCTTTTATTCAGGAGTTAAACCAGCACATTCGACGACAGGAGAATCAGATGTGCGCCGACATGATAGACCTGAAGAAGGCTAAGACTAGAATCAAGGAACTGGAGGAAGAACTCAAGGCTACACGCGAAGATTATGAAGAAGAAATTGAAGTATTGGTGGAGAAGAATGATGATCTAATTAAGAAGATTGGAATATTTATGGAAGGCCCGACACCAGTAGATGAAGACGAAGAACCCAAGGAGATTAGCCCGGAGGACTACATCATCATTGACGGCACCGACTTGGAACAAGATAGTAGCGATGATGACTATGTTGATGAAGCAGGAGCAGATATCATGGAGTCTACAACCGTAGAATATTTCTAGTAGACCACCTCATCAGTAGTAGTAGTCCACCATGTAAATATAGTAGTCCGAGCACTTTTGCGATAGCTAGATCGATTGTATGTCCTTGTTTGATTGTTTGAAGTGAATTGTTTGTTTTTGCCTCATGTGCATATGGGTAGTGTTTTCTCTTTAGACCCCCTCTATTCTTATATCTCATCTTTTCTAAAACCTTAGATGCCTCCGAGACGTGACCCCAGATTTGCCTTTCCGCCGGAGCTCACCCAGTTGATCCAGCAGCAGAACACCTTGATGCAGTTGCTAGTTCAGAATCAGAATCAGGGGAACAACAACAACAATCCACCACCACCACCTGTTGACCACTTAGCCCGTTTTCCTAGGCTGAATCCGTCGGTGTTTTCCAGTAGCACCGAGCCGATAGTAGCAGATGATTGGCTCCGCAAGATAGCTAGGGAGTTGACCACAGCAGGATGCGCAGATGCGGAGAAGGTGAAGTTTGCCGCACATCAGTTAGAAGGACCCGCAGCATCCTGGTGGGAGAATTTCACAGCCACCTTCCCAGTCGACACTGTCACATGGGACCAGTTTCAGCAGGCTTTTCGTACTGCCCATGTTTCAGCAGGAGCAATGGCCATGAAGAAGCGTGAGTTTTGTAACTTGTGCCAAGGAGGACGGATAGTTGGCCAGTATGTGGAGGAGTTTAGTAAGCTAGCACGATATGCCCCAGATGACGTTGCTTCGGATGCAGCTAAGCAGGAGAAATTCCTGGAAGGACTGAATGATGAGTTGAGTATGCAGCTGATGGTAGCCACCTTCAACAACTACCAGGAGTTGGTAGACCGTGCTCTTATGATTGAAGGGAAGCAGCAGCAAATTGAGAACTGCAAGAGGAAGTATGGACAAGATAAGTATAACTCAGGAGCTCAACAGAAGCCTCGTTTTACCCCTAGGCCAGGAGGACATTTTCAGCATACCCATGGAGTAGGTAGCTCGCACAATCACAATGGCACCAAGAATGGTAATGGGAATGGAGGAAGCAATGGCCAGAACCGCAGCACCCCATCAACCCCAGCCAAGAAGGACTTGAGCCACGTCACTTGCTATAAGTGTTCGAAGCCAGGACATTATGCAAATGACTGTCCTGAAGGACAAAACGGCAATGGAAGCTCTGGAAAGAAGCTGAACCCTTTCAACAGGGGATAGGTGAACCACGTTAATGTGGAGGAGGTTGAAGCTCAGCCCGATGCAGTAGTAGGTAAGTTTTTGGTTAAGTCATTTACTGCACTCGTTCTTTTTGATACTGGTGCATCACATTCATACATATCAAGGGGATTTGTGGAAAAGTATAGCCTGCCCACTAGGATTCTTAAAACACCTATGCTAGTAAGCTCACGAGGAGCAGAGTACATGGCGAGTCAAGGATGTTTTCAAGTGCCATTAAGTATAGGAAGGCATGTTTTCCCAACGGATTTAATTATTTTGGAATCCCAAGGTCTGGATGTGATTCTTGGTATGGATTGGCTGTCGATGTATGGAGGAAACATCGATTGCGCCAGTAAGACAATTTTGCTTACCACACCAGAAGGAAGAAGGATCAAGTATGTATCCCGGCATGTGCCAAAGAGGACACAAGTAAATTCCTTATCAGGAGTTGCGCAGGAGGAAGTACCAGTGGTAAAGGATTTTCCTGATGTATTTCCCGAAGAGTTGCCAGGCATGCCACCGGATAGAGATACTGAGTTTTTGATTGAGATATTGCCAGGCACTGGGCCAATATCAAAGAGACCCTATAGGATGCCAGCAAAAGATTTGGTGGAAATTAAGAGGCAGATTAAGGAGTTACTGGATAAGGGATATATTCGCCCAAGTTCTTCGCCTTGGGGATCACCAGTACTTCTAGTAGAGAAGAAGGATGGATCGTTAAGGATGGTTGTTGACTATCAAGGATTGAATGAAGTAACAATCAAGAACAAGTACCCGCTACCAATGATAAATGATCTGTTTGATCGATTGCAAGGAGCCAAAGTGTTTTCCAAGATCGATTTGCGATCAGGATACCATCAGTTGAAGATTCGAGAACAGGATATTCCGAAGACAGCTTTTACCACCAGGTATGGGCTGTATGAGTATACGTTATGTCATTTGGTCTGACTAACGCGCCTGCCTATTTTATGAACATGATGAACAAAGTGTTTATGGAGTTTTTGGATAAGTTCGTCGTATGTTCATTGATGATATGCTGGTATATTCGAAGAATGAAGAGGAGCATAAGGAGCATTTGCGTTTGGTACTTGGAAAGCTCAGAGAACATTAATTATATGCCAAGTTTAGCAAATGTGAGTTTTGGTTGAAGGAAGTAGGATTCCTCGGACACGTTATATCCGGAGAAGGTATAGCAGTAGATCCCGCTAAAGTTGAAACCGTGACCAAGTGGGAAGCACCAACAGCAGTTGGAGAGATCCGGAGTTTTCTTGGACTCGCAGGATACTACCGGAGATTTATTGGGAACTTCTCAAAGATCGCGAAACCTATGACGGAGTTGTTGAAAAGGTTACTAAGTTCAAATGGACTGAGGAGTGTGAGACAAGTTTCCAGGAGTTGAAGAACTGTTTGGTTACCTCACCAGTGTTGATTTTGCCAGATCAAACCAAGGATTATGAGGTGTATTGCGACGCTTCACGTCGAGGACTTGGAGTAGTGCTTATGCAGGAAGGAAGAGTTGTTTCGTATGCTTCATGACAACTGAAGCCCCATGAGTTGAATTACGCTACGCATGATTTGGAGTTAGCAGCCGTAGTGCATGCATTGAAGACATGGAGACATTTCCTCATCGGAAATCATTGTGAGGTGTACACGGATCATAAGAGTTTGAAGTACATTTTCACGCAGAAGGAGTTGAATCTCAGACAAAGGAGATGGTTGGAGCTCATCAAGGATTATGATATGAAATTGCATTATCATCCCGGGAAGGCTAATGTAGTAGCTGACACATTGAGCCGTAAGAGTCATGTCAATACACTAATGACGGGAGAAATACCCAAGGAGTTAGCAGAAAATTTTTGTGAACTATGTATGGAAATAGTTCCGAGAGGCTATGTAGCAGCGTTGGAAATCCAGTCAACTCTGATGAATAGAATCAGAGAAGCTCAGAAAACTGACAAGGAGATTGCTTCTATAAAGGAGAAAATGAAAGAAGGAAAAGCTAAAGGATTTCGTGAGGATGAGCACGACACCCTATGGTTTGAAGACCGTGTTTATGTACCCAATGACCCGGAGATCAGAAAGTTGATTTTTCAAGAGGCACATGATTCACCATATTCGATTCACCCAGGAAATACCAAGATGTATTTGGATTTGAAGGATATTTTTTGGTGGACCGGAATGAAAAAGGATATTGCGGAGTATGTAGCAGTTTGTGACGTATGTCAGAGAGTAAAGGCAGAGCATCAGAAGCCAGCAGGATTGTTGCAACCATTGCCGATACCCGAATGGAAGTGGGATAAGCTAGGCATGGATTTTATCACGGGATTACCAAGGACTCGTTCAGGCTATGACTTGATTTGGGTTGTAGTTGATCGATTGACGAAGGTAGCTCATTTCATCCCAGTAAAGACCACTTACACCAGTGCTAAGTTGGCAAAGATATACATGACCAGGATCGTATGTTTGCATGGAGTTCCGAGGAGCATCGTATCAGATAGAGGAACCCAGTTTACCTCAAAGTTCTGGAAGCAGTTGCATGAGACTTTAGGTACTAGGCTAGAATTTAGTACAGCTTTTCACCCGCAGACAGATGGGCAGACTAAGAGAGTCAATCAGATTTTGGAGGATATGCTGAGAGCTTGTGCGCTAGATTATGGATCTAGTTGGGACGATAATTTGCCATATGCAGAGTTTTCTTACAATAATAGCTATCAGACCAGTTTGAAGATGGCCCCTTTCGAAGCTTTGTACGGAAGGAGGTGCAGGACACCGTTGTCATGGGACGAAGTTGGAGACCGCCAGTTGTTTGGACCAGATCTGATTAAGGAGTCTGAACAGAAGGTGAAGTTGATTCGCGATAGGCTCAAGGTAGCCCAGTCCAGGAAGAAGAGCTACGCAGATTCTAAACGCAAGGAGACAGTTTACGAAGTCGGAGATAAAGCTTATCTTCGAGTATCCCCACTTCGAGGGATTAAGCGATTTGGAGTTAAGGGGAAGTTAGCGCCACGATTTGTAGGACCATATCGAGTTTTGGAGCGTATGGGAGAAGTGGCTTACAAGTTGGAATTGCCAGAAGGATTAACAGGAGTTCATGATGTGTTTCACGTTTCTCAGTTGAAGAAGTGTCACGCAGAGATGGCTGACATACCTTTGAGAGACACAGTGCCATTGGAAGCAATTCAGTTGGATAACAATTTGACCTATGAGGAGAAACCAGTCAAGATTCTTGAGTTTGCCAGCCGAGTTACTCGCAGCAAGGTTATCAAGTTTTGCAAAGTTCAGTGGAGCCACCACACAGAGGATGAAGCCACCTGGGAGCGAGAGGAAGATTTGCTCAAGGACCACCCTCACCTATTTTCTAGCCAACCCGAATCTCGAGGGCGAGATTTATTTTAAGGGGGGTAGGTTTGTAACATCCCAAATTTTCAATTTGGAATGTTATACATTAGGTCATCATGCATATCATATTTTATTTTGCCTTTGGTTTTGATCCTAGAAAATCCTAAGCAACTCAAGGACCCACGGAGAGAGTTGGGGATTTCGTTATTTACATATTGAGTTTTCTCAAATTATGTAAACGGGATCATTTGATTTTATTTATTTTATCATCAATTATTTCTATTACAAAAATATGAGAGAGGGAATAAAATGACTTTCCCAAAATATAGAAATATTGAGGATTTAATAAAAAAATCAAATAATATTTACTTCGGAGTTTTTCGGTATTTTTATTTGAATTTAGGAAAAATGCGCGTTTTTCAAAGTTGTAGTTTGGGCCCAGTTAAATGTTCACTTTATCGGGCTTGATTTTAGAAACCCGGCAAAATTTATTTCGTGATTTTTGGAGTCCGTTTAGTATTTCTTTTTATTTTTCTTCCGAGCGGAATTATAAAAAAAATGAAACCGACTATGGGTCGTACCCGAGCGGGACTCCGCCCGGGGCGCCTTTAAATAGCGAGGCGCCGGTGCCCCAGGCCCATAGCCGCGCCGCACCGAAACCCTAGCCCATAGCCGCCGCCGCCGCCGACGCCGCCGGAGTTGCGCGCCGCCCGAGGTTCGCCGCCGCCTCGTTTTCCATGTTGTAAAAAAAATCTGTTCGTCGTTTTCTTTTTCATCGGATTTTCCACGGTTATTTTCTGATCGCGATTTCTGATCCGATTTTCGTTTTAGTATAACTTTTCGCTCGTTTATCGGAATCAGGCGATTCAAGCGCCTGGAGTTTCATCTCGAAACCCTCTTTCCGAATAATCAACTTAAACAAGTTTTTGCTACTGTAAAATTTTCCCTAGATCCAGATTACTAGAACGAAGTTGTTTTCTTTCGCCGTTTGATTTCTTTTGCTTCGTTCGATTTGATTCTTTTTGCAAACCAGGGTTCTTAAGTTGAACTTTCTGGTTAGATCTTCTATTTGAGTTTTACCTGTGCGTTAGATGAGTACTTATTGTATGCTTGTTGTTTGTCTGCGATAGAATACCCGGAGTGCGCCGCCTGTTACTTCGAATCTCTAGGTTACGCGGATCATCAGCAAGGCAAGTAACACTTTGATCATACCTTTTTCTACAACCCAGTTTTATTGCATTAGATCAATCTTCACACACTGCATGATTAGGATCTAATGAAATTGTGGGATGGGTAGTAGATGAGGTAGTACCTATTACCTGTTTATTATCAAACCTTTGGGAGTTACTTCTACGTTTGCTTATTATGCCATGCTATGCTAGTAGACGTGGATTGGGTGAGTGAAATCCATGACAGATGTGAGATTGTTAATTAAGGGTTTATCTAAGGTGGCAACCTAACACACATCTGGGTGGATTGAGGCACCTGGGGTTTCCAGGACTTGCCTGTTTCTTTTGGACCGCCACCCAGGCTCAAAGGGATCATGAGATTATTCATACTAGAAACTTCCGTGTGCAGCCACAAGCCATTATGGGCTCTGGCATAGTTGACTAAGTTGTGCGAACTCTTACAGGGTAGACTAGCAGATGTAGGGGAAAGTAGGTGTACCGGTCTATCCGTCGTAAGGTGCTAGCGCTTCTGAAAGACTGTGTCTCGGTCATCCGTTTCTCAAACACCATGTAGTGCGAGAAATCCAACGGAGGCGATCGAGTCTTGTGGGGAAAAGTGCGCAAACCTCTGCAGAGTGTAACAAACTAATCATGATTAGCCGTGCCCTCGGTTATGGACATCTTGAGTATCTAGTACCTGGATTATCATGTGAATCTCGACATGTTACCCTAAATTAATATTGTTGGGTTTTAATGATGTTACTTAATTGGGATTGAGAATGCTGTCAACCATTCTCAATGTTTAACAACCACCATGATAGTAATTAAATTTATTCCTTTGAAGTAGGGAAAAATTGGCTTTACGCAAAAACTGTAACCATAGAGCTTTCCACCAGCCAAATATGCATATAGTATAGTTGTTGCATTCCATTACTCTCTATGTGTTACCTTGCCAGCATATTCCATGTGCTGACCCGTTTCGGGCTGCAGCGTTAATGTTGCAGACTTTTCAGACGACGATTGAGGAGTTTTAGGTCGTGGTTCTATACTCAGTGATGCCGTTGGAGTTGATGGACTCACTTATCTTCCAAGCCTTCCGCTGTTATCGTTATTATTTGGCCTTAAGCCATATTTATTGTAATAAGTTCTCTTTTGAGACACTCGATGTAATAAGTGTGTGATTGCTACTCTGCTATAAATCCTTCAAGTACTGTGTGGTGTCAGCATTACTGATCCAGGGATGACACCGGAGCACAGAGATCAGACTGTTTGAGGTCTGGTCGCTACAGAAATTATGTGGGGCCAAAGAGAGTGTTGCACCAGCACAACTCAAACATAGGCACCCACTGAGCACAGCTCAAATGTTGCTTGGGGGCTCTTTGCTTCTCAAAGAACAAAGAGTTTGCACCCTTGCAATAGGCTATCAAGCCAGGCTTGGAAGCCAGGTGTATTCACCTAAAACTCCGGGTTATCCTGCCTCTTTAAGTAAGCCACTCCGTCCAGGTAAACCTCGTATGACCCGTCGAACATTTGACAAGTCAATCTCATAGACCCTAAACTTTTCAAAGTTAAAATGATGATTGGTTAAAGATTGAGGTCCATCTTAAAAGACTTTGAAAAATGGTTTAACTCAGCGGCCTGGCGGCCCATGAAAAGCATCGATTTAGGGCCTGGCAGCCCATGAAAAGCCTTGCATATTCTTCTTGTGTTTTTTGCAAAGTTTTTTTACTTTGATAAGATTTATAAATGTTTTTTTTGATAAACCGGTGTTTATTAAAACCTGGCATGGCTTTCAGCGCTAAGTTGTCAGTACATGATCACTTATAATCCGGCACTTATTGATCCGGTCTGGTTTTGACTACAAGTCACCAGTATTATATTGATAAAACCGTTGTTTATCGTAACCCGGTACGGTTTTATCGTAAACCGGCAAACATGGAAGGAATCATCAATACTCCAGATTGGTGTTATCACCCTTATTATAACAACAAATTGGTCAACCAACGAGGTGATTCAATGTAACAGGTATCATCTATTTTATATCTGGTTGCTTTTAATACAGCCTTGGCTCTACACCTAGGCTATATATTTGGGCATCATGACCCGTCCAGCGGTAAACCGCCAGGACACTTTCAATCTCTTGTATGCAGGAACAAGTTAAAATACAGCCACTGCAGATTACGCATATACTAGATCCCAAAAGCATGGAGAGTTATCAGTATCAAGCAAATAAGTATGCTCGATGGCATAACAGACAAGTGTTTGAACTAGCCTATTGCAAGGCGCTTTCATGCCCATACAGAATAAGTGTTCCAGCAAGAGGGGTAGGCTGCGACAGGCTAAACTGGCCTCCGGTTTAGGATTCATCATCAGGACGACTTGAAGATTGGGGATCATCTTGCATTGGTGCATCTTCCTCCTCCCTACCCAGTGGCTGGAAATCAATGGTTGCCCAATTGATTCCAGTTAAGGCTTGGAACATGTCTTCTTCACTTATAAGGTTGGAAGGATCAATGTCAGGGGCATAAGTGTGCTTACGACTTGGCGGAACAAGATCTTCTACATCATGAGTGGGTGCAGGATATCTTCCAACCGGTTGATAATGAGAGAGATCCGTTTCTTCCGCCAACTTGCTCGCTAATGGTCGCATTTCCCTTGTCAGCCTTCGGATATCATCATTGTGAAATTTTGCACCGTCTTCCTTCACGCCAGGATAACCTTTGCCAATGTCTGACGGTTCAAAATCTGGAATCCATGCCTTGGCCCGGATTAGCGCAGTCAGAGCACATGACCTTGCAGCTGATCTTTTAAGTTCATCCAACCGGGCAGGCAACATTGACAGTTTCTCAATAGTTTCTTTTATTAACGTTGGAGGGGGCTTGTTATGAGCAGCGGTGCAAATAGCGCGTTGGGCTCCCGAATATAACTGCTCTATCAACGTATAGGCAACCTTCAGCTTCATCCGCATGTCAGAGCCCAGATGGGTAATGCGGGTCCCTGTGACATTGCAAGCATCAGTAAACTGGTAACTGATGAGACAAAATGAATTGAAAAACATTAGATGAGGATACTTACCAAATAAAGCAGAGGTCATAGCGTTTATTTGCCGCTTTAAACCGGTCAGTTCTTCGACCACCGGTTTAAGGGCTGCTTCAGCGTCCTCAGCTCTCTTTGCTAAAGCAGATTTCTTTGTGTCCCAATCCACCCGTTCCTTATTAAAGGACTCCTTCGGCTTCTCCATGGTTGCTAAGATATTGGTCAGTTCCTCCTTGGCCTTAGAAGCCTCCGCTTGCTGAGATTTAATGTTTTCTTGAAGATTAGCGGTTTGGGTGTCCTTTTTTCTCAGCTCCGCCTATAAAGGAAAGACATATCATCAGTGGGCCCTATATATTTGAAGTACCAAGCACATAACAAGTTATGCACTTTGCACTTGGGGGCTAATGCCTATTTGCTTCATTATCAGAAAATTTTATCAAGTCCCAAGTGTAATACAAGCATTATTCTTGGCACTTGGGGGCTAATGTATGTCTGCTCAAAGTAACAGTGCTTAAAGTCCTGGTTCACCTTGGAAAGATAAACCGGCCCTTGGGGACTACACAGGCGAAAGTTACATTATTACAATGCTAAAATACCGGTTCATTTTTAAAGGATCAATCGACTATTGGAGGATAAGTATGCAGAGTTGAGATATTACAAAGTCCCGGTTTTGATACCATCATAAATTGGCCCTTGGGGCCTACAAGAGTTGGTACTTACAATTGGATTTAAGAGAGAAAAGGTTATGTAGTTACCTCATAACGCTCCTTCATCAGATTCACTAAACCGGCTTCATAGTCACCGTTTGTGTACAGGCAGTTTAAAAAACCAGAATGGAGTTCCTGGGCGCTAAGGTGGGCATAGCTTGATAAATCGGTGCTCCATTTGTCTTTCTCCATAGCAGAACATTCCTCGTTGGCGTTGTGTTTTGATAATGCAACAGGGTTGCCAGGGGAGGTGTGGCCAACACCAGTGATGGTAACATCATCTTCCTTGTCACCGGTAGCTTTCACTGGACTTGACAGGATATCAGCAGCCTTAACCGGACTAGACGGTCCATCATCAGTACGGGTCGGGCTCGTCTATTTATCAGCATGGTCTGTTGTTTCAACTTCCACTTGTAAATCAAAATCATGATCTTGAGGGGGCGGTTCATCAAACATGACGTCAGCATTTGGACCTTCCGGTTCTGGATTTTTTTCTGGTTCAACAACCACATGGTCGTCAAACGGGTTATTTACCCGAGCCTTCTTGCTGGGTCTAGCCTTGGCTCTAAAAGGAAAAAGATGCAAGGTTTAATATAGCATGTAGGTATAAAGCGTCAAAAGATTCGATTAAAATACTTACCCAGCAACTATCTTAATAGGAGGGAGTTGTGTGGCCGTCGACTCGCCAGATGATGAATGAGGCGTTCCTGATAATTTGAATCGGACGGATTAAGAGGTTGTTGGAAATAACCTGCCCTGGGATAAGAAGTATCAGAAGTGGGTGAGACTTCAGTCGACGTTTCCGAACCGGAGTGTTCGATAAACCGGCCGAAGTGACTACTTGGCCGCTGTGACGGGTTGTGCGGCGAGCTTCGTGCTACTGCTTCTTCAAAAGAAATTTTGGGTCCAAGTAAGCAAGGGGGTGAGAAAATTTTATTTTCCGGTTTGTTTGACGGATATTTTGTGTTGACGGAGTGTCTGAACCAGAGGGAAGAGTAATTACCTCTACGTCATCAGCCTGGCTGCCTTTAGTGTCATCCTGATAATAATCATTGTCAATGAGGTGTATGAAAAGCGAACCAAGAGAGTCAAGTTCTACCTCTGAGTCCGGGTTATCGACGTCTTCGTCGAGGTTCAGCCCGGTGGATTCAACCACCTTCTTCTTGGTAGGCCTCTTGACCAACTTCGTCTTAGGTCGAGGGGTTTTCGTCGGTTTTTCTTGAGGTTTCTTCTTCCAAAATGGGTCATCGCCCTGTTAAAATAATTGACAAAAGTTATAGGAGATTACACAGATTAAGTACAAGCAGGAGAGAGGTGATGCTTACAGCTGGCGGTTTATTCAAGGTGTAATAGGGACTTAACCCAGTCATGCTACAGAAAGCTTTCGATTCATTCAATATCTTCTTCATAGCTTCAGTAACTTCAGATTCTGTCATCTCAATATGAATATGATGTTGAGGGTCTTTCGAGTCACCAGTATACTCACACATTAAACCGGGGTGATGGCTTAAAGGCATTATACTCCATGAAATCCAGCAGCGAACAAAATCAACTCCTGTTAGACCATTGGCCATAAAGGCTCTGAGCTTGGAGAGTTGTGGAGCATATGTAGCCCATTCTTTGGTAGTCAACCATTGCGGAAACGGATGTGTGTTGGTAAGCCGGTGAGGATGGTAACTCGGCAGAGGATTCTCATCGTCAGGGGAGGTATCTTTACAATAAAACCAAGTCTGGTTCCAGTCCTTAGGATGGCTATGGAGTTTGGCATGAGGGAAACTGACATCTTTCCTCTTCTGAATTGAAACGCCGCCCAGTTCGGTATTGGGGCCGTCTACAAACTCAGTACAGCGGTTCAAATAGAAAAAGTCCCGGAATAGCTCAACAGTTGGCTCCTCTTGCAGGTATGCTTCACAAAATACCTGAAAGTCGCAAACATTGGACACGGAGTTTGGTCCAATATCTTGAGGATGGATCTGGAAATTGGCAAGCACATCACGGAAGAACTTGGACCCGGGCGGTTTAAAGCTGTTGCGTAACGTAGTAATTTCAAAAAAAATCCTACGCACACGCAAGATCATGGTGATGCATAGCAACGAGAGGGGAGAGTGTTGTCCACGTACCCTTGTAGACCGAAAGCGGAAGCTTAGCACAACGCGGTTGATGTAGTCGTACGTCTTCACGATCCGACCGATCAAGTACCGAACGTACGACACCTCCAAGTTTAGCACACGTTCAACCCGATGATGTCCCTCGAACTCCGATCCAGCCGAGTGTTGAGGGAGAGTTTCGTCAGCACGATGGCGTGGTGACGATGATGATGTTCTACCGACGCAGGGCTTCGCCTAAGCATCGCTACAGTATTATCGAGGTGGACTATGGTGGAGGGGGGCACCGCACACGGCTAAAAGATCAAACGATCAATTGTTGTGTGTCTAGGATGCCCCTGCCCCTGTATATAAAGGAGCAAGGGGGTGCGGCCGGCCAGGAGAGAGGGTGCTCCAGGAGGAGTCCTACTCCCACCGAGAGTAGGACTCCCCCCCTTTCCAAGTTGGATTAGGACTTGGGAGGGGGAAAGAGGAGGGAGAGAGGAAGGAAGAGGGGCGCCGCCCCCCTCTCCTTGTCCTATTCGGACTAGGGGGAGGGGCGCGCGGCCTAGCCCTGGCCGCCTCTCCTCTTCTCCGTAAAGGCCCACTAAGGCCCATTATCCTCCCGGGGGGTTCTGGTAACCTCCCGGTACTCCGATAAAATCCCGATTTCACTCGGAACACTTCCGATATCCAAACATAGGCTTACAATATATCAATCTTCATGTCTCGATCATTTCGAGACTCCTCATCATGTCCGTGATCACATCCGGGACTCTGAACAACCTTAGGTACATCAAAACATATAAACTCATAATATAACTGTCATCGAAACGTTAAGCGTGCGGACCCTACGGGTTCGAGAACTATGTAGACATGGCCGAGACACGTCTCCGGTCAATAACCAATAGCGGAACCTGGATGCCCATATTGGCTCCCACATATTCTACGAAGATCTTTATTGGTCAGACCGCATAACAATATACGTTGTTCCCTTTGTCATCGGTATGTTACTTGCCCAAGATTCGATCGTCGGTATCTCAATACCTAGTTTCAATCTCGTTACCGGCAAGTCTCTTTACTCGTTCCGTAATACATCATCCCACAACTAAATTAGTTGCAATGCTTGCAAGGCTTAAGTGATGTGCATTACCGAGAGGGCCCAAAGATACCTCTCCGACAATCGGAGTGACAAATCCTAATCTCGAAATACGCCAACTCAACAAGTACCTTCGGAGAGACCTATAGAGCACCTTTATAATCACCCAGTTATGTTGTGACGTTTGGTAGCACACAAACTGTTCCTCCGGTAAACGGGAGTTGCATAATCTCATAGTCATAGGAACATGTATAAGTCATGAAGAAAGCAATAGCAACATACTAAATGATCGGGTGCTAAGCTAACGGAATGGGTTAGGTCAATCACATCATTCTCCTAATGATGTGATCCCGTTAATCAAATTACAACTCATGTCAATGGCTAGGAAACTTAACCATCTTTGATCAATGAGCTAGTCAAGTAGAGGCATACTAGTGACACTCTGTTTGTCTATGTATTCACACATGTATTATGTTTCCGGTTAATACAATTCTTGAAGGAAATATGCCCTAGATGCAATAATAAAGTTATTATTTATTTCCTTATTTCATGATAAATGTTTATTATTCATGCTAGAATTGTATTAACCGAAAATATAATACATGTGTGAATACATAGACAAACAGAGTGTCACTAGTATGCCTCTACTTGAATAGCTCGTTAATCAAAGATGGTTATGTCTCCTAACCATAGACAAAGAGTTGTTATTTGATTAACGGGATCACATCATTAGGAGAATGATGTGATTGACTTGACCCATTCCGTTAGCTTAGCACTCGATCATTTAGTATGTTGCTATTGCTTTCTTCATGACTTATACATGTTCCTATGACTATGAGATTATGCAACTCCCGTTTACTGAAGGAACACTTTGTGTGCTACCAAACGTCACAACGTAATTGGGTGATTATAAAGGAGCTCTACAGGTGTCTCCAAAGGTACATGTTGGGTTGGCGTATTTCGAGATTAGGATTTGTCACTCCGATTGTCGGAGAGGTATCTCTGGGCCCTCTCGGTAATGCACATCACCTAAGCCTTGCAAGCAATGCAACTAAATGAGTTAGTTGCGAGATGATGTATTACGGAACAAGTAAAGAGACTTGCTGGTAACGAGATTGAACTAGGTATTGATATACCGATGATCGATTCTCGGGCAAGTAACATACCGATGACAAAGGGAACAACGTATGTTGTTATGCGGTCTAACCGACAAAGATCTTCGTAGAATATGTGGGAGCCAATATGAGCATCCAGGTTCCGCTATTGGTTATTGATCGGAGACATGTCTCGGTCATGTCTACATTGTTCTCGAACCCGTAGGGTCCGCACGCTTAAGGTTTCGATGACAGTTATATTATGAGTTTATGAGTTTTGATGTACCGAAGTTGGTTCGGAGTCCCGGATATGATCGCGGACATAACGAGGAGTCGAAATGGTCGAGACACAAAGATTGATATATTGGACGGCTATATTCGGACACCGGAAGTGTTCCGGGGAAGTTTCGGATAAAACCGGAGTACCGGGGGGTTACCGGAACCCCCCGGGGGGTTAATGGGCCTCATGGGCCTAAAGTGGAGAAGAGGAGGTGTTGGGGATATTACTACTGGGCGTAAACCGGCCTATCTGGGCCGGGTTAACTTCGTCAGTAGTTAAGTATGTTAAAGCCCAAGAAGACAGAGGAGGGCTCAAGGCCCATGGTCGGTTCAAGGCCTGTAGCCGTAAACCGGCGTTAGTAGTTAACCTGTACTGTAAGTTAGGAATAAGTAGAGACCAAACCGGACACATCTATGAGCCGGTATTGGGACTCCGTAAGCCGACAGGAGTCACCCGTGTATATAAGGGGACGACCCGGCGGCGGTTCAAGGACAACGGACAACAACTCGAGACATAGGCGAAGCTTGTTTGCTCCCTAGTCATCGAAGCCCCCATCAATTCCATAACAACTAGACATAGGCTTTTACCTTCATCGAAGGGGCCGAACTAGTATAAACTCTCTCACGTCCTTGTGTCCGCTTTAACCCCTTCAAGCTAACCAGTCGCGATGGCTCCACGACTAAGTCCTTTCTCTAGGACATCTGCCGTGACAAAACCACGACAGTTGGCGCCCACCGTGGGGCTGTCGCACGATGGTTTCCGGTTCTTGGAGGGCCGCTTTGAAGGACTCGAGGGCTTCGCTGTAGGCCGGATGACTAAGAGTCATCGTGGTAAGCTCTACATCGACGACGCAGGCTGGGGCCCCGAGGCCGGCTCAATTGAGTATGGGTACCGGGTCCCCTTTGGTAGCATTCACGTTTTCATTGGCAAGATCGGTGAACCGGGCCCTGAGCTAGACATCTGCACTGACCTCGTCAAGACGGCTCAGCGTGCGCGATCCGCCCGGGTTAAACCGGCCATGAAGCGTGCCTTCTTGGGAGTCATCCATGGAGGAAGTTATGAGGACGGATCGGAATTTCGCGGCGCGACCGTCGTTTGTTCCGGTGACGAATCTTCGACTGGAGAAACCGAATCTCTTTATCAGCTACAAGATGGCCGGATTGGGAATTGTTCCGATGGCGATAGTATTCCGGACCCCTCTGATCTGCCCAACCGGGTTAGAATATTCATGGCCGGAACACAAGCAGCGCTTCATTCTTCGACAGCTGCGGCAACGGTCTCCGGTTCAGCAACGGCGACGGCTGCCGGGGCAGGAGGCCCTATGCACCCGCCGGCTTAGGTTCTATCAGAACTATTTGATGTGTTGGCTGTGCTTATGGCGGAAGTTAATCCGCCGGATCAGGACGTGCACAACGCGGAGATTGCAAAGGTAAAGGAACAGATCACCCGGGCCAAGGCGGATCTGGCGGCTGAGGACACCAGGATGGCCGCAGAGCGGGCCGCTTTAGATGCACAGGCCTACAAGCTTATGTTGGACCAGAGCGCGTCGCATGAAGTCATGAGGAGGAAGCACCGATCCCGCTTACCTCTGGTTTTCGAGGCCAGAGACCTTTTCAACACTCCAGGACCAAGAGCCGGCAATCCGCTGGAGGGAAACTGAGCAGAAGCCCCTGGGATCGGTGCACCAGTTCAGCCTCGTCAGATGGACCTGCCTCGGCAAAACACCGTTGTACCTCAGGCTGCTTTAACACCTCCGGGTCACTACTCCAACCCAATGGACAATCTTGTTGCCGCTGCTGCACGGATGGAGGCCATTCCAATTGAAGGTGACTCGCCGCAGGCAGTAGAGACGCGACGGGTCAAGGAACTTCTGAGGACAGCTTTGGCCCAACAGGAAGCATACTCGTACAACCGCGACCGGATCCACTCGACCCCCCGTCCAAGCCGAAGCTATAGCAGACACATGGATGAACCGGCAGTGTCGAGTAATGAACGACGTGGGGCACCCCGTGACAACAACCCGGCGGGCGGTGCTGATGACGCTCAGGGAGTGGTGGACCGGGCCCGCGCGCGCAGGGAGGCCGAGTTAGCCACACAGCATCAGGCTCGGCAACTCACGCCGGTTCGTCCAACCACCTTGACTGAACCTGGTGTTACTTCTAGTTCTTTGGGGGTGCCTTGCCTTATCCCCGCTTTACGCAACGTGCGCCTGCCCAAGGATTTCAAAGGCCCATGCAAGGTACCAAATTACACGGCGGATCAACCTCCAGAGACATGGGTGGAGAGCTATGAGATGGCCATGGAGATGATTGATGTGGATGACGCGGCGTGTGCGAAATACTTCACCATGATGCTCGAAGGAACGGCCCGTACTTGGTTAAAAAGCTTGCCGGCTAATTCTATCAGTTCATGGGCCCAATTACGAGCCCGGTTTATCAGCAATTTCAAAGATACCTATAAACAGCCTATGTCGATAGTGGACTTAGCTGCATGCGTCCAGGAGGAAGGAGAATCAGCGACTCATTGGGTGCGCCGGGTTTCACAAGTGTTGCACTCCTCAGACCGCATCAACGCTGACACCGCAGTATTAATCCTAGAAGGCAACTGCCGGTTTGGACCCCTGAAGCTGAAGTTGGGACGAATGAAGCGTCATTGCACCGACATGGGGACCCTCATGGCCGCTTTGGTGAAATATGTTGATTCTGATAGCACCAAGGATCCCGAATCTGATGATGACAAGGCAGGGAAAGGGAAGAAGAACAGCGGCTCCAAAGGGTAGCAACATCACTGGGCAGGCAATGGTGGAGGAGGCAAGCGTAAAGCGGATGGTAACATGGACTTTGTGGCTAATACCAACGCATAGGACAATGGCCAGCGACGCAAAGGTAGGCCGAAAAATCGTAATGGAGCGCCCAACCCTAACCCAAACCGCCTAAACTATCTGCTAAGCCAGCCCTGTCCAAGACATGGGACGAAGGAGGCGCCGGCAAACCACCTTTGGAAAGATTGCTTTATTATGCAGGAGTTCAAGAATTCTAATAATTTCTGGTATGATCACGAATCTGGCGGTGGCTCGGGATCCGGGCCGGGTTACGGAGGAGGAAGTTTCGGTTCAGGATTCAATGGTAATCCGGGCGGACATAATGGTCAAAATAGTCAGAACAACCAGGGTGGTTACAACCAACAGCAGCAACAGTCAGGTTACCAGAGTAACCCAAAGCAGTTGAGTAATGGGCAGCACCATGTCTTCACCACTAGCTTGGACAAGCGAGACCGGAAAGTTCAGAGGCGGGCGGTCAACTCTGTTGAACCGGCCATACCTCATTATCTACGTTGGTCTGAACAGCCAATCATATGGAGCAGAGAAGATCACCCTCCCCAGGTCGATAATCCGGGTCAGTTGGCTTTGGTGGTGGCGCCTCAGGTGGGAGGTTACAAGTTCACCAAGGTGCTCATGGATGGAGGGAGCAGCATTAACATCCTGTACTATGAGACCTTCCGTCGTATGGGACTAACAGATAAGAATCTCAAACCGTCTAATACAGTATTCCATGGTGTAGTGCCTGGCAGATCAGCATATCCCGTTGGTAAGATAGCTCTGGAAGTGGCCTTTGGGGATGATCATGATTCTAGGTCGGAGATATTGACGTTTGAAGTGGTGAAAATCCAAAGTCCATATCATGCCCTGTTTGGGCGACCGGCCTACGCCAAGTTTATGGCTCAGCCCTGTTATGTGTATTTGCAGCTCAAGATGTCGGGTCACAAGGGGACAATAACGGTTCATGGAAGCCGCAAAATTGCTTTGGAATGCAAGGAAGGAGATGCGGCTTATGCAGAGTCGGTTTGTGCCACCGAAGAGTTGAAGTACTATAAAGACAATGTTGATCCGGTGGACATGACTCCGTTGAAGAAGCCAACTACGGAGCATGATCCGGCCCTGAAGTTCAAATCGGCAGCAGAAACTAAGCTTGTTGACTTCGTACCTGGTGATTCGTCCAAGCAGTTCAGCATCAGTGCCAACTTGGATCCGAAATAGGAAAGCGTGCTCATCGAGTTCATCCGTGAGAATCGGGACATTTTTGCATGGAAGCCCTCTGACATGCCAGGTGTACCGAGGCAACTCGCCGAGCACACACTTAATGTGGATCCTAACCGGTGAAACAGTTCCTCCGCCGGTTTAACGAAGAAAGACGCAAGGCAATTGGAGAAGAGGTACCCAGGCTCTTAGCAGCTGGCTTTATTGTTGAAGTTTTTCACCCTGAGTGGCTTGCCAATCCGGTGCTGGTCCTCAAGAAAAACGGCACCTGGCGCATGTGTGTGGATTACACAGATCTTAATAAGGCTTGTCCAGCAGATCCTTTTGCTCTCCCCCGTATTGATCAAATTATTGATGCTACGGCGGGCTGTGAGCGTTTAAGTTTTTTGGATGCATATTCTGGCTATCATCAGATCAAAATGGCAGTTAAGGACCGGGAGAAGACGGCATTTATAACTCCCTTTGGAGCCTTCTGCTATGTCTCTATGCCCTTCGGGCTCAAGAGTGCCCAAGCGACTTACCAACGGTGTGTACAAAATTGTCTTCACAAGCAAATTGGCCGTAGTGTATATGCTTACGTGGATGATATCGTGGTTAAGTCCAAGGAGAAGGAGACTCTGATTGATGATTTGAAGGAAACCTTTGATAACCTGAGGACATACAAGATGATGCTTAATCCGGACAAGTGTGTCTTTGGTGTGCCGGCGGGCAAGTTATTAGGCTTCTTGGTGTCCAGTAGGGGAATTGAGGCTAATCCGGAGAAGATCACAGCCATCACCTCCCTCGCTAAACCGAAGTGTATCAATGATGTTCAGCGCCTGGCAGGCCGGATTGCTGCGTTAAGCCGGTTTATCAGTCACCTCTGTGAGAAGGCAATCCCTTGGTATTAGATGTTGAAAAAGACGGATCAGTTTGTCTGGAGTTCTGTTGCTGATGAAGCATTTGAGGACTTAAAACGACAATTGGCCAATCTGCCTGTGCTCGCTGCTCCCATTGACAAGGAGCCGTTGCTGCTATATGTTGCTGCTAATGCTCGGGCAGTCAGCGTGGCTATTGTGGTAGAGCGAAAGGAGGTCGGTAAGGAGCATCCGGTTCAACGTCCGGTCTATTATATCAGTGAGGTGCTCATTGAGTCCAAGCAAAGGTATCCGCATTGGCAGAAGCTGGTGTATGGAGTTTTTATGGCAAGCCGGAAGCTTAAACAATACTTCCAAGGGCATCCAATTACAGTGGTCAGTTCTGCTCCTTTGGGAGATATCATCCAGAATCGGGAAGCAACTGGCCGGATTGCAAAGTGGGCTATAGAGCTGGGGCCGTACGGTTTGAAGTATGTGCCTCGGACAGCTGTTAAGTCTCAAGCACTTGTTGATTTCATCAATGATTGGATGGAAATGCAAGCACCTGAAGAAAAGCCGGATCATACGTATTGGACCATCCATTTTGACGGATCCAGGCAATTGGAAGGTTCAGGGGCTGGAGTCGTATTAACATCCCCACGAGGTGATAAGTTTTGTTATGTTCTCCGCTTAATGTTCCCTTGTACTAACAATGCAGCTGAGTATGAAGCCTTGCTCCATGGTCTCCGGATTGCTAAGGAGATGAATCTAAGTCGAGTTAAGTGCTTCGGTGACTCGGACCTTGTGGCTCAGCAGGTGTCTGGCACTTGGGACTCCAAGGACCCACTCATGGCAGCATATCATCGTGAGGTGGATATTGTTGCAGGTTATTTCAGAGGCTATCAGGTGGACCACGTGGACCGGCGGAAAAATGAAGCGGCGGACGCTTTAAGCCGGCTGGGCTCTCAGCGCAAACTGGTCCCGCCCAATGTTTTTCTGGATGTGCTGCACAACCCGTCGGTGAAGATCCCTGGTGAAGAGGATTTGGCTATTCCTGATCCGGAGGCTCAATTGGTGGCAGCTCTTCATGTTATTCCGGATTGGACGCTTCCTTACCTGGCGTACAAGAACCAGGGTGAGTTGCCATAGGATGAGATTCTGGCCCGGCAGATAATCCGGCGATCCAAGTCCATGGCTATCATCAACGGCGAGTTGCATCATTACAGTGTATCAGGAGCTTTTCACCGTTGCGTGTCCCCTGAAGAAGGCCGTGAAATTTTGCGTGAGATCCACGAAGGAGATTGTGGTCACCATGCCGGTTCAAAGTCTCTGGTGGCTAAAGCGTTTCGCCATGGCTTCTATTGGTTAACTGCTCATGCTGATGCGGAGGATCTGGTCAGACGATGTGATGGTTGCCAAAGGTTTTCAAGACGTGCTCATGTACCAGCTCAAGAATTGAGAATGATTCCAATTACTTGGCCGTTTGCGACTTGGGGGCTGGATATGGTTGGGCCTTTCAAAAGGTCCAAAGATAAGAAGACCCACCTCCTGGTGGCGGTCGACAAGTTTACAAAGTGGGTGGAGGCAGAACCTGTTAGCAAGTGTGATGCGGCCACGGCGGTTCAGTTCATCAAAAAGGTGATTTTCCGATTTGGCTTTCCGCACAGTATTATCACAGATAATGGTACCAATTTGTCCAAAGGTGCTATGAAGGAGTTCTGCGAGCGGGAGCACATCCGGCTCGACGTTTCATCAGTGGCACATCCACAGTCCAATGGTCAAGAAGAAAGAGCTAATCAAGAGATCCTGAGAGGCATCAAGCCCCGACTCATGGTTCCTTTGCAGAGAACACCGGGTTGTTGGGTAGAAGAATTACCATCTGTGCTATGGAGCATCAATACAACACCCAACAGATCAACAGGATACACACCGTTCTTCATGGTTTATGGAGCGGAGGCGGTTCTCCCCAGTGATATCCGTCATGATTCACCTCGTGTAATGGCTTATATTGAAGCGGACAACGAGATAGCACGGCAAGATGCTTTGGACCGGTTGGATGAAGAGCGTGACATCGCAGCCACCCGATCGGCGATTTACCAGCAGGATCTTCATCGTTATCACAGTCGCCGGGTCAGAACCAGAACCTTTCAGGAGGGAGATTTGGTGCTTCAGCTCATCCAAGATCAGACTGGTATGCATAAGTTATCCCCACCTTGGGAGGGGCCTTTCGTGGTCAGCAAGAATCTGCACAACGGGTCATACTATCTGATCGATATTCGAGAACATAAGGACTCACGTACATCAGAGGAGGAGACCAACAGGCCATGGAACATAGCTCATCTTCGGCCTTATTATACCTGAGCCATTGGTTCTACTTATGTACATATTACAGCGATGTATATATTAACTATAATAAACCGGAACCTCAGCTAAAGCGGGGTATCTGTTCTTTTACATCATGTGTGGTTACACGGAGTTGTTTTAAAGCGGCTTCCGGTTTACCCCTTGAGTTCGCTTTGCTAAAAGCATCGTGTTATATCACTTGGAGGATTGGTCGTGTCCGAACCAATACCATGCCTCTTGATAGGCGAGAGCCACTAGATCACTTGGGGACTTGGTCATGTCTGAACCAGTCATGCCTCTTGATCGGCCTAAGGCCACAGAATCACTTGGGGGCTTGGTCGAACCCGAACCATGACCATGCCATTTGGTCGGCATAAATGCCACGGTTTCATTTGGGGACCTGGCTGACTAGAACCATAGTTACACCTAACGGGAGCTTGGTCATGTTTGGCCATGGTAACGCCATTTGATCAGCTTAAATAAACCTTTTTTGGCAAACGGTTTTGCCATTGCTTTTGCTTCACACTTTTCTTTGAAGGGTTTTTTTTTTGCTTTTTATTGCATTCTTTAAACCGACAAAGTTTTTTAACCAATCAATTGATGGAACACAGTTCACGTCAATCCGGAGACTATTAGCCCGGTTTGATCCTTGTTGTTAACATCCTCTTATGGAGTAACACGGTGTTTATTATAACCCGGCACGGTTTACATGGTAAACCAGCGTCATATATATATACAGGAGTTGTTATCTCCTCCAACAGTGTGGGTTTGCAAAACTCCGCTTCAAGATTGGCCAAGCCAACTTCACACTCAACGATGGCAGGTATTATGTATCTCAAAAATTTGATCATATACTTAAAATTTTGTTTTGGATGTTTTGATTTCATATATACAGACATCATATTCCGCCTGACGGTACAACCGCGGTGGCACTTGACGAATTTCTCATTTCAGAAAGTGTTTTGGAAAGTTCATTGCCACAGGAAGAACAAATTATGCACGAAGGCATATCAACATCAAAGGTATCAGCTAGCCTATTACAAGGCAACATGGTGCCCATAATCATATAATTGTTTTTCACAAAGGAGAGGCAGTTTTAAAACCGTCTTCCGGTTCAAGCTTGGTCACCAGCCTGGCCTGATGGTTGTGGGTCATCCTGCGCCGCTTCAACCTTCGTTTCTCTACCCAGCGGCTGGAAATCCACAGTTGTCCAGTCGATTCCCATTAATGCTTGAAAAACAGCTTCATCATGGATCAGCAATGACGGGTCAATATCGGGAGCGTAAGTATGCTTACGGATTGGAGGGATCAGATTTTCCGATTCATGGATTGGTGCAGCTATTCGCTTGTTCTGACTGTCATATTGCGCTTGATAATGAGACAAGTCTGCTTCCTCAGCCAACTGACAAGCTAGCGGACGTACCTCCCGGTTTATTGCTCGCAGATCCGCTTCACCAAATTCTGACCCGTCTTCCTTCAAGCTGGGATAGCCCTGAGCCGCTTCAATAGGATCAAAATCCGGCACCCAGGATTTTGCCCGGATTAAGGCATTGATTGCACCGGTTCGAGCAGCAGATTTCTTCAGCTCTTCAACCCGGGCAGGAAGCACTGACAGTTTCATTAGAGTATCTTGAATCAAAGTGGGCGCCGGTTTGTTATGAGACATGGTACAGATGATCCGCTGGGCACCAGTATACAATTGTTCAACCAATGTATAGGCGGCTTTCAATTTGTTCCGCACATCTGACCCCAAGTGACCAATGCGTGTCCCTAAAATACTGTAAAAGGTTAATAAACCGGCGACTCTGTAAGAAGGCAGAGACAAATTCAGAAGGCAAGCTGGCTTACCAAAGATAGCAGTGGTCATGGCATGCACGTGCCGCTTTATGCTGGTCAGTTCATCCGTCACTGGTTTTAGTGCAGCCTCAGCATCCTCTGCTCGTTTGATCAAAGCGGACTTTTCAGTGGCCCAATCCGCCCGTTTCTTCTTGAAGTTCTCCTTAAGTTGTTCCATGGCGCTTAAAGCGCTGGCCAATTCCTCTTTTGCTTTGGAAGTTTCAGCCTGTTGGGTTTTCAGGTTTTCTTGAAGATCGATAACTTGGTTTTCTTTCGTCTTCAGCTCCGCCTGCATGCATACAGATATATGCTTCAACAAATCGGTATAAGGATTCAAGTACCAACCACATAACAAGTTATGCGCTTAGCACTTGGGGGCTAATGCATATTCGATCTTCATCTTTCAATGGTTTACAAAGTCCCAAGATCAATACAAGTATTCAGCTTGGCACTTGGGGGCTAATGGCTATTTGATCATATATATTCTGATGCGGCAGTTTCAATTACTTAAAGTACCGGTTTAACTACGCTAAGTTGAACCGGACCTTGGGGGCTACATCAGCGAATTTCAAAGCATCGAAGATTTATATTATTAAGTCCCGGTTTGAAAGAATATTTCAAACCGGCCCTTGGGGGCTAGGAGAGTCAGCAAGAATGGAAGCATACAAGCAGGAAGGAGCATATGGAAGTTACCTCATATTTATCTTTCATCATATTAACCAGACCGGCTTCATAGTCACGACTAGTATACAGCCGGTTCAGATAGCCTGAATGGATATCTTGGGCGTTCAGAGCAGCATAAGTCGTCAGATCAGCGTTCCACTTGCCTTTGCCAAAGGCAGCAAATTCTTCCTTGGCAGAATGTTTGGATAAAGCAACAGGATTGCTTGGCTCGGTATGGCCGGTGCCAGTAATGACAACCTCATCATCCTTGGTACCGCCGGTTTGCACTGGAGCTGTTGGCTTATCAGTAGGTTTTGCTAGACTGGTGGAGCTTTCAATCCGGATGGAACCTGTGGGCTGATGGATAGGACCTGAGGTATCAGTAGGTCTCTCTTCAGCAATAAGATCATCATCTTGCTGCGGTGGATCGTTGGGAATATCCTCAGGAATAGCCGCTTCAGCATTGGGTGTTTTGCCTGCTTCAAGAACGACATCTTCTTCGGCCGTTTTGTTCAGGCGGGCCTTCTTGCTTGGCCTAGGTTTGGCCCTGAGAAGAATAATAAATCAAATACAGCATATGTTCTAAGGCGATGTACTGCAAACATCACAATAAGTATAGCTTACCCAAGCACCGTTTTAAGCGATGGGAGCTGAGTAGCCGATGACTCGCCAGAAGATGAGTGGGAAGTAACCTGGTAATCGGAGTCAGACGGATTAAGAGGTTGACGAAAGCAGCCCGCTTTAGGACAAGCACTGACAAGCAAATTAGAGACCTCTGAATGGCGTTTCCGAACCGGACTATTCGGTAAACCGGCGGAGGTAACTACCTGGCCGCTGTGCCGGGTTGTGTGACGAGCTTCGTGTTGTTGGGTCTTCATAAGAAATTTAGGATCCAAATAAGCAAGAGGATGAGAAAATTTAACTTTCCAGTTTGCCTGGCGGATTTTTTATGAAGGCAAAGTTTCTGAATCGGAAGAGAGAATAATTACCTCTGCAACATCCACATGGCTGGCTTCGGCATCATCCTGACAAATATCATCATCAATAAGACGCATGAAAAATAAACCAAGTGAGTCAAGCTCTACCTCAAAGTCCGGATTATCCACATCATCATCAGGGGCTGGATTAGAAGATGCAGTGGTTCTTTTCCTGTGGGCAGTCTTCTTCACAGCTTTAGTCTTTTGTCGGGTTGCTCTTTCCGGTTTGTCTGGTTTTTCTGGTTTCTCCTGCGGCAGTTTTTTGCTCCAAAACGGATCATTGCCCTGATTATGCAGACACTGATATTAAACAATGACCAGACATATCAATAACAGATGCAGCAAAGAGAAAAATCAAAGTCTTACAGCTGGCGGTTTGTTGGTGGCACAGAAGGGAAGCAGGCCGGTTCTAGCGCAGACGTGTTCCGGTTCATTCAGCATCTTATTCACAGCCTCTGTGATTTCTTCATCGGAGAGCTGGATTTTTGAATGTCACAGTGGATCATCAACGCTGTCAGTATACTCGCACATCAAACCGAAGCGCTGACTAAGGGGCAGTATGCTCCATAATATCCAACAGCGAGCGAGATCAACCCCTGTTAAACCGTTGGCCATAAAGGCTCTGAGCTTTGACAGTTGGGGAGCATATTTGCTTCTCTCCTGGGCAGTCAATCTTTGAGGAAAAGGGTGTGTATTGCTGAGCCGCTCCGGACGAAAGCCAGGCAAGGGATTCTCACCAGCAGGGGAGGTGTCTTTGCCGTAGAACCATGTCTGATTCCACTCCTTGGGGTGACTGTGCAGCTTGGCGTGAGGGTATGTGACCTCTTTCCTTTTCTGAATCGCCACGCCACCCAACTCTGTATTAGAGCCATCAGTAAACTCAGTACGATGGTTTAGATGGAAAAGGTCTCTGAACAATTCCACTGTGGGCTCCTCTTGAAAGAACACCTCACAGAGCACTTGGAAGTGACACATATTTGTAACAGAGTTGGGGCCAGTGTCTTGCGGATGGAGTTGGAAATCAGCTAAAACATCCCGGTAAAATTTAGAACCGGGCGGCTTAAAGCCCCGGGCTAAGTGATCTACGAAAACAACAACCTCTCCTTCTCGAGGTGTGGGAGGGCATTCTTTTCCAGGATCCCTCCAATGGATGGTATCTTTGCTGCCTAAAGCGCCAATCAGGACTAAATCGTCCAGCTGATCCTCTGTGACACGAGAAGGAACCCAATTGCACTCATATACTTGCTTGGCCATGATGGAATCTGCAAGGTAGAAGATCCCGGTTCAAAAATGCATTTGATCAAGGTACGTTGGTATGTGCACTGTTAAACCGGAGACAGAACTAGTTGAACCGGAGTTTCATGAAGCAACCAACATCTGGCGGTTCAACAAGGGGACTAATGGCATATACCGGTTTGGAAGATTTTCTATAAGGTTAAACCGCCTGATCTAAGCATTGAAAAGCTGAGATTGCGGATGGACAAGTACGCAGAAATAGGTTTCACAAGATTTCTTTACAGCATTGGATCTGAAGCAAGTTCAGAAAAGAGATAAATGCTTAGAGGTTCAAAGGAGCAGTATCGAACCAATGAGGAAAACGTTCATATAGATCTATGGTTTTAGATGCATAAGTGAAGGCGAAGGTCAAACAACTATCGTTGCATAGAGTAAAGATTTGCGGATTCATCTAAAGATCTATCGTATGAGCAAGATGCAGACGATGAACACTGAAGAACTGCGAAACCCTAGGCCAGATCTGCGGGGGAAAGGATAGAAGTTTTACCGGAGCTGAGGAAGATGCGGAAGGTTGCCGTGATGTTCTGGTGCGCTCAGGTTGATGCAGCGGCCAAGGATGAGGCAGAGGTCGACGGCGGCGGCGAAAAAACTCTCCCCTCGTTGCTATGCATCACCATGATCTTGCGTGTGCGTAGGAAATTTTTTGAAATTACTACGTTCCCCAACAATTCTAGTATGAATAATAAACATTTATCATGATATAAGGAAATAAATAATAACTTTATTATTGCCTCTAGGGCATATTTCCTTCATCTCCCACTTGCACTAGAGTCAATAATCTAGATTACACAGTAATGATTCTAACACCCATGGAGCCTTGGTGCTGATCATGTTTTGCTCATGGAAGAGGCTTAGTCAACGGGTCTGCAACGTTCAGATCCGTATGTATCTTGCAAATTTCTATGTCTCCCACCTGGACTAAATCCCGACTGGAATTGAAGCGTCTCTTGATGTGCTTGGTTCTCTTGTGAAATCTGGATTCCTTCGCCAAGGCAATTGCACCAGTATTGTCACAAAAGATTTTCATTGGTCTCGATGCACTAGGTATGACACCTAGATCGGATATGAACTCCTTCATCCAGACTCCTTCATTTGCTGTTGCCGAAGCAGCTATGTACTCCGCTTCACACGTAGATCCCGCCACGACGCTTTGTTTAGAACTGCACCAACTGATAGCTCCATCGTTCAATGTAAACACGTATCCGGTTTGCGATTTAGAATCGTCCGGATCAGTGTCAAAGCTTGCATCAACGTAACCATTTACGATGAGCTCCTTGTCACCTCCATAAACGAGAAACATATCCTTGGTCCTTTTCAGGCACTTCAGGATGTTCTTGACCGCTGTCCAGTGATCCACTCCTGGATTACTTTGGTACCTCCCTGCTAGACTTATAGCAAGGCACACATCAGGTCTGGTACACAACATTGCATACATGATAGAGCCTATGGCTGAAGCATAGGGAACATCTTTCATTTTCTCTCTATCTTCTGCAATGGTCGGGCATTGAGTCTTACTCAACTTCACACCTTGTAACAAAGGCAAGAACCCTTTCTTTGTTTGATCCATTTTGAACTTCTTCAAGACTTTGTCAAGGTATGTGCTTTGTGAAAGTCCAATTAAGCGTCTTGATCTATCTCTATAGATCTTGATGCCCAATATATAAGCAGCTTCACCGAGGTCTTTCATTGAAAAACTCTTATTCAAGTATCCCTTTATGCTATCTAGAAATTCTATATCATTTCCAATCAACAATATGTCATCCACATATAATATTAGAAATGCTACAGAGCTCCCACTCACTTTCTTGTAAATACAGGCTTCTCCAAAAGTCTGTATAAAACCAAATGCTTTGATCACACTATCAAAGTGTTTATTCCAACTCCGAGAGGCTTGCACCAGTCCATAAATGGATCGCTGGAGCTTGCACACTTTGTTAGCTCCCTTTGGATCGACAAAACCTTCCGGTTGCATCATATACAACTCTTCTTCCAGAAATCCATTCAGGAATGCAGTTTTGACATCCATTTGCCAAATTTCATAATCATAAAATGCGGCAATTGCTAACATGATTCGGACAGACTTAAGCATCGCTACGGGTGAGAAGGTCTCATCGTAGTCAATCCCTTGAACTTGTCGAAAACCTTTTGCAACAAGTCGAGCTTTATAGACAGTAACATTACCGTCTGCGTCAGTCTTCTTCTTCAAGATCCATTTATTCTCAATTGCTTGCCGATCACCGGGTAAGTCAACCAAAGTCCACACTTTGTTCTCATACATGGATCCCATCTCAGATTTCATGGCCTCAAGCCATTTTGCGGAATCTGGGCTCACCATCGCTTCTTCATACTTCGTAGGTTCGTCATGGTCTAGTAACATAATTTCTAGAACAGGATTACCGTACCGCTCTGGTGCGGATCTTACTCTGGTTGACCTACGATGTTCAGTAACAACTTGATCTAAAGTTTCATGATCATCATCATTAACTTCCTCACTAATTGGTGTAGGTGTCGCAGAAACCGGTTTCTGTGATGAACTACTTTCCAATAAGGGAGCAGGTACAGTTACCTCATCAAGTTCTACTTTCCTACCACTCACTTCTTTCGAGAGAAACTCCTTCTCTAGAAGAACTCCGAATTTAGCAACAAAAGTCTTGCCTTCGGATCTGTGATAGAAGGTGTACCCAACAGTCTCCTTTAGGTATCCTATGAAGACACATTTCTCCGATTTGGGTTCGAGCTTATCAGGTTGAAGCTTTTTCACATAAGCATCGCAGCCCCAAACTTTCAGAAACAACAACTTTGGTTTCTTACCAAACCACAGTTCATAAGGCGTCGTCTCAACGGATTTTGATGGTGCCCTATTTAACGTGAATGCGGCCGTCTCTAAAGCATAACCCCAAAACGATAGCGGTAAATCAGTAAGAGACATCATAGATCACACCATATCTTGTAAAGTACGATTACGACGTTTGGACACACCATTACGCTGTGGTGTTTCGGGTGGCGTGAGTTGCGAAAGTATTCCGCATTGTTTCAAATGAAGACCAAACTCATAACTCAAATATTCTCCTCCACGATCAGATCGTAGAAACTTTATTTTCTTGTTACGATGATTTTCAGGTTCACTCTGAAATTCTTTGAACTTTTCAAATGTTTCAGACTTATGTTTCATTAAGTAGATATACCCATATCTGCTTAAATCATCTATGAAGGTGAGAAAATAACGATATCCACCACGAGCTTCAACATTCATCGGACCACATACATCTGTATGTATGATCTCCAACAAATCTGTTGCTCTCTCCATAGTACCGGAGAACGGCGTTTTAGTCATCTTGCCCATGAGGCACGGTTCGCAAGTACCAAGTGATTCATAATCAAGTGGTTCCAACAATCCATCAATATGGAGTTTCTTCATGCGCTTTACACCGATATGACCTAAACGGCAGTGCCGCAAATAAGTTGCACTATCATTATCAACTCTGCATCTTTTGGCCTCAATATTATGAATATGTGTATCACTACTATCGAGATTCAACAAAAATAGACCACTCTTCAAGGGTGCATGACCATAAAAGATATTACTCATATAAATAGAACAACCATTATTCTCTGATTTAAATGAATAACCGTCTCGCATCAAACAAGATCCAGATATAATGTTCATGCTCAACGCTGGCACCAAATAACAATTATTTAGGTCTAATACTAATCCCAAAGGTAGATGTAGAGGTAGCGTGCCGACTGCGATCACATCCACTTTGGAACCATTTCCCACGCGCATCGTCACCTCGTCCTTAGCCAATCTTCGCTTAATCTGTAGCCCCTGTTTCGAGTTGCAAATATTAGCAACAGAACCAGTATCAAATACCCAGGTGCTACTGCGAGCATTAGTAAGGTACACATCAATAACATGTATATCACATATACCTTTATTCACCTTGCCATCCTTCTTATCTGCCAAATACTTGGGGCAGTTCCGCTTCCAGTGACTAGTCTGCTTGCAGTAGAAGCACTCAGTCTCAGGCTTAGGTCCAGACTTGGGTTTCTTCTCTTGAGCGGCAACTTGCTTGTTGTTCTTCTTGAAGTTCCCCTTCTTCTTCCCTTTGCCCTTTTTCTTGAAACTGGTGGTCTTATTGACCATCAACACTTGATGCTCCTTCTTGATTTCTACCTCCACAGCCTTTAGCATTGCGAAGAGCTCGGGAATTGTCTTATCCATCCCTTGCATATTATAGTTCATCACGAAGCTCTTGTAGCTTGGTGGCAGTGATTGGAGAATTCTGTCAATGACGCTATCATCCAGAAGATTAACTCCCAGTTGAATCAAGTGATTGCAGTACCCAGACATCTTGAGTATATGCTCACTGACAGAACTATTCTCCTCCATCTTGCAGCTATAGAACTTATTGGAGACTTCATATCTCTCAATCCGGGCGTTCTTTTGAAATATTAACTTCAACTCCTAGAACATCTCATATGCTTCATGACGTTCAAAACGTCGTTGAAGTCCCGGTTCTAAGCCATAAAGCATGGCACACTGAACTATTGAGTAGTCATCAACACGTGACTGCCAGGCATTCACAATGTCTGCAGTTGCTGGCGCAGGTGGTACACCTAGCGGTGCTTCCAGGACGTAACTTTTCTGTGCAGCAATGAGGATAATCCTCAAGTTACGGACCCAGTCCGTGTAATTGCTACCATCATCTTTCAACTTTGCTTTCTCAAGGAACGCATTAAAATTCAACGGAACAACAGCACGGGCCATCTATCTACAATCAACATAGACAAGATACTATCAGGTACTAAGTTCATGATAAATTTAAGTTCAATTAATCATATTACTTAAGAACTCCCACTTAGATAGACATCCCTTTAATCCTCTAAGTGATCACGTGATCCATATCAACTAAACCATGTCCGATCATCACGTGAGATGGAGTAGTTTCAATGGTGAACATCACTATGTTGATCATATCTACTATATGATCCACGCTCGACCTTTCGGTCTCCATGTTCCGAGGCCATATCTGTTATATGCTAGGCTCGTCAAGTTTAACCTGAGTATTCCGCGTGTGCAACTGTTTTTGCACCCGTTGTATTTGAACGTAGAGCCTATCACACCTGATCATCACGTGGTGTCTCAGAATGAAGAACTTTCACAACGGTGCATACTCAGGGAGAACATTTTATACTTTGATAATTTAGTGAGGGATCATCTTATAATGCTACTGTCAATCAAAGCAAGATAAGATGCATAAAAGATAAACATCACATGCAATCAATAGAAGTGATATGATATGGCCATCATCATTTTGTGCTTGTGATCTTCATCTCCGAAGCACCGTCATGATCACCATCGTCACCGGCAAGACACCTTGATCTCCATCGTAGCATCGTTGTCGTCTCGCCAATCTTATGCATCTACAACTATTGCTACCGCTTAGTGATAAAGTAAAGCATTACAGGGTGATTGCATTGCATACAATAAAGCGACAACCATGCATATGGCTCCTGCCAGTTGCTGATAACTCGGTTACAAAACATGATCATCTCATACAATAAAATTTAGCATCATGTCTTGGCCATATCACATCACAACATGCCCTGCAAAAACAAGTTAGACGTCCTCTACTTTGTTGTTGCAAATTTTATGTGGCTGCTACGGGCTTAGCAAGAACCGTTCTTACCTACGCATCAAAACCACAATGATAGTTTGTCAAGTTGGTGTTGTTTTAACCTTCGCAAGGACCGGGCGTAGCCACACTCGGTTCAACTAAAGTTGGAGAAACTGACACCTGCCAGTCACCTGTGTGCAAAGCACGTCGGTAGAACCAGTCTCGCGTAAGCGTACGCGTAATGTCGGTCCGGGCCGCTTCATCCAACAATACCGCCAAACCAAAGTATGACATGCTGGTAAGCAGTATGACTTATATCGCCCACAACTCACTTGTGTTATACTCGTGCATATGACATCTACGCATAAAACCTGGCTCTGGTACTACTGTTGGGTAACATAGTAATTTCAAAAAAATTCCTACGCACACGCAAGATCATGGTGATGCATAGCAACGAAAGGGGAGAGTGTTGTCCATGTACCCTCGTAGACCGAAAGCGGAAGCATTAGCACAACGCGGTTGATGTAGTCGTAGGTCTTCATGATCCGACCGATCAAGTACCGAACGTACGGCACCTCCGAGTTCAGCACACGTTCAACCCGATGACGTCCCTCGAACTCCGATCTAGCCGAGTGTTGAGGGAGAGTTTCGTCAGCACGACGGCATGGTGACGATGATGATGTTCTACCGACGCAGGGCTTCGCCTAAGCACCGCTACAGTATTATCGAGGTGGACTATGGTGGAGGGGGGCACCGCACACGGCTAAAAGATCAAACAATCAATTGTTGTGTGTCTAGGGTGCCCCCTGCCCCTGTATATAAAGGAGCAAGGGGGTGCGGCCGGACAGGAGAGAGGGTGCGCCAGGAGGAGTCCTACTTCCACCGGGAGTAGGACTCCCCCCTTTCCTAGTTGGATTAGGACTTGGGAGGGGGAAAGAGGAGGGAGAGAGGAAGGAAGGGGGGGGCGCCGCCCCCTCTCCTTGTCCTATTCGGACTAGGGGGAGGGGCGCGCGGCCCAGCCCTGGCCACCCCTCCTCTTCTCCGTAAAGGCCCACTAAGGCCCATTATCCTCCCGGGGGGTTCGGTAACCTCCCGGTACTCCGGTAAAATACCGATTTCACCCGGAACACTTCCGATATCCAAACATAGGCTTCCAATATATCAATCTTCATGTCTCGACCATTTTGAGACTCCTTGTCATGTCCGTGATCACATCCGGGACTCCGAACAACCTTTGGTACATCAAAACATATAAACTCATAATATAACTGTCATCAAAACGTTAAGTGTGCGGACCCTACGGGTTCGAGAACTATGTAGACATGACCGAGACACGTCTCCGGTCAATAACCAATAGCGGAACCTGGATGCTCATATTGGCTCCCACATATTCTACGAAGATCTTTATCCGTTAGACCGCATAACAACATACGTTGTTCCCTTTGTCATCGGTATGTTACTTGCCCGAGATTCGATCGTCGGTATCTCAATACCTAGTTTCAATCTCTTTACCAGCAAGTCTCTTTACTCGTTCTGTAATACATCATCCCGCAACTAACTCATTAGTTGCAATGCTTGCAAGGCTTAAGTGATGTGCATTACCGAGAGGGCCCAGAGATACCTCTCCGACAATCGGAGTGACAAATCCTAATCTCGAAATACGCCAACTCAACAAGTACCTTCGTAGACACCTGTAGAGCACCTTTATAATCACCCAGTTACATTGTGACGTTTGGTAGCACACAAAGTGTTCCTCCGGTAAACGGGAGTTGCATAATCTCATAGTCATAGGAACATGTATAAGTCATGAAGAAAGCAATAGCAACATACTAAACGATCGGGTGCTAGGCTAACGGAATGGGTCAGGTCAATCACATCATTCTCCTAATGATGTGATCCTGTTAATCAAATGACAACTCATGTCAATGGCTAGGAAACTTAACCATCTTTGATCAACGAGCTAGTCAAGTAGAGGCATACTAGTGACACTCTGTTTGTCTATGTATTCACACATGTATTATGTTTCCGGTTAATACAATTCTAGCATGAATAATAAACATTTATCATGATATAGGGAAATAAATCATAACTTTATTATTGCCTCTGGGGCATATTTCCTTCAAAAGCCATGGCTCATGTGATCAACAAACACTACTACTTCGCCATCTCTGGGGGTGGGAGGGTTTTCTCGACCGGGAACTCGCCACTGGATTTCACTCCGCTTCGGTAAAGTGCCAATTCTGTCAAATCCATCCAGTTGGTCCTCAGTAACCCGGGAAGGGACCCAGTTACAGGCATAAAATTTGTTTGGCCATTGCAACTGAAGAGCTGGAAAAGATTAATGTCGGTTTACGATTCATGATTGACAAAGCATAAAGCGCAACAGGTTAAGAAAAAGGAATTCAGGCATGCAAAATTGTTAAACTGGAGGCTGATGCTGTTATAAATGGTAAAGCGACGGGCGGTTTACAAGGGGACTAATGGCATATGACAGATTATTTTCTAAAAAGATAAACCGCCTACGCAGATGAGGAAGGTACAGATCTGAGGCAAAAAATGATTAAGTGAGGGAAAACAGGTTTCACAAGTTCACATTGGCATTTTGGATCTACCACAAGTCAGGAAAAGAAAAAGGTTTAGACCTAAAAAGTTGGTTCTGGAGCAGTTCGCAAAAGTCCAGATCGGTTTCTATACATAGAAGGCATGGTTGATAGCCAAGATAAAAGACTGCTATAGCTACCGCATGGAACGCTTCAAAGTTGAGGTCTGCTGTGTATGAACTAACGAAGAACAAGAGAAGAACACCATGAACCCGTGTGAACCTTAAGTGGATCTACAGAGGAAAGAGGGAAAGACTTACCAAAGTTGTTGAAGCAGCGGAGGTGCGCCGCGTTTTTCTGGTGCGATCGGGTTGATGCAGCGGCCAACGGTGAGGCAGAGGCGAAGCTCGACGATGACGGCGGCACTCGGTTGCAGAGGTGTCGCGAGGTGGAAGAAGAGATGAAGAGGCAACGGGAGGAAAAAGAAAGGGATCCTCGGCCCTATTTATAAGGCAGAGAGATAAGTGATAGGCATGGGAATCGAGGAGCCCGAAAATGGATATGTAACAAGGTTGTCACCTCGATTGTTGGATACTCATTAATAAAGGGTATCTTCGGATTTAATGAATAGGTGACGTCACGGCGGTTTACAAGATCTATGTGAAGGTGCAAAAGGATGAATTTTTCTAAGTATTGAAGATTGACATGAACAAGTTCAAATCAGTCTGGGGCCTAATGTTGGGGATATTACTATTAAGTATAAACCGGCCATGAGGGGCCGGGTTATGTTCACAAGGAGTTAGTCATGCTTGAAGCCCGTGAAGATGAAAGGGATGGCGCTTTACGGAGGAGATATGACACAAAGGCCCAGGGCCCAAAGGCAATTAGGGCCCATAGATGTAAACCGCCATATTATATACAACTCATATTGTAATATAGGGAAAGGTAGAAACCGAGCCGGACACGTTTATGATCCGGCCTTGGGATTCTGTAAACCTCCGGGCGTCGACCTGTGTATATAAAGGGATGACCCGGCGGCGGTTTAGGGACAACAGACAATAACTCAAGAACCAGGCAAAGCAGATTCGCTCCCTGGTCATCGAAACCCTAGCAATTCCATCACAACTGGACGTAGCCTTTTACCTTCATCGTAAGGGGCCGAACCAGTATAATTCCTCGCGTCCCTTGTCCGCTTTAACCCTTTCAAGCTAACCCGTCGCGATGGCTCCACGACTAAGTCCTTTCACGAGGACATCTGCCGTGACAAAACCACGATAGATGCGCTCCGCAGATGCAGGCTAAGTTCGCGAAGGAGATGCAAGGTTAGTCTCGTCTCCGTCTACGGAACCTCTCCGTAGCAACTTTAGGACCCGCATACAGGGCAGGGTGATTGAGGAATTTGTTTCGTTGGTAAGGCTAGGATACTAACAGGCGTGAGAATCGTCTGATCTCTTGTTGTCCATTAGTATGGGTATATATGTTAACCAGCGTAGTAGGATGTATGGTGTGGTATAATTGCTTTTGGTTAGTCCCTTCATCGCTAGCTTTTGTTTAAGACCGATGCATCGAAATACATACATTGTTTATTCAGTTCGAGCTATAATATCTCGTGCTTGCCGGTGCGCCTTACTTAACTGAACTTGATTTACATTTGTTTCTTCTGTGCAGTGAAGAAAGGGCAGATCATGCGGGTCGAGAAAGAAAAGTACATAAACAACATCAATGTGACTATTTTTCTTATCCTACGCGCTACTAGGTAGTTGATAGATGTACTCGAGATGTCAATCAAATTTCTAATGTTTGTGCTAAAATTTTACCTTTTAATTTGAGCTCGACTGGGGCATGGCTATCTCCGTAACATAATTTCAAACCCTGTTTACAAGAAATTTTGTATTGATTGCACTAGCGACTAGCGATGAGCTAATGACGGTATGTGGTTTGTTAATTTCAGTCCCTGTCAGTGGGGCACCCACCCTTCTACAAGGGGCTAGACTACATATATGAAGACCGCGGCGAGGTAATTAACTTCACTGATCCTAGCTCTCCTTGTCGCTCTCGTCATTATATGTTATCCATGTTGCTCTCATCAATCAATTAGCATCACTTGTTCAAGTTTCAGTTTAATAATCACCAAACAATCAAGTGCACATTTTGGACATTAGGGTGGACTTGCACTGTATTGTACAGTCAGTGAGCTGCATTAAACAATCGTTTGATAGTTTCACATACCTTGTTCGATGCTGAATTTTAGTTTACACAAGACCGGTTACCTCAGGTAGTTGTTGTACCTTTGCCTTTCTTCTTCATCAGTTCATCTTCTAGATCGGAGCTACTAACTGTTTGAGTATTTTTCAATTATACCGATTGTGTTGTTGTAGTTCTCTGATTTTGGAAATTGGAAGACAACAACAGCTCTACCCTTTGAACTTTTTTTATTGTAGCATTGTTGTTAGATATTTCGGCACATCTTAACATGCTGAGAGTAGGAGTAGGATCCTCCTAAAGTTATTTCACTGCATCTTAACAGGACAATTTGCTGGGGAAAAGCATTTCTTCACTCATCTACCTGGACATCCACTTCGGCTCAAGCGCTGCCAACACCAAGCAAGAAGAGATAGTGAGGTCGAATCTAGCCAGTCTATCTGTTTCAAACCCCCGTCCTTGCTAACAGATTTTTCTCAAACCATGTGTGAGAGTGGAAACGTTTTATCCTTGCTTCATTTTGCATGTATGTGTGTTCTTGTAGGTGTTGCCGTCGCTATCACCATGTTCTTTATTGCTCGCTGAATAATTTTTCCAATTGACGTATGATCATTATGTGTTCTTCCTGTAGGTGTTGCTGTCACTACCAGCCTAACATCGAGGTGTCTCTGGTTAATTGTCGATTGGGTCAGGATTCAACTTCATCATTATACAAGAATATACCTTGATCTACATAGTTGTCCAGGTACATGTGCTATGAATACTTGCATGTGGAATGCACTTCTCAAGGCTGGCCTTCTCATGCCTCATTTCTTTATGTATAGA